>NC_086177.1:60790833-61139166 GCF_023053635.1 Elgaria multicarinata webbii
ATTTAACACTGACTCGTTGTTTGGAGATTGCTAGGGCAGCTGAAGCTACTAAAGAGAGGCTTAGGACATTAGAAGGCACCCATGAGGTGCAGGTGCATGCAGTCCAACACCAGTCAAGTCAGTATAATGAGCAGGGCCGGCAGCCTCAGAGCCGACTGCCTAAAATACAGTGTATGTTCTGTGGGAAACAACACAAAAAGAGAAAAGAAAGGTGCCCAGCATATGGACAGAAGTGTAAAGGTTGTGGCAAACCCAACCATTTCCAAAGTCTGTGTCCGTGACTTCCTCTTCCATCTAACTTCCTGTGTGTCTCACTTAGTTCTACCTACTGATACAGCGACGGCGGGAGAGCCAGGTAAGGGACCAAGGGGGAGGGGGCCTTACCTGCGTCCGTCCGCGGACCAGACTTCCTGGTTGAGCCACGGGCTCAATTGAAGAAGCCGAGGGACCGCGGACAGACGCAGGTAAGGGAGAGGAGGGAGGGGGGTTTACCGGGCCCTGCCGCTGTCGCCGCATGGGCGACAGCGGCAGGGCCCGGTAAACCCCACTTACCTTTCTGGCGGAGCTCCGGATCGAGGCGAAGAATCCGCCTTCACCTCGATCCTCTTCACCACGCTCCGCTGGCCCCCCAATCCTCTTCGCCTCCACCTTAAGGGTAGGCAAAGCCCCACGCTCCGCTCCTCCTCCGGTTCGAGGAGAAGCAGAGCACATCCTTAGTAAATACCTTTGCTTCAATGACATGGTGAGTATATCCATATGCGTTCCTCTCTTCTGAACTTCTTGTTTCCATATTCTAAAGTGACCATCAAATTTCCAGGCTATCAAAAATTAAAATGTGTGGATTCTACACAAACACTACCTTGTCCTAAGGTAAACAAGAATCTTGAAAGCATCAACTGAATCACAACCATCAAGAACCATTACAGCACCATTCAAAACAAACACACACACACAAATTAGAACCAATTCCCATGTGTTACAGAATAACAGTAGAAAGCCTCACTCCATGCCTTGATCTTGAAATACACTTTCAGAAGCAGAGGCAACAGTTGTGCTACAGAGATGCATGTATGCCAGACCCATACTAGAAGTCTTTGCCAGTTTCGCATTTAGCACATCCTATTGTTGAGTGCCTCAACTGCTTCTTGAACTTAGTTAATACATTGTGGTGTACAGAAAGACCACAGACAAGCTATTTACAAATCACCGCCATTTTATCACTACTTTACTGCAGAGTGCAGTCCTGATAACAATTGTGTTTTTCAGTCTGCTCTATCATACAATAACCTCTGGCGGCAACGTGAATATCTGCAGAGATGTATCATCAGAGTTCCTGCTTTCTTTGCCTTTGGCAGCAAACAATCATTATGATAGATTCAACAGATTAAAAGGAGATAGAAACAAATGTAACAAACAGAACTGGAGAAACCATGAGATTATTTACCTCTTTTTCTTCCCCCACCCCTATGGCATTAATACAGCAGCAAGCTACAAAGGAACCTGTGGACTAAACTAGATCAGATGCTAACTCCCCTGATTAGATCTCCTACATTTCTTAAATAAAATTGCTCATGGAGAAGGGGAAGTGCCCTGAGACCGTGACACCGGAGTGTGGGTGTTAAGCTTTCCCACTAATGCTGATTTCGGCCAATCTAACATATTGCTGGTATTTGCAGAATAAAAGGTACAGGTACATGATCGCAGATCCTCCAGCATCTCATGGGGTCTCAACTCACCAGTTCAAAATAAGGTGGTCATTATGTCTCTTCTATACCAGTGTGGTGCAGTGGCTAAAGTGTTGGACTGGGAGTCAGGAGATCTGGGTTCTAGTCCCCACTTGGCCATGGAAACCCACTGGGTGACTTTGGGCCAGTCACAAACTCTCAGCCCAACCTACCTCACAGGGTTGTTGTTGTGAGGATAAAATGGAGAGGAGGAGGTGTGGCATTACACCTAACAAGTCAATTCCAAATGTATGTCTGCGGTTTGTAAGTCTGTGGTTTTTAGAATGTTGGCCTGAGTGGGCAGAGTTAGAATGTCTTGGGAGTGGGGAGGAGTGATATATAAGGGAATGACTGAGGGGATTGAGAGAACTTTTCAGGGAGACTTGTTAGGTACTCTTAGAGTCTGTAGTGCTCTCTGTGTTTATGGTACTTAAGTTCTGGGAAATTTGAGGGTCAGTGTAGTGAGTGGTGTCTTTAGAGTGTGGTGTGCACGTAGTGGATGTATATTAATCAATACTGGTAATAAAAAAAGTTCAAGAGTGATTGTGTGAGAAAAAGGAAAGCGCGTATGTGAATGGGTGACAGGATTGTATGAAAGGTTTCAAAAAGGTTTTTAATTGTTTTATTTGAAACAAAGCTTGTGAACTTTTAAAAATAAATTTTGATTGTTTTGTTTTTAAACTACCACAAAAATCCCACGTGTCTGTTTGGCATTTATCATCTTAAGTTTACACATTTAACACCCACTCTGACAATCATTCACCTAAGCAGATATAACTCACAGCACATTATTATATATATTAAAATCCTTCTCCATTTTAAACCCCTTTCTCCACATAGTTTGGAGGAAGGTGGTTTTTATCCCTTGCTTGGCTTGAGCAGGGAGTAGCCTCGGCTGGGTCTGGTGTTCAGAGCCTGTGTCGTGGCAGGAGGATGTATGCCACCTTGGGTTCATTGGAAGGGGGAAAAGGTGGGGTATAAATGCAATAATAATAAATAAATAAACATGTTTAGTTTTGGAAGATTTAAATTTCTCATGTAAAATTTGTTTCAACACTCAACACATCTTCAACTAAATAATTATTCTTATTCTTACAATTATTGTTATTTCTAGATCAACAGTCATTTCTTAAAATCAAGTACTTGATTTTGAATGCCAGAGAAAAGACATCCAGCCTATTCTAGATGGGGGGGGGGGGGGGCGGAGAAATACACTCCCCCTTGAGGAGTAAGTTTGTAGCTTGGGCTGCCAGATCCAGCATTGCTGATAGATGCTCGGATAGCATTAGGTAGCTTGCTGTGCCCGTTACCAGCTTCTTCTAGTGCCCTTGTCACATCCCTTACTGGTGAGAGTTGACTTGCAATGCAGGGCTATGGAAACTTAAATTTTTGTGTGATGGTATAAGTTTGTAAATGTATTTTGCTTCCCACAAAATGCTTTTTTCTTTGGCTCAAATTCATGTATCCTTGAAGAATCTCCAAACAGGCTTCTGTAATGACTGCACACTTTGGAAACTGTAGGGCATTTCCTACTTCCAACAGTTTGATTAGGTAAGAAATTTGCTGCTAATATATAAAAGGCTGTTATGAAGCTTTCATTATATTGATGCATAACTTTATTTTTATTGAAAGATTTTTATACTTTCATAACAAAAGCCTTTCTCATTCTATTTTATTGCACAATGGGTTAAGAAAAGCAAGTACGGCTGAGTTCCATTTAAAATGTTTTATTTAAAGGGATAGTTTTGAATCTTCCCCCTTTTTATTTCTTTTTCATGCCCATAATGCAGGAGGGAGAGGCATCTGGCAAACCAGCTCCGAAATGTCTAAACAACTCAGATGAAGCTGAAATGCAAACATGACAACATTAGACATCAAATGTGAATGAAATGGGCTGCGAGAGGCTTTCATTCATTCCTTTTCAAAAAGACGCTGCTGCAGTAACCTAAGTGCCACCCCAATCTTCAGAAAACACTCATGGCATGCCGGGGTCTGACAAGGGTGACAACAGCAGTCACTCTGTTTATTGATAGGATCAGTAAATGGTTTACTTTGGACCTTTTGGCTCAGGCCTGATTCTTCTTTCTGTCACCAATTATTTTCTGCACACACCAAAGAAATTCACTCAGGAATGTCAGGAGCATTGATCCTGACTGTCTCAGCCAGATGTTCATGTTGTCCATCTGTTCCCAGTTACATAGGGTGACCAACTGTCAGGATTTCCCTGGATTTGTCCTGGTTTTTGTTCTTTCCATGGTGTCAGGGGGGATTTTTTATAATTTTCAATAATGTCCTGGAATGACACACCTTCCTCTTTAAGGCTGCCATTAGCATGGCAGGAGGGAATGACATGCTTTCTTGAGGCACATCATTCCCCCACCTTGAGCTCCAACTGAGGTCTTAAAGGGGAAAGTGGGTCATTCGTGGACATTATAGAAAAGGCCCCAATTGGAGTGGATGGTGGTGGTGCAGAATGAAATCCTTTCCCCTCCTCCACTCCAATCGGGTTCTTTAAGGTGGCGGGGGAATAACGTACTTTCTGCAGGACTCAGAAAGCTGCTTCCCCCCACACACACTAGGTGTCCTCTTTTTTGGTTTTCCAAATATGGTCACCCTACAGTTACATCTAAGCAAAATAGAGGAGGGGAACTAAGGACTGTGAAGTGATCCTGCACTTGACCTTGCATTATTTCCTTCTTAGAAATGGCACAACCAGTTTGTACAATGACTTTGTAAGTTTAGAATAAATATATCTTAGTCAATGTGTATAATCCTGTATTTAAATAGAGGATCATTGATTAAATGTTTAGTTAAAAGGAATAGTTGTTAAAAGGATATCCTCAATTCGAAAAGCCTGATCTTGCAAATACTTAATCTACTAGAAGGCTTTATTTCCATCATTGGGAACTCTAGGCCTTTCCAGCTGCTTGCCTCTGAATAAGCTAGTTTTCATTCTTTTAGTTGCCACATGTTCTCATGCTGTGCTTGAAGTAGGTATAAGTTTCTCCTAGTGTATTTCCAGCTATTAATTCATTATTATTAGTAGCCACTTCGGTTACCTCTTGGCAATAGGATAAATGAGTGTGTGGGAAAAAAAACATTACTAGTGGATATTAACACACTAACTAGCAGGGCTGTGCACCACCTTGGGCTGAGGCCCCGAATCCAAGCTGAGGCGGGCTGATTCGGCCTGCCTCACCTCAGTTCCGAGGCAGGTCTGGCTCAGCTCGAGGTGCCCCAAAGCCAAAGCTGATTGGCTCTGAAGCTTCAGGGTGCCTCAGGACACTTTGGAGTGGCACTGGGCGGGCCTTACCTGCTGCCATTGCAGCCTCCTCCTCCTCCTCCTCGTTCCTTCCGGCTTCCAGCGGCGCCAACACATGTTAGAAGAGGAACCAGGTCGTGAACGATTTTAAGATATCATGGGGGCTCTGAGTGATTAGTACCTCTATGGCCACCACTACTAACTAGTGCAGTGGTGCAGAAAACCACAGGCCTGGGAAGCCAAATACAGTCCACCTATTATCTGAATCTGGCCTTCTAGGGTTCCCCAGATGGCCCCACCCACTTTAGACCATTCAAAATATTTCCCACACAGGCCCAATTTGGGATTTGTTATTCAAAAGAATGCATGGAGGGGAAAAGGGACCATATGCACTGCTGCTCCCTCAATGTCTCCATCCATGCTGACTCCATGCCCCAAGTGGTAAGGCCATAAAGTTTTTTTTATCTGTTTGTCTAAATGTACTTAGAAGCCTCCCAAGTATTGGGCATCAGGTACTATCAAGGTTCCTGATCCTGGGGAGAATTCTAAGCATGGTCAGCCAAACACACACAAAAATCCCCCTTCATAGCCTCCCACTCAAAGATGGAAGGTCGGGGATAGAGCTGGTGTACACAGGGCAAATGCGCAAAATGTGTTGAGGGCAGGGCAAATGTGCACCACACTTCAAGCAATAACACCGTGGTTAGGAATAGTTCACCTGACATGCTAATGTTTAGCTCAAAATGCTTAGCTCAAAATGCTTAACCACCGTGGCTTACCTTGTCATCTTAACAGTCATTGTGAATATTCCTCATGTTTGCCCCAGAGGCCCAAAAGCACAGAAATGCCTACAAAATTATATTGCCAGGTCAGGCCCATCATCAGGTGTTGGCATGGGCAAGCAGTTGCTGAAGGCCCAGAGGTTCAGAAGGATCCATCCCTGTCGCTGAACTTGTAGCCACTACCACCATCTGCCTTCCCCATCCAGCTATCCTCACTGGCAATAGAAGCACTGTGGGCTCCACAGTGCCCCATTTTTCAAAACAAATTGAATGTATCTGAACCAATATGGTTCTGCCTTTGAGGGGTGAGGACATAGCCAATGAGGGCACAGGGTAGTCTTTGTCACTCCTATGTCCTCAATGGCCATGTGTCCTTCAAAGGCAGCATCTGATTAGTCCAGACTACTGCTACTCAAAATGTAAGTAAAAATATAAATAAAAAACATGTTGCTGCAGGCCCGGGTGGCCAGGTGCTGTGGGGTTATCAGGTGAGGAAAAGGAAGAGGAGGAGGAGCCACCACTGCCATCCTCCCCTCCCCAAGTAAAACATGGAGGGAAGATTGGCTGCCAGGGTAGAGGTGGGGGCCCTTGGCAGTGGGGGCAAGGTCTTTGGCAGCTGTTGAGGGCTTCAGTAGCAGCAGGGGGCAGTGGTAGAGAGCTGTCTGGTGGGGAAGGGGCCACTTACAGCACTGTGCTGAGGCTCCACAGGAGTCTGGCACCAACCCTGGTCCAGATGTACAACAGTGTGCTGAATTGTTCCTATTTGGTTTGTAGCAAGTGTGTATGTGGGTGCACTCTGTATATAGAGCTTGTATTACCCAGTGTTTCTGCTTCAAAGAAAGCAAGTTTCCAGTTACATTTTATAGCATTCATACTTTTCAGCTTTCCTTCACCATGGAGTTCACAGTGCTGTGCATTAAGTTCTATTCAAAATAATAATAATCTTCTTCTTCTTAAGGTGCCTTCTCATATTGCAGGCTAGCTATCATTACAGATATTTTTGTTTTTGGTGCTGCTGCTCTAAAATCCCTCAAGTTCTTCAGCCATGGCGTTCATCTTCTTCCCATTGATCTAACAACAACAACAACAACAACAATCAGACCTGTAACTGCTTAGCTTTCATATAGTGGCTATCTCATGCTTCTTCAGACCATAAAGCAAGATATTTCTGTTTTGCTTGTTTCAAAGGAATAATTTTCCAAAAGCATGACAGTGTGAAATCACCATGGAAATCACTTTGGGGGGAAAACAAAAACCCTGACCTAGCAAGTAATGTTTCATTTAAAATTAATTGAATTGAATTATAAAGGACAAGACACACGCGCACACACACACACACACACACACATATATCTATATCTATATCTATATCTATCAGAAATGGATTGACAGTAAGCTTTGTTATTGGACCTCTACAAGTAGGGACTTGAACAAAAAATGTCACCGAGTATCTTTAATTATGTCTGCGAGCGATAATCCAAGGAAAAGGTCAAACAAAGAGAAGGATCCAATAGTTTGAATAATTGTGATTGACCAGTCTTGTTACCTGTTTAGGCTTTCTGCCTTTTTTATCCCATAGCTTGTGTGTATTCTTCACATAACTTTTTGTCCATCACTTCAATCTATTTCTTTCTGGAAGGCATTTCTGGAAGGTGGTTTCCCTGTGTTGTGTGTAGGGATGCTGGAAAAGTTCAAAACAGACTAAAATGAGTTCTGGTTTCTAAGAATCCAAACTGTGGAATCCGCTGCAGACCAGCCTCCCTTCATAGGCCGTGTGGAGTCGGTGGACTTCTGGATTTATTTTTCCCATTCCCAGCAAATTTATTCACAGGAAAATGCACACATTTCTGCTGAGACATTTGCCATGCTGGAAAATATAAGCAAGGAAAAGTTGAATCCAATAGAGGGACAATACACTAAATGTCACGTACTAATGTAAATTATGTAAATTGTTGCAAACTTTCTCATGGAATTCTTTACTTATTTTTCTGCCTAACAGGGGAAAATATTCAAATCCATCTGTGAACTGATGTCAGAATGAACGACAGTGCACAATCTATGAAAAACACACAGGGCAGGTTTCGCAAAATCTGGACATCCCTAGTGGTGAGGCTCTTGGAAGCTGGGCGACCCTTCTCTGCTTGTCCTGCAAACATGGATAAGAGTGGGGAAATGCTCTTGGACTAGGGATGGATGGACTCATCCCACCGTCTGCTTCACGCAGTGTGCACCACATTCCTATCAGCTGCCCACTCCTGCTCACCCCATGGACTATGAGTGTCTGGCAGGCAGCACGTGGCCACCCGATCCCTCAGTGAACAGCCATTTTGCATTAAAATGGTGGGTCATTCATTTACGTAAAGTGGCTTTTATGCAAATGGTGGGTATAAGTGGCCATTTACACCAGTTTACTGGTGTAAATGGTCCATTTATGCAAAATGGCAACTCAGCGGTTCATGGACTGGACTCCAAGAGGCTAAGCAGGGGGAGGAGGAGGACACCAGTGGCTATCAGAGTCCCACAACATCCCTACTTGGACCAGGCACTCAGCCTATGACAGTCTTGCAAGGCAGGGGACCATTTTATTTCATTGCAAATTCTTTGGGCTTGGGTGCCATTGTGGGAGCTTCCATAGCTTGTTCCATAGCTTGGCACATCAGAGAAGAAGTAGGAAATGTGAATGTTTGGGCTTATAAGACTAGGGAAAGACTGTGTGGCTGGATCAGAGAGTTTTGTACCTGGGCTCTGTCCTCCTGCTGCAAGAATTCTATAGCAGCATGAAGGCAGCACATATGTGTGCCCTCGGATCTGTTTTTTCCTGCCCCCTCCCCACCCTTGGCACTCCTAAAGTTTAAAATTGTGCTTGTTTGAGAATGCCAGAGGATCCCATCCACTCCCAATATGCTAGAATCTCCCTTTTGTACATGGGTGGCTCCAACTTGGCTACAACGTTGTCAATATTCAACTAGCTAAGTTTAGACCCTGGGCAGGGGGAGCAATTCTATGGCTCCCAGATAGTGACTTGGGGCCTTAGGATAGATCAGGTTCCAGGATCCAAGGTTGGAGACAAAGCACTCAGAGCCAGGAATCCGAGCTTCCAGCCTCCTCCTCCTTGCAGCCAGAATGGAGAGAACCATGCTGGCCCTCTCTGAAGTCACAAAAGTGTCCTTGGAGAGGACAGAAAGGGAGCATGTCAATACCCAAGGCCAGCTGCATTCTTTTGGCATTTGAAGCTGAAAACCCCATAAACACTTCTCCCTCTCCCTGACAATACAAATGCAATAATAATAAACCAAATATCTAACAATTTCCTCACCTTTCATGATGCCCCAAATCTGCTGCTTTAAGCATTCATCTCACTCTGCCTCCTAGTAGAACCAGTCCTAAAGTCACAGGAATCCTGTATCTTCCCCCACATAGGTTAAATAGCAGCATACAGAGGGTGATTTTGAAAAGGACAACAGTGCCGGGGTTGGGACAGAAAAGAGTTCAGCAGCCACTTCCTGCTTGTGCCTCATCTGTTCAGAACTTCAGAATCTCAAAGCTCTGTGTATATACATAGTTGGATCTTGAGATGGCCATTCATTCTGATAAGACTACTTCACCAACTGTTATGAAAGTTGTACAGAGCAGTTGTAGGTCAAGCTTTTCTTCTTGCAGAATATCTTTGCTAGGGTGCAAAAACTTGGGCAATTGGGAAATCACCTTACATGATGGCTTGTGTACAAACAAGATGACAAATGTCCACTCTTAGACATTCTTGGTCATACTTGGTCCTTTCAAATTATGAAGGAGTATCTCATAATATTTGCCAAGTTTGGCTATTTCTATTTCTTTTAGAAAGTTTTATTTAATTAATTAATTTACAGTATTTTTTTACCCCATTCTTCAGCCAAAAAAAAGGCTCCCAGATTGGCTTACAAAGATTAATAGTGAGATAGCCATTGCTGTCAGGCTAATAATAATATTTATTTATTTATTTATTTATTTATTTATTTATTTATTACCTGCCTCTCTCTCTGGATCAAGCCGGAGAACAACATCGAATATAAAAATACTATAAAATACATAAAACAGATTAAAAACATATAAAACTAATACATTGTTAAAATAACAGCCAGACATCTTAAAATTTGACTGGGTAGGCCTGCCAGAAGAGATCAGACTTTATAGCTTTATTAAATTGAGAAAGACTGCTAAGTTGGTGAATCTTTCCCAGCAGGCCATTCCACAGTCTGGGAGCAGCAGAAGAGTCAGCCTAGTTGTGGCTGACTGGAGTAAACCCTTCCCAGAGGACCTGAGTGTGCGGGGCAGATTGTAAGGGAGAGGGCAATCCCACAGGTAACCTGGACCCAAACCATGTAAGGCTTCAAAGGTAATAACCAACATTTTATACTTCACCCAGAAACTAATTGGCAGCCAGTGAAGTGATTTTAAAGTTGGTGTAATACGGTCACCCCTAGGTGTACTGGTGACCAACCTGGCTGCCATATTTTGAACTAGTTGAAGTTTCCGGACTAGGGCCTTAGCCACATGTTCCATGGTCTCGGGCTCAGTGGAAAAACCGGGCCTGAAGGGGAGGGTGAAACCTTGGGGCAAGGGAGGGATCATCCTTCTCTGATCCTGGGATCCCCTGTGCATCATGTGGATGCACAGGGATGATCCCAGGGATCACCCCAGGACTTTGCACTGTCTAACTATGGCCTATAACTAAAAGGCATGACACAAAAGGAAAAAGGATTGGGGGTGGAGGGGAGATCAAAACTCAGGCACCAGTTCTTAGTTTCAAAGTCCTTACAGATGTTCCTTCTGGCAGGGATGAGTAAAGTGAGCTCCCTTCACTGGTTCCTTCTCTGGCTGATGTATGGGACCAAGTTGGTCTCCCTGTTGCCATAATGTACTTCCTGGGAGGCAGGGGTGCAGCCTCCCAGTGGCCCTTGGTTCTCTGGCCGATGGATGAGGTCAGAGTCTGTAGTCCCAGGGAACTGTCAGTTGAAGCTGTGTGGTTCTTCTGGCAGGGAGGAGTTATTTGACCTCCCTGTGGCTGCTCCCTCTCTGGATCCTGAAATAGATATACTCAAGCATACTTTATCTCTGTGCAAACACCTATAACACCTGAATGGAGTATATTACTAAGTATAAATTGGGTAGGTAACCTGTGTCCTCCAGGTGTTTGGGACTACAACTCCTATACTCCTTGACCGTTGCCCATGCTTATTGAAGTTTATGAGAGTTGTAGTCTGAAATTTTGGAGAACATCAGGTTGCCTAGCCCTGCAATCTCCTAATGAGCTGAAGAATGCAAATGTGAGAGAAATGTGGCTTCCCAGCAAAACAATTTCCTCAGTTCTTCTTATAGTTACAAACAGAACATGTATTAGTATTCTATTAAGCCACTAGATTAATATTTCTAGATAAAAAGAACTTGTTGTCTTTATCTAAGCATTTTATCTAAGCTTTCTTCCTATGTGACCTAAGTGATTAAATTCCATCTTGTGACACTGTATCTAATCTAAACTAGAGTGTTTTTTTTAATCTACCAAAAACAATTTGAATCAAGTCTCCAAATAACAGCAAATAAAGATGCTGTTACATTATGTGCTGTCTCATTGTGTGGGTCTCATTAATTTCCATTAGATGTTCTGGCGAGTCTTCAGGTACAGTCTCTGTATTTGAACATTACTTACTAAACATCACTCATCACCATCATTTTGTGTGTGCAGGACTTACAACACCATTCCCAAATCCTCTTATGATGCAATCCTATGTATGCTTAGACAGAAAAAAAAAGCCATACAAGGGTCGTAGGAGTTTTTCTTTCTTTCTATACATGCAAAGGATTGTGTCCTTAACTGAAAATGGGAAGTGGGGAACATTTTTGTTGCATTGTTGCATTTTGGCTTGGCTTTTACCAGTCATTCAGCCTTTTTGCCACTTCCACATGAGCCCAAAGTGTCACAGACACAGGGCCATTGCACAGTTGGAGAGAAAAAAGGGAGAAAGCCTTAATATGGAGTCAAGTTGTTTGTGTTCTTTAGCATCATAAGGCAAGATGTTATTATTATTCTCATTTGAAAGATGTGGGTTTTGGTCTAAAACATTTTGCACAGAAGTGGAACACGGGTTCTCAGTAGTGGGATTGGAAGCTGCTGGAGAGATATGGGTTGTGAAAATGAAATGGATGGTGTAAAGTTTCACAGTCTCGTGGAGAATATGAGAAGAATGCAGAGAAGAATGTTAATTCCTGTTTCACTTTTAATCTTTGTTTGGTGGTTGCAAGTTGAACTAGTTGCCCACACCCTCAAGCTTCAGCTTCTTTCACTTGCATCCATGAAAAGAGGGGGGGGGGAACAATACAAAAAGTGCAGTGGTGATTTAGAGATAACTGAAATGGTTTGGAGATGATGGGCCTAGGGATTGGGCAGAAGATCAGTCAATTTGCAATTTAATGCAAACGTACCTAGTTTCACATGTCTGAATTGCTATGGGAACCAAAACTCAGTTGTCCTTCAAAATTTGCAATTCTCTGAATTTAACAATGGAGTTTACCAATCAAAAATGCATACAAAAATAGGAGAAAATGTTCAAAACCCATTATGTTAGGAAAATTGCTTGCAAAAATGGGTATATTAGGCACAAATGCATATATTAGGAGAAATAAGAACAAAATGCTAATGAATTTTTGTGCATTTTTTTTTAAAAAAAAATCTCAAAGTTTGGGATGAACAAAAGTTAAGATTGGGGAAATTCTCAAAAGTTCAAGACATGCTCTACACATGCCTGGGGAAAATTTTTAACAGAGAGAAATAGAAAGAGATCATTTCTCTATCCCTGATGATGGCAACAGCATTCATAAGAAAAGTGTTATCAGATATATGCAGTAGATGAAATAGATGGTCAGTATACTACTAAAATATATGGTTTGGGGGTGAATTGGATGATCATGCAGATAAATTCACAATGACAGGAAAATGGAAAGCAGCCAAAACAAAATGCAACAACTCATAATTCCGCCCCAATAGCTGATTGCTAAGCATAAACACAAGCTATAATCCAAAACTTCTTTTAATATAGTGTAAATACTCTGAAATCTCTTCATTGGCTTCCAATTCACTTCAGAATCCAATATAAACTTCTCCTACTGACCTTCAAAGCTCTTCACTGCCTAGCTCCTGCCTATCTCTCCTCTCTCATCTCACACTATCGCCCCGCTCGGGCTCTCTGCTCCTCTGATGCCATGCTTCTCGCCTGCCCAAGGACCTCCACTTCCCTTACTCGGCTTCGTCCTTTTTCTTCTGCTGCCCCTTATGCCTGGAACGCTCTTCCAGAACACTTGAGAACT
The DNA here is from genome assembly GCF_023053635.1 of Elgaria multicarinata webbii. Taxonomy (NCBI): domain Eukaryota; kingdom Metazoa; phylum Chordata; class Lepidosauria; order Squamata; family Anguidae; genus Elgaria; species Elgaria multicarinata. The sequence continues at coordinate 60,803,943 of NC_086177.1, forward strand.
ACAAACTCAATCACTGCTTTTAAGACTCAGCTCAAAACTTTTCTTTTCCCTATAGCCTTCAAATATTGAGTTTGTTCTGACTTTACACTGTTGGTTTTGCCCTACCCTGTGCCTGTTTACACTTCCCTGTGCCTGTTTGCATTCTCCTTCCCTCTTTATTGTTTACTACAACTTATTAAATTGTAAGCCTACGCGGCAGGGTCTTGCTATGTACTGTGTTATCTGTACAGCACCATGTACATTGATGGTGCTATATAAATAAATAATAATAATAATAATAATAATAAATGCCCTGAAAACCCGAAACTCTGATGAAGCTCTGAGTTTTTGGAGTGGAGAGGGGATGGTTTCAAAACTGTTGAATACCCATGGAGTGGAGATGCGCCTCATTGGAGCTCCAATCCATTTTCAGACAACCGCTTCATTATAAGCTATAGGAAGTAACAAAAATGCTTACAGCTCCACCATCTTCAAAGATAAAGAGATGAAACTTGGCACATGATAGCTCTTAAGGGGTGATTTAGCCATGCCAAGTTTGAAACAGTTCCATTCATCCCTTGGTTTTTAGGAATTTCTTTAAAGTTTGACAGCTGTCAAAGTGCAGGGGTGTTTTTAAAGTTTAAAAAAGAGAGAAGGAAAACAGAAAGAAGACTCCTCAGCCATTGCCTACACATAAAAAGAAAAAGGGAAATCTTGTCCTCTTCCCCAAGAAGAAAGGTATTTGAAATTTTCACCTCCCTAGCTTCTTCTGGCAGAGTTTTCATTTTGGCAAAATGCCTAAAATGGAAGAATTGAAATATTGGGCACAGCACTAACCCTTGTGTATTAAATCATGCTAGTACTTAATTAAGGTTGAAATGTCCTTTTTTTTCTGACAGGCTCCTTATCTTTAGCGGCTACATGGCAGGCAGGAATGTCACGATCCTCTCTATGCTGGGAATAGCTTTACCAATTGAATTTGGCTGGTGCAGATGGGTGAGAATATCATTTTGGTTTGTTTTCAGTAAGAATTTAAACAAAATTCATACAGTTTATATTAGAGAGAGAAAGAACTTGAAATTAGTATTATTATTTAAAAAATGAATGTGGGAGAAAGTAAAACTGGCAGGATCCCACAGCCTTAATCTAAACATAGAGAAAGGACAGAATTTTGCCTGTGCTCCTGGAAATAGATAGACCAGTTTTGAGTGGGAATATACCTGGAAGGTATTTTGGAAGTGAAGTAAACACATTCACTAATTATGCTCAATTGAGGTCCATTTCAGATGGAAGTTCCCCGGGGGCGTTAATTGAGAAGTCTGCAAATATGCATTGCTGATGTTTGTCTAGGAAGAAGATTCCCCGTTCTCTAGTGAGGCCATCTGGCCATAAAAGAAGAGGCACTGGACATTTGCAGCATGCCACATGCCCCAGCATCAATGGAGGAATTAGCATCAAGCAACATTAGTGGAGAGGTTGTTTGGGAAGCTGTTGAGTCAGAAAGGAAATTAGAGAGACAAAATTTTATGTTGGCCATGTATATTGCTAATTGAGCTACTCTCATTTTATCAGGAACTTCAACATTAGTGCCTATTAAAGTGCTGCTGCTAGAAGACGGTGATGTTTTGAAGCAGAGCAATTTTTCAATCTGAGTTACATGCCTGGAGCTAAACCTTAACAATTTCCTTTTATCAGTTCAAATATTAGAGGGGTTATAACCACATAAAGCTAAAGCCAAAGCTGCAGATACCTGCACCTGTGCTTTAAATGAATATTAAATCACTTCTGGTTTCTGTTTGACTGCAAACAGGGAGCTAATGCATTACCAAGCAGCAGATCACCCCGAGGACCTCTAAGCCCACTTGGTTATCAGTCTTCTCTTAGCTTCTTTTTCTTCATTTCTACTTGAGAATATATATACACACACACACACACACACACACACACACACACACACACACACACACATATATATACACATACTGTGTATCAGAATCTCTTGTTACAGTAACAACTTAATGAGGAAATAGGTATCCTAAATTCACAAAAAGCTCATTTTTCATTTCAATTTTGGTGGGAAAACAGAAGCTAAGCTTACTACAATCTGAGAAGGGCCAAAGGGGGTAAAATCAAATAATTTTCTATTTGGAGCCTGAGAATGAAAAGTTCATAATAGCCTTAATATTTATCCTTGGGAGGCATAACGCATAGAAGTTCCAGAGAGCCACTTCAATGACAAACTAGATTAGACAAGAGATCTACATTTATCAGAGTTTTTCCCTTTTCCTGCCAGCTGTCCTTGGTACTGAAAATTTGAGAGGTAAGAAGACTTAACACGAATAGGCAATCATGTCCCTTCCCCTAGTATCCAGTATCAAACTGCAGTTTTATTTTCTTTCCAGTATACTCTTGACTATTTTGTCTTGTTTAATTTATGAATGAAACTGTTGCCATTTTCATGCAAAATTCCCTGATGCACTTGACTTGTGCTGCTCTGTAAGGACATTAAAAAGAGTTGTGCTATCTAAGATCAAAGGGCTGCCCCACAAAGCCCCACAAGCAAGGCATATGTGCAAAAGCCCATCCCTACTGTGTGTGTGTGTTTAAGTGCAATCCATACTGGTACTACTATTTCTGCATTCAATATAGAAATAAAATGGTTGTCCCTTCATTTTGTGAAATAAGGCAGAAAGACATTTTGACTAAGAAAGCACAGAGGATTTTACCTCCAACTTCCTTATTTTCTTCCTTATTTTCTTCCTTGCAGCTTGCTAGTAAGGGTTTGCAGCTGGGGACTGACTGGTGGCTGGATTGGGCCAGAGCCTCACTTGCAAGCAGCTCATATACGAAGCAACTCTGCCATGGGCGGCAGGGTCAACTGTGGTTGGGTCGACCCTGAAGTGGTAATCCAAAGGGGGGGCATGTGGACGGGGGCATGACCCCTGTTGATTTGGATGCAGGAAGGCTGCCAGGCTCTGTGTGAGAGACAGGTCTGTGACCCTAACCTAGTGGGAAGCTGGGGGGTGTAGGGGACCACCCTGAGTGAGAGTCAGGGGAGGTGAAAGAAACAGAGGTCAAGAGCTCCAACCAACTAGGGGTAGAATGCAACCATGTATGGATCTTATCTACTTGCACTAGCTCATTGCCATTGCTCCTTAATTCCTCTCCTCTTCCTTCTCCATCACTATTTTTTTTTTGGGGGGGGGAATGTGTGGCTACAGTCCAGGATGCGCCAGGGTGGAAGGGAGGGTGACATGGAGGCATAAGGTGCCCCTATAACAGTTGTCATGGGTAGTATGGTACGATGGGGAGGAAATGTCATTGAAGTTGTGGGGGATCCAGATGGCTACAAGCCATTCCCCTCTCTGATCCCCGCAGGATCACGCAGGATCCTGGTGGCCTGGCTACTGTACCCTCTGGCCTGGTTGTGGTGCTGGTGATTGCCAGGTCAGTTTGTAATAAGACCTCAATAATCCACCATATGATTGTAGATGAGGGAGTCGACATGGCTTGGACTACAGAGACTTGGGTGAGTGAGCTGGGCGGTGTAGATATGACCCAGCTTTGCCCACCTGGTTTTTCGGTGTAGCACCAACCCAAGCTGGAGGGCCAGAGGGGGGAGGCAGTTGCTGTGATCCATAAAAGCATGATTTCACTCACCAAGAAACCCCTCCACCCTGGGATAGTCTGGGCCTGTACCTTGTGCTGGGCCAAAGAGACCGATTGGCAATGCTATTGGTGTACCGCCCACCCTGCTACCGAATGGATTCCCTGAGTGAGTTGGCTGAGGTGGTCTTGGATATGGTGCTGGAAAGTCCTAGGACCCTGGTCCTGGGACATTTCAACATCGTTGCTGAGGCTGCCTTAACAGGTCCAACTTTGGACTTCATGTCCTCCATGACAATTATGGGGCTGTCTCAATTTGTCACTGGCCCAACACATCCAGCAGGGCATAGCCTTGACTTAGCCCTTATCTCAGGTTGTGAGGGGGGTGGTCTGGATATTGGGGGATGGAAATTACCCTGTTGTCATGGTCAGACCACTTCCTGGTAAAATTTGGTCTCACAGCCCCAGTCCCTCATGCAGAGGTTGGGGAACCATTAAGATGGTCTGCCCCCAGAGACTGATGGAATTTGAGCAATTCCTGAATGCTCTGAGGGAATAAAAGGCAGCTCTTTCGGTCACTGACCCCATCCTCCCTCCCTTCTTCTAGTATGGGATTAGCCAGTCACTTCCTTTGGGGGGGGCTGAGTAGGAATTTTTCCATCCACATACATGGATGGTTTTTGCCTACTTCATACTGGAAGTCTTATGTGGAAGGATGAGTAAATAGGTTGATTCATTGTAGGGATGTGCAGGAATTGGCTATATTAGATAGGGACGGTGAGCAGTCTGGCACCTTTTGGTGATTGGCATAGCTCCCGTGTCAGGATATGATATGCCTTTGGAGACCCTCCTGCTTCACCTACTTTCTGTCTTATGGCAGCAAGCGGGGGTCGCGTAGGGTGGTCTTTCCTACACTTACAAAAGTGTCACGTAAGGAAGGAGCTGGCTTTCCTGACTCCTTGTTTTGGAGGGTGGCTTGCCCATAAGCCAGGCAAGTGGCCTGAGATAAGGACATTAATTCCCACACTTTTAGCTGCAGATCCAGGGAGGGATGCATCTACCTAATTATTAAACAAAGAGGCCCTAGTTTAACCCAAGGTCTGCTGTCTGTGACTTTATTCTATGCTTCCTCCTCCACTCGCAAACTAGGTGCTGTGGATTCTGCCTCTACTGTCCCCTCTGCTGATCTGCCTTCCACCTTACCACTCATATTGGCCGCCAGCTGCTATTGCTGCATGATCAAGTTTACTACAGGTACGCTCTATGTTCTTAAGCCCTCTGCCTTTATTCAGTGGCTAAGCCATTTCTTATGCTCTTGCTTGCTGATGTATTTCATTATTGGGTTGTTGACTTCTAATTAAAATATCAGAAATGTTGTTGCTTTCCCTAGCAATGCATCACTGCTACTGAAATTGCCAAAGCTGTATGGAGAACCATGAAATTATCCTGTAATAAGACTTAACACCCATACTGACTAGGCTTATGCAAATGCTAAGTGGCAATTCATGTATTTTATTTGCCAGACACATGATGATTTGCACATGTTCCTGCATACATAGCTGTTATTTAGCAGTGTAGGGGTAAATATCAGAGCCTTTCGCACTCTGAATCAGAGAAGGCTCCATTCGTGCCCTGAGGAATACCCAGGCATGAACAGGACATTTCCCTTAGGAAATGCTTAGGAGAAAACAGAAAGCAATGAGCAGACAAGATTCCTTTTCTAGATGGCAAGCAGAACTAAGTAATTAGGATCCCCAATTGATGCTTATTTATAAAGTAATTATATAGGGCTGGTCCTACCATTAGACAGGGTGAAGCAGCTCCATTTTGTATTCGAATTCTGCTGGGATCCTATGATCACTATTTGGTACATGCTCTCAATGTTCATTTATAAGCCAATGTTCATTCATAAGCAAACAGTGTGTGTGTGTGTGTGTGTGTGTGTGTGTGTGTGTGTGTGTATATATATATATATATATATATATATATATATATATAAAAGTAATAGTGGATGTGAGGTTCATATCAGGAAATGTTTAAGGATTAGTATTGCATGTCTCTAGCAAGTATGATGCTTTTTTAACCCAACGTGGTACAATTTGGTCAAAAAGAAATCATAGCAGTGTGTGACTTGGTTGTGGAAAAGTGAAAAGGGTTATGATGCCTCTCCCTTTGCACCAGTTTTCTGTTGGAGACTTCAGCTTGGGACTGGGTAGCTGCTCAAGTTGAAAAAGTAAGAGAATTTCAGGAGTACAACTAATGTCAAATGATTCATGATATGAGCCCTGAGATTGTACCACTTCAGAAAGCTGGTGGGGAGTTGCATGTTTTAATGCTCCATGTCAGTCAAACCCATATCAGGCATTAAAATAATGGACATATTCCAAGAAAACTTCCAAAGTTTTCTGGCAGTTTAAACTTTCTGATGTATGCAGCCCCAAGAACTTGTCTATAAGGTGGCATATAAATAAACATCTGAGTAAATATCTGAAATACTTAGGAATTTAGTAAGAATCTAGGAGCAAAGTACAGACAATTTTTACAGCATTCCAGGGGTCATAAGAGAGATTGGAAATCCCCCGCCAAGATCAAGGGATCCATCCGATGTTGGAGAGGAAGATAAGGAGGAGCATCGGGGGCTTGGTGTGGGCAGAGCAGGGGAGACTTGATCTGAAGGAACCAAAGCCCTCCCAATCTCCAATCATGCCCCAAATATGGCAAAAACATAGAGACAAGCCATGGAGATGGTCTAAAGGGATTCTCTCCCATTGATCACAATGGGAGAGAAATGGTTTGAAAAACAATAGAGGAAGAACAGCAAAGAATGCTTCTTTCCCACTTCTGCCCTGCCCATGGGAGCCCAGTAGGGCTTTGGGAATGTCAGAGTCTTTGCACCCAAAAGTTATACCCAAAGGCTACAATCATTTGCCACTTACCTGAGAGTAAGTCCCATTGAACTCAGTGGTGCTTACTTTGGCATAGACTTGCATAGGATTGCACTGTTAGGAACTTACTGTGTTCAATCTAGATTTTCAATCAGATGAAATAATATACATTCAGATTCATGTTTAGTATTTATTGTTTAATATGGAAATGTGCTGGAGATGATGATGGTGTGTGTGTGTGTGTGTGTGTGTGTGTGTGTGTGTGTGTGTGTGTGAGTGTATTTCAGCCTAAACAGATCTGTAATTAAATACAGTTTCAGATTTTTTAGAGGTTTCAGATCTAAGTATTAAATGAACTTTACACATTTTCTACATTTATTATGTGTGAGATTCATCAGACCACCTAATGATGCATATAGTCTAACACTAAAGCATATGGGGAAAGAATAAAATGCACCAAAGTCTGACAAATTGTTTCATTATAAAAACTGTGAACCAAGCACACTTTTAAACAGCTGTCACAGGTAAATTGATTTCCCCCCTTCCTGATCTATAAAACATTTGTGTGTATATTTCATTCCCCAATACATGAAAGCTCATGCCAATTCTTTTAAACATATCAGCTTGCCCAGATGTTCACATGGAATACACATGGACAAGATAAAGTGTTCTGGAAGGGTATGTAGTGGTGTTTCATGGGAACACAGATGTAACACATTAACAAATTGATCCATAGTTTTCAGAAACCATATCTTTAGATGCTATGTGTGCCTGAAAACACACAGGTTTGTTTGTTTGTTTGTTTGTTTATTACATTTTTATACTGCCCATCAGCTCTCTGGGTAGTGCAGAATTAAAACCACGAAATACAACAAGTATAGATAAATTTAAAATGTTAAAAGTTTTTAAAAAAGGCAATATAAAACCGGCTAAGTTAAAATCCAGGGAAAGACTGTGTGAAAAGGTGTTTTCAGGAGGCATTTAAACTGCATGAATTGCAGAAGGTGGGTGCCACTACAGGGAAGGTCAGTCACCAAGGTTCTTCATGGTGACATTTCGTTCATTTTGGAATGGCCAGCAGGACTTCCTCTGAGGATTGTAGTTGTCATCCGGGTGCATATAAAGGAAGGTGATCTGCTAGGTATCCTGGCCCCAAGTTGCTTAGGGCTTTGTAGGATAACAACATAACCTTGGATGTGGCTTGGTAGCTAACAGGAATTTGTCACATTTTCAGAATTAGAGAAGAATCTTTACAAATCTAAGTTCCATCATACTGCTTGATCTGGATGTCAATCTAAAAGGATTGTTTAACCCTTTCAGCTTAGCCAATAGACAATGTTCACACGGTACTTAATATTTTACAGATTACTTTACAATCAATGCTGTTCTGCAACCACCACCATTACTACAGATATAGCAAGGGTATGAAGGGAAACACTGGATATATGTGTAGCAGTCATTTTATGAGGTATCTTTACCACCAATACAAAGATCAAATAACAGAGCTCCATCACACCTACTTTTTTTTCCTGGTATGCATCTGCGATTTCCACCTCCGTTTCATTAGCCCGTCAAGTGCTGGTCACTTTCACTTGCACTCATTGTTGCGCTATTTTGCTTTGTTTACCTTTTCATCTGTGCCATCTTGTGCTTCACCATCCCTTCTCCTTCCCCTCCAGTTCATTGGTTCTTGCGGTTGATGGACATTCTGATAGACATGGGTGCCTCCCCCATACTTGCTCTGCTTTTGTTGTCTAAAGTTTAGTGATTTAGCGTTTCATCAGCTCGCCACCTTGTACAGTGGGCAAAAAAAAAAAGAAGAAAAAGAAGAGGGAAGATAAAAGGGTGGGTGATAAAGCAATGAGAGTGGGTTTGGAGCAGTTAAAGTCCATTTGACCAACTCATCATATTGGAGAAGAACTGCCCCGACCCCTCTTTCATCAGCAAGACCACCCTTCAATGCTGATGCCCCCCAAGAAAGGATGTTCTGTGACATAGCGCGAGAACAGCAATACACAGGGATGGAGAAAAAATACCACACTTTTCCAGTCCAGAAAAAACATGGAAGATGGAGGGGAAGAGATGAAATAACTGCAGGGCAGGAATGATGTGTGACAGTTGCTGGGCAAGATGGTAAACAAGGCAGGATGAAAGTGCAATAAAATACTGGTGTGATGGAGCTCACAATCACATGTAAATGTTTAGACATTTACAATTCTTGCTTAGCAGATACAACAACAGAACACTGGTTTAAATTTGATCCAAGCTAAGAGGTGGTTCCTGTGCAGAGTTTGGAACACTGTGGTGGGTTTAGCTGTAAAGAGGTGTTGAGGGCTTAAACAGAAGGGTTTAGCAATTGGCAGTCTCTGCTATTAAAATGTTCTTTGAAATAAATCAGAAATCTTCATTGGGTGGAAGAAGCTACATTCAGCATCCAGCCAGGCTGCCATATCTTCCCACAATGCAATACTTGGATGCTGGTATATCATGACATTCCAGATTCATTATGATATGGGAGAGAAGAGAGATCACGTAGGAGCCACCCTGCTTACATTTATGCTTAAATTGTTTTGGGGTTTTTTTTTGTTTTTTTTTGGTGTGGCTGTTTGTGTTGTTGTTTTTTTTGTATCAGCACACGTTATTGTGCTATTACAAACGTTGTTCCCATTGTAGATACCTTTGCTGGTAGAAAAACACATAAGATTGGACCATACAAGAATACTTTGATGGTAAATTTAAGCATACGCTTACTGTATCAAAGGCTGTATATAAATTAATTGTAGCATGATGTATTTTATTATGTAATGAGGACAGGTTGCGTGAAATAGCTGAAAATGTCATAAAATGAACAGGAAAATGTTAATGAACATTTAAAGAATCTGAAAAGAACAAAAATAATAAAGCAGAAAAATAATAGTATTGAATGGGTTTTGGATGGAAATCACAAAATATATTTATGAGTAGATATCAGTTAGATCCAGTAACATTTCAGCAACACCATAAGTATTTAAATGTAGTGTAATTTTAAAAACTTTATTTGGATAATTACTGACAAATTAACTTCAATATAAAGCACCAACAGATGAATATTTTATAACTGCTTAAAATCATAAAGGGAATCCACTCCAGTTATGAGTGTTGTGACAGTATTTTTAATGAATTTTTGACATTATTAATGTTGCTATTATTTATTTACATAGGGCTATAGAAGTTGCATGTTGTGGAGGCATACAAGAAATTGTTTGTTTGCCTCAAATAATGTTATCTATCATGACAACTTACTATGGAATGGAAGTCACAATAAGAATTTTCTAGACAACAATGAGTTTACAGGTTCAAGTTAGTGTAGGAAACCATGCTATGGATTCATTAAAAAAATCACTCCCCTGTATCCATGGTTATTTTATCTGAATATCAAGATAAGATGTGCAATAGCAAGGAATTACTGTTGTAATAGATGATTAAGACATTATTGTTTAGTCTCACATCCACTTCACTAGTCCAGTCTTCTATGCAAATAGGTTTGGGTTGAAGCAAGTTTTAGGCAGCCGGAATTGGGGCAAGGCTAGGGACAGACCTGTCCATTTCTGTTTATCTCATTTTGTATTTTTTCCAGGCTTAGGTTCTCTTTATGCTGAACTTTGAAAATAGTCCATTCTTAAGTTCAGTTCATCCTCTCATGTGTTTCCACCTATTATGTCCACCTGGTGGAGTATGGCAAACACTGCCTCGGGAGTGTGTCATTCTTTTATACAAATTATGCTGTCTTAATGACATGGCTGCATGGGGAAAGTAATGCAGACAGGTAAGAAGAACAGTAAGCACTCTAAGACACTTTTAATGTGATGAGGGAAACCTGAAATTAGCCACTGAGTGCTTTGGGTCCGGGGGAGTGAGGTATTTATTTATTATTTATTTATTTATTTATTACATTTTTATACTGCCCAATAGCCGAAGCTCTCCGGGCGGTTCACAAAAATTAAAACCATCATAAAACAACCAACAGGTTAAAAGCACAAATACAAAATACAGTATAAAAAGCACAACCAGGATAAAACCATGCAGCAAAATTGATATAAGATTAAAATACAGAATTAAAACAGTAAAATTTAAATTTAAGTTAAAATTAAGTGTTAAAATACTGAGAGAATAAAAAGGTCTTCAGCTGGCGACGAAAGGAGTACAGTGTAGGAGCCAGGCGGACCTCTCTAGGGAGCTCATTCCACAACCGGGGTGCCACAGCGGAGAAAGCCCTCCTCCTAGGTATAACCCCTTTGGGGACATTTTGTCTCAACCCCCTACAGTTGTCGGTCTAGGGGGAGTGATTTGAGAAGAACTCCCTCAACAGCTAAAGAATTGTGACCAGTGGGTTAGTAAAGGTTATTACGCTACCTATGATGGCTGTGTGTGGCTCGCCTTAATTTAAGGCAGGGTTTACTCCTAGGCAGTTCCTGCATTATAGTATCTCACACAATGCTTAGGTTTACTATAGATCTTGACACGTTAAAGTAAATAAACCTGGTTAACCCTATGATATGTGACTTGTATGGCACAGTATGGTATGGTATGATATTTCTGGAATGGTGGCAAATGTCTAGCTCTGTGTGTTCCAGATTTCATTCTACGTTATGGATCTGATAGGAAGTAACATGCAGAACATGGTTAGTATGTAGAGTCACAAATGATAATTAGATACTGGAAGTATTATCTACATTGCTCCTGAGTCTTTTGGGGAGCATATTTGTTTTGGGGAGCAAATTCATTTCAGCTCTATCTAAAAAGTTGCTTTGATTATATTGGAAAAGGGATTTATTTATTGTTATTTATTTATTTTTTTAAAAAAATCTTTTTACTTGAAACATAACAATAATAAAACAAAACCCAAAAAAGGTGGGGGAGCACAATGTCCTATAGGTAGGATTGTGCAAATCAACAAAATTCAACCTTGCCAAAATTTTCCAGCTCATTCTGATCAGATTGCAAGCTTTTCCAAATGTACACATCAATTCTGCACATCTTTGAAATGTATGCATTCTCCTATTGATTATAGTTTATTTTTGCACATTTTCCATGCAGATTTTTCAAATGTACGCATGCTGCTGAATGCAGTTTTTTTAGTCTGTGAATCATACCGCAAGCTAGGAAACATATGTATTTTGACTGCAGATTGCGTTGGAATCACTGTTCAATCCAGAAGGTGAACCCTTGGTAAATCCTGATCAAAAACAACCTGAAATGAAGTTTTCATACATCCTTATCCACAGGAACTGGTTTTCCTGCTCACTCTGGCTGCAATCTTAAATGGGCTTAACTAGGAATAAGTATTATTGACCCTAGTGAAGCTTACATTTGACTAGTCATGCAAAGGACTGCATTGTTCATTAAGTCCCATTCAATTGTTCAGTATTCGTTGGTACCAAATGCATAAAGAGGACAGTGGAAATACACAGGGCTAGCCAACCCATATTGGTGTCACACAGCATTTTCAACACAGGGATGGCAACCTCAGTTGATCAGGGTTCCTAAGCAAGACACCCAGCACGTGTGGAAGCAGCACCCATCAGATTGATGTCAAACACCCACTGGATAGCAGTGCCAAGTAATGGGATTAGCCCTGCTGACCACTAATATTTTTATTCTCCATAAATACCAAACACCTGAACAGAGTTTCAGTTTAGGCTGCATGTGCAGCCCTATTCAGTGTGTGCATTCCTCCAAGCAGATATTAATTGTTGATTTCTTAAAAAAAAAATTAAAAAGGGGGGGGGGTAAGCAGCCATTTGGACCACACTGTACAAATAACTGCAGTGCACTTCAGACTGTGAACAATGTTCAGATGAGAACTAGGAAGTGAGAATTGGGTACTTTCACCTGGGGAACCTGACCAAATAAATTTCTTCCGCATCCCAATTGTTCATATCCTAAGGAGGTATATTAGTCACTAATTGCATAAAGTTAAACATCAATAACTTTACAACGTCCTCCCAAGCAATTAATACTGTTAGATTAACTGTGTTCTTCATCTTGTATTTAGCATAGAATCCAACCCATTCATATTTGTATACCAAGGAACAAACTAAAATCAAACATCATAAACATTGCTTCTTTAAGTAATTTGTTACATTTCAATTATTTTTGTTTCTTCTTTCAGATATTCACACAGCACCCAGATGAATAAAAACTGCTCTCTCTCAAGTAAACCATGCCATCTTGCTTTCTATATAGTATTAAATTAGCCCCTCCTTTTTTTGTAATGCACAGCTGTGGTTTTATTTTGTGACAGATAATTTCAGTTGATGTGTCAATCATTTTATGAATAGAATAAACACATTCCACAAAAAATTGAAGCAAACCTAATTGCACTTCACAATCAAATCACTATTTTGTATTGTGTTTTTATTTACTCATGTATTTATTTGATCTATACTCCCCACAGGTTCCCGGGGTGGGGGTGGGGGTGGGGGCTTACAAAGAATTAAAATTTCAAAAAACAAAAACAAAACAAAAAAACAAATGAGACCAAAAAACATTAAAACAAGAACATTAAAAGACCACAACATAAAAGGCGGAATAAAAACAGCCACCAGAATGAAAACAATAACAAGCAATGTAAAAGCAATTTACAAAAGATATAATAGCCTGGGAAAATAAAATAAAAATAAAAAGATGCTTTGTTCTGAAATAGATGCCAGGCAAGGTTTCCTGGGGATAGAAGGTCAAGGTGCCACCACTGAACAGATCCTTTAACCCCATAACCACCAGCCACTTGGCAGGGACACCTGAAGAAGAACTTCTGGTGAAGGTCTTAGAATATCGGGCAGACTCTTTTTGAAACACTTCCGTTATTCTGACCAATTTGGGAACTGCTTTGCAATGGTGAAAAAAATACCCCAGGGTGTTTCATTCTAAGATGAGGATGGGGAAACCTTTTGCCTCCACGGGTATTTTTGGCACACCAGAAGCATATTTGGGCAGAGTGCTAGCAGTGGGTGGAGCCACAAGACAAAATAGGAGGGGACACTCCCATTCCCTGTCACAAGTGTACACCCCCATTCTCTCTCACACAAACAGATACATGATGCAAACACATGCATCTCTGAACATGGAGAAAAAGGCTGTCTGTTTCTCTGAGAAAGAAAGAGGAAAACAGAATGATCTGGCTATGGGGAAAGTGAGCACACATGTCTTTCCTTTCTTTGTGTACGGAGAGGAAAGCAGAGAGACCCAGCCTCTTCCTTCATTGCCAGATTGGAGTATGTTCTTCAAAGGGGCAGGAGAGGGAAAGAGTTTAAGGGAAGTGTCTCAACCAAGGCCTCCAGGGTAGATGGGGAAATTTCACAGGCCCAATTCATTCTGAGTACTGGAGGTTCCCCACCTCTGTTCTAAATGGTTGATTGTCTAAGCCTTACAGAAATAAAAGGATTTTCCTGAGAATCAAGAATGTTTTTATCACAGGGCTGAAAAATAATAAGAACCTTTCTGCTTAATTTCACCACAGAATCATACAAACTGAATGGACACTTTGCTCAACTTCTCTACATGACCTTTTGACCTACTCTCAAATTCAAACCATGAATGTTTCCTTGAAAATCTTTTTTTTAATGGTTCCATTAGAGCATTTTGTTCATGATGACCAGAAACTCTTTCCATTAAAATTTCAGTAAAAATTGCTTTTCGGGTCAATTGCAGTATAATACACACTAAGAACATTTACAATTGCTTGCAGATGTTCCTGTCATCTGGTCACATACAGCCTAATGTTTCGTGAGTGTGTTTATGGTAATTGTCTGCTATTCGCTACATATGTCCATCGTGTGGTACTGAAGTGGTAATCTTACTGAGGTCTATAATATTTCCTTCCACTTGGCTCTGTACATCGCTTGTGAATACTGACAACTTGACAGGCTCTTAACTTTTCATCAAAGTGATAACACATGTTGATCATACACGTAATAGAAATCTAGCTGCTGGATCATTTTTTAGCTGATAGGAAAAGTGAGCAAATTGATGAGAAACTTCCAAGGAACACACGGGGTCTGTAGAAAATCACACTAGCTATCAGTTCCTCCTATTGTTTGATTCAATGTCAATTGCTGAGCATGCTGATGATGCACAACATGGACAATCTGGACAGTATGCAGATTGAACAGCGGACTGTGAGTGTCTAAGCCTAACAGCTTCTAGAGCCTGTTAATGCCCTAGTGATTGAATCTTGCTAACTGATTGACTCATGGATGGCAGGGGTGGGCAGAAGGCAGAATGGCTGACTTGGTAGACCCCCGGGTGATTTGCAGTAGATTAGCAAGAGCTTCCGATTCTCTATGGTTTAACATTAGCAACAACAACAAAAGCTTCTTTTCCTCCTCAATTACGTTGCTGAAACCAATAACATTTAAAGAAAAGAGGGGTGGGTTTTGGGGTGAAAGGGCTTGTGTATAGGCTTCAGTTCTGATATCAAAAAACAATTCCTGGGTTGAGCACATGCTCTTGTTCAGAAATTCTGTGCCTGCCTTCTTAAGTCACTATATTGCACCTTACTCTATTTGATGGACCTCAGGCTTCTAGCTGAAAACAAAGCAGGAAAACAAAACACTGCACCTGCACGCACCTCCCGCTCTGCAATTTAGCGAAATGGGAGTTTTCACCCATCTAGCTAAGGCGTCAGGGAGAGTCAGAGAAGAAGGCTAGGGAGCCCAGCTTTTGCAACCTCAGAGATGCAGCTAGCACAGGGGAGGGGACTGGGAACTTGGACTCCTGGGCAAGTAAAAATGGAAAACAGGCACATAGAAGTTTGATAAGTGTCTATCTTTGGGGTGGGTCGGTGGGTGGGGCAAGGCAAGGAGCTCAATCTCCTGGGTCTGAGGTCAGAGTGCTGTCGCCAGCCTCAGATCTAGGAATCCAAAAACAAGCTCTCCTCCCCCCTCCCCCCCAGATTCTGTCTAGGGGCCATAGGATTGCTCTTTTAATGTTTTTGTAAGCATTTCCCTGCTAATTTCCAACAAAAAATGTTTACAGCATCACCACTTTTGCCTACGCAAGTAAAAAGAGGAAAGACACACATAAATGACAAGTGTCTGTCATCGGTGTGCGTGGTGGGGAGGAGAACTGTAGAATAAGCAAGTAATTGATCCATTTAAATTTACAGCCCAGGAAATATTGCATGTGACAGATGCTTTCCTCATATGTAATTTGCACTGTGAAGTAAATTAAAATCCTAACCATAACAATTAACTGAGTGCTCTACTAAACCCAGTTCTCTGTCTAGCTATTCCTTTGTACACTGTGTTTCACTACAGATGCATCCAATTTGCATTACATATAGGGGTTGGGTTCTTTTTTCCCTTTCTCTTCTGCTTTTTCTCCTTTTCTCCTTTCTGATAAATTATGAATGGCATTCATTTTCTTTCGTTGGGAGGCTATGATTTTTGGGGTGTGCAGTCTCCAAGGATTATTGCTTTGGAGACTTATTAATCTTGTGTCGTTAAAACACTTCACAGACGTTATGGCAAAACTGTCAGTATCACTTCATTAGCTCTAAGATGGGGAGCTTTATATAAGTATGTCTAAAACCTTAGCTGTAACATCCTCCTCAGGGTATATTAAGATTGCAGGATTTTACAACATTTCAGGAGTAATTTCCTCTTTTATTCCGATTCTTTTTCATCACGGGGAATATGCACCATTTCAGGCATCTTTCTTAATAACACGCTGAAGTTTTGTATGGGTGTTGAGGACATTACAGAGTGTAGCAAGTGGTCAGTCGCTTCAGTCTATCATTAGGGATTGATTGAAAATCAGTCTGATGTGGTTTGGAAGACTTGCTTAGCTAGTTCAACTTCTTTTCTATAAATTATATTCATTTTCCCTCCCTTGGTATTAAAAGCTATGGACATTTACACATGTGAAACTGGAGTATGATTTAGCTTCTGTCACAGAGCTAGTGTCAAGGAAAGGCATGGTTGGGCACATCCCAAGAGCCCATACCCCAACAGGGGCCCACTGACAAGAACCCTCTGGTCTTGCTCCTCCTCTTCACCATTGTAACCTGCCTTTCACTTTGGCCCAGGACAACACTGGTGGTGAGAAGGAGGAGTACTAGATGCTGCTGCCTGCTTGCTCACTGGCTATCTCCCTGTCAATCAAGAAAAGTGGAAGCAATGATGAGAAAGAGGAGGAGGAGCAATAGCAGCTATTGACAATGGCAGTGAATAGGGAGACTCACTGAGGGAGGGGCCCATTGAAGAAGTCTTGCCTCAAGGGCACTCAGAAATATTTATTATTTATTTAATTTATTTATATCCCAACTTTTTTCCTCCAAGGAACCCAAGGTGGCGTACATAATCCTCCTCCTCTCTATTTTATCCTCACAACAACAACCCTGTGAGATAGGTTGGGCTGAGAGTCTGTGACTGGCCCAAAGTCACCCAGTGGGTTTCCATGGCCAAGTGGGGACTAGAACTCGGATCTCCCAACTCCCAGTCCAACAACTTAGCCACGACACCACACTGGCGCTGCCATTACTCTCTCACAAGGAGCTGCCATTACTCTCTCACAAGGTTTTCTTCATATGAGGAAATGGTTTGATTGTGGAATAAAATGTCAAAAGGGAAACCTTTTTCGGGGGAAAACATGGCTGCATTTACTAGAGGTTTCCCTCCTGGGGCTAATAGCAGACTTGGAGGGCCGTGACTTTCAGTGGACCCACAGCACATGGGCTAAACTCTCTTCCTTGCATCTCACAATCCTCAGCCTGCTCACGCTCCCTTGGCTGCTAATTTAAGGGGGGAAATGTGTACATTGAATGCTTATATACACATTTCATATCACATGTACATTTGACATCCAGTCTTACTGCTAGAAAGTTAATAATAGGCCCAATGGCCTGTTGGAATGTTCCCTTCCCTTCCTGTTCTATCCCCTCTGCCAAGCCTTTCTCCTGTTGATTGACCTATATACAGAGACATGAGCACACGGTCAAAAATGGGGAATGGGATAGATTGTGTGGTGCCTTTCTTGTGGTTGATGATGAGCATTCTTGCACAATCTGGTTACACAACATGTATACATAAGGAACATTAGGCATTATGCCATATACTAAAGAATGACTAGAAGTTCATGGCAATTACTAAAAGATTAGAGCACATTACAATATAACCACTGCCTATCTTGTGTTTTAGCTTACATCTGCCTACGAATCATATTATTATAAAAGTACTGCTCTAACTGAAAGCATTTCTGACCTGCCCCTTTAACAATATCTAAAGCAGGGATGGGAAACTGCAGACTCCATCATCCCTCACAATTAGCAATGTTGGCTAGGATTGATAGGAGTTGAAGTCCAACAACACCTGGCGTACCACAAGTCTCTCTCCCCCTCCCCCCCGTCCCATGATCTAAAGGTTTATGCCTGGAATTCACATTCACACTAAGATCCAAATGCTAATATCAGGGCATGTTCTTGGTGGTTCCACATGGACCTACATTCCAGTTGGAATCCACCAGGAGAAGAGCCTTCAGTGTGGTGGCCCCCTTGCTATGGAATTCCCTGCCTTTGGCGGTCAGGCAGGTGCCCATGCCATATTGCTCTCGGCGCCTCCTGAAAACATTGTTGGTTCAGGAAGCTTTTCTTAAATAACCAGCCACGGTTTTATCTGAACCTTGTTCTTTTAAAAATGTAATTTTAATTGTAGTTTCATTCTGTTCATTCACCGCTCCGAAATCCTCAGATAGGGAGTGGAATATAAACATTGTAAATAAAATAAAGAACTAAAAATATTGCCCTTCCTAGGAATGTGAAGAAGACTGGAGCAGCTCCTGTGCTGATGGAACTTACTGATGCCTTGTAATATTTGTTATGTCACATTGGACGTAATACAGATGCCATGTCCCAGAACCTTCCTCTTATTGCTTCCCAACATTAAGTCATCTCTTAGTATCAACAGTACAAGACTTAAAGTTAAAGACTTAAATAACTTATTGTTTATTTATTTATTTTGAACCCATTTTACATGCACACCTCTCTTCAACTGAAAAGTCTCTAGAGCAGCTTACAGGACATCAATAGCAAACAAGATGGTCCCTGTCCTCAGGCTAACAATCTAACAGTACAGTCCTATGCATGTCTGCCACTAGGTCCCATTGAACTCAAGAGGGCTTACACCCAGGGAAGTGTGCATAGGAAAGTAGCCTAAAGATATGTGGAGAGAAGAGGGAAATGAGCAAGTTCAGCTGCCGGTTCTTAAAGTTACAAAGATCTTAAAATGACCAGCTTGAGTGGAAATGGTTGAGGGAGGATCCAAATGGTGCAGAGCAGATGGAGTGGGCCATGATTCCCATCTCTCCCACTGCTGCATCCTGATGGCTGATGCCAGGTGATCATTGAGGGAGGAATCTGATGGAGTTGCTCTCAGCCAAGCTGATGGACTGGTCCATATTAAACAGAATAAACCTCCCGGAAGCATTGCCATAATCTATTGTATTACATTGTCCCGTCATTCTGTCATTTGTCTGGTGATCTGCCCAAAAAGACACCAATAATCCAGCATCTGGATAGCACTGCCTAGCTGATAAACACCATAAAGATGGTAATGGGTGTTACAAGTTAGAAGAGCTGTAGTGATCATCATGATTATAGCAGCAGCAGCAGACCTGCTATCAAGCTTTGAATAAAAATTGTCCTCAGTACATTTTTTTTTTTAAAAAAAAATCCTCCTGCACACCTTATTTTAGAGGTAAAAGCATGACTGAACGCATGCATACAAAATCACAGTTTCTCCCCAAAATAGAGCAAACAGACTTGATAAATAAGCAGATACTGTGAATGAAGATAATATAGTATGGTAAAAAGAGGACAGACTAAACTATGAATGACAAGGCTAATGGAAAGTCTGAAATAGGACTCTTTTAACTGGAATGATGTTAGTGGAGAATGCTACAATTAAATGTCCAATTACTCTTTTACAATGGAGAGCCACCCTGCACTCTTCTACTGCACCAAAAAAGTACTCAGGAATCTGGAAAATGGCATTCATATTTTTAAAATACTGGCATGTTCAACAACACTGTTAGCTACACAACACTTTCATCTAGAAAGCCCATCAAAACTGGCACAACTTTTAGGTAGGGTGTTAAAAACGATGTGGTTTATGTTTGATGGCATTAGAGAAAAAGCTAATAGATGCTTAGAATGAGACACAGTATAATCATTAAATATAGACTTAATTTGGCTGGTAATTAACCCTGGAATATTATGCTGGGGGCAGTCTAGGAAACCAGCACAGCAAATGGAAATGCAGGCAAAGGCACAGAATATAAAATTTTAGGTGCATTGCCATCAAGACACAGTTGACCAGTTTGGATTGCCACTTAAAAACCTTTCCCTCTGCTGTCTTACCCAGCAAAGGCGAAAGAGCAGGCTGCTAAAGACTGCAGCAGAGTCATTATCATCTGTTCATTTTATTTCTATTGCCAATTATCCTTAATTATTGGAAACTTTTTTCACTGTATAATGGTTGCCAAAATGTTAGTATGCTCATTAAATTGAAGCAGTAGCTCAAGAAATAGATTTTGATAAGCTCAGTTATGTTATAGCTTTCAATTCACAGTATTCCATCCTCTGTTAATTTCAAATCTACCCTCACACAATATTTACAGAGATTCTCTCTTCCCCCCTTTCTCTCTCCCCTCAAAAGGAGAAGGAACTGCAAAGAATATTTCCCCCTGGAGTGTAACATTGCTAACAATAAACCTAGTCTGATAGAGTAACTGTTTAGCAGCAAACACAAAACCAGCAGGCTGCCATCATAGCTCTAGTTTGTATTATTGGTATGTAGCCATTGTTAGTTGGGGCTGACAATGTGAAAGTATGGTGGGCTACCATTCACTTCTCACATCTGGAATAATCTGGGAAAACATTATCAAGGTGGCAGTGGCATCAGAGCATCAGAAGTGAACAGGCCCCACAGGCAGGACAATTTGACTTTGTAGCTTCTTCATTGTGGAAGGAACATCTAGCAACAGGTCAAGATGGTGGGAGAATAACAGAGAAAGTCTACTAGAACACCTGGAAGATGACTAGGGAATAAGAGAGAAGAACAGGAGATTTACATTGACACCGAGAACCAATGTCTACCATCCAAGTACAACAAAAGATGTGCAATGAGACCAAAGCAGGCTGATCACAAGGAAATATTTTTTTATTTATTTATTTGATGTATACCCTGTCTTTAGGACATAGGACACTGCCTTATACTGAATCATGTCATTGCTCCATTTAACCCAGTGTTGTTGATATTTATGGGCTGTGGCCAGTCCAGGGTTTTAAGGAAGGAATTTTTTTCCTGCCATACTTAGAGATGTTGGGGATTGAACCTGAGACCTTCTGCATGGAAAACATGTGCTCTGCCACTGAGCTATGTCCATTACCAACATGAAAATGGCACTCAACAATGGGATCCAACATTTAAAATGCTAACTTAGTTAAAACAATCATAAAGCAAAGACATTAAAAACACAATTAAAAACACAACAATAGTTGGGTAATGCAGGGTCGGAAGGTCCCACATTTACTGTGGAGAAGGGTGATAGTGTTAGATCAATGTTCTTTTCACCCAAGGACGAGATCCAAACAGCCCTTAAGCACGACTCCACCATTCCAACGACAGAGGGTTCAAAAGCGCTTTATTGATTAGTAATCAAGGCCTGGTCTCTTCAAAGGGAGCAATCAGACAAAAGACATAGGGAATATGGTACAGTATTAAAGCTTTCAAGGGGCAGGGCCCAGTAGTGTTAGATCAATGTTCTTTTCACCCAAGGACGAGATCCAAACAGCCCTTAAGCACGACTCCACCATTCCAACGACAGAGGGTTCAAAAGCGCTTTATTGATTAGTAATCAAGGCCTGGTCTCTTCAAAGGGAGCAATCAGACAAAAGACATAGGGAATATGGTACAGTATTAAAGCTTTCAAGGGGCAGGGCCCAGTAGCAGCATTAACCAATCAGAACATAACACTGGGGCATAGCTAATTATGCTAAACAGTCCTGTAAACAATACCTTTGGCCTGACAGTAAGTTACAGAGAGTTAACTTCGACACAGACAGCTGGAGCCAGGACTCTTGTTTATATTAGTAATCAAGGATGCAAGGACGCACACAAGGAGACATTCTCATACAGGGCATTATGACATTTTGCTTGGTGTGCAATGGAGATTTTACAGTTTCCTGTTAAAAATGGAGGTGGTTCTGCTAACAATAGGGCAAGTTTGTGTCAGGAGAATTGAAACACTTCAAGGCTGCATCTCAGTTCCTGACATCAGCCATGAATGGCCGCATTTTCTTACCCTGCCTTTAAGAAAGTCTAAGGTCTTAGCTAGAAAAGGCTATATCCTGGGCTGAACCTCAGGATAGTCCCTGTGCGTCCAGGTGACACAAAGGGGATCCCAGGATCAGGGAGTGATCATCCCTCACTTGCCCCAGGATATAGCCCTCCCCTTTGGGACTGATTTTTCCATGGTCTCGGGCTGAGCCTGAGACCGCAGAATGTCTGGCCTGTTTCCACGGCTTGACCCCGCACTGCACAAATACTCGCGTGGAGCCGGGAGCTGTGCATGGGGAGCAGCACTCCTCAGGAGCCCTGCACCCGTCAGGGTTAGGGTGGGGGGAGCGGTGTCTCCTAGTGTCTCCCTAGTGTCTGGAAGGATGCAAAGTAGTTCTTATTATCCAGTGCTCAGCAGGTGCCTGGCCATGCATACCTTTGATGACAGCAATAGTGTCATTTATGTATCAGCTATTTGATTTCCATTTATTGCCCTATGTACAGAATGTAACTATATACAGGATCATAATTCTTCTTTTCCTCTCCCTGGCCAAGAAGGAAAATGATCTTCTCCCAACTTTTGGACGGTGACCTACAACAAATGGGACTAGCAATTCCATAAAGTGTCCAATTTACAATATTACCAGATCAATTTTGCAAGCCCAAGAAGTCCAGTTGCATTTGGCTTAGGTTGAAATTAACATCTGAACCTATGAGTAGCTTTAGCAATTGGGCAAAGTGCCTAACCATTTAGATTTGCCCATCACTAATCATTGCCTTCCCTAACAACTCTGGATTAGAAATTGGGTGACCAATTTTGTCGATGACACAGAAGGCAAAGTGTAATTCAGCTTGCTTTTTATCTGTTACTCTGGCTCTGCTGAACTGACAGTAATAACAACTTATTTTTGTCAGTAAACTAAGCAGATATGATTAGGTCGACACATGGGGTAAATTTTTATAGCAGTGCGTAGGGTTTTAGCCATGCTTCTGTCATTAAAGTCAATAGAAGTTGGGCAGCTGAAACCTCGGGCTACACTTTTTGACAATTGATACCACAGGGAGAAGATAAGTGAAGTAATAAAATGCTTTTTTCCTTTTTCTCTGAAATTTAGTGCCTAT
This sequence comes from Elgaria multicarinata webbii, assembly GCF_023053635.1. Classification (NCBI taxonomy): domain Eukaryota; kingdom Metazoa; phylum Chordata; class Lepidosauria; order Squamata; family Anguidae; genus Elgaria; species Elgaria multicarinata. The sequence continues at coordinate 60,826,849 of NC_086177.1, forward strand.
GAAAGTTGCCAGACTGACAGCCCGGGAAAGAGAAATTCTCTGCTGTATTTATCCTCACAACGTATACAGGTCAGGCAGCAAAACTGTGCTTTTTTTTATGCTGCTCTGGCAGTATTTACACTGCATCTGTATGCTTCCTGCAGCATTGCATTTTTAACCCAAACCTGCTCATACTGTCTCCTCCTTGGGTTAGGGAAATTCTTCCGTCCTTTTTCTCTGCTACCTCCTAAACAACTTTGTTACCAGAGTTCCTGAAGTGACTTCATTTAACCATTTTGCTTGAGCTGAATTTTGTAGTTTCCTTGTTTTTTCTTCCTTCCTTCCTTTCTTTTATGTTCTTCTTCTTAAAAGTCTGAGATCTTAATTAGAACACATTCTCTCTCTCTCTCTCTCTCTCTCCCTCTCCCTGGAATTATGACACCTTGCTTGCTTCGGGGCTTTGATGTGGACAGAGAGCTCTGTAAGGCTTCACTTCATTCACATTAATTGAGGAATGGAGTACATGTGCACTCCCTACACATTTTGTTTTAAATGGAAGAAACCCTTTTTCCACTGCTGGTGCTCTGCCAATTTTCAGTGGTAAACCACTATTTTTGTTGTTGTTTCTCCATTGTTGTTGGAGGAGTCGTCAATACGTTCCTCAAAAAAGATTTGGGTCTCATTTTGTTCACCCTTCTCTTAGAGGAACACTTCTGCATCTCCCCAGGAGCTCTTCCCAGGAGCACTGCCAACCTTGATGCACCACTTCCATGGATTGTTGCAGTCTTGGAGATGGGTGTGCAGGCCTAATGTGGTGATAGGCTCAGAGGCTGCCATTGTTGGTTCCAACTTAAATGTCTAAGGCTTGGGAGTCTCCAGTACCTTGTCATTGGGGGTGTCTCCAATATTTTGGGCTTGGGGATGTTTGGTTCCACAGTAGTGCTTGGGCCTGGTGCCTCCTCTGTTGGCACCTCTGGTTCCTCTGCCTTTGAATCAATGTCCAGGCAACTGCTAATCTCCAGGATATAACACCAAGGGTCTCCATCATAATCAGTTTCTGTTTATTGATCCTCATCCAGCCCATTACTGAATAATCCAGACACTGATTCATCACTTGCACAGCATCATCTGAGTCAGATGACAAGGAGAAATTTAGCTGAGTGTTATCAGCATATTGATGACATCTCACTTTTTACTCCTTAACTTTTTTTTTAGGTAAGACGGTTGATTTGTTGTCAAACAAGGCAAGCTACAAAGATAGAAGCCCAACAAACTATTGGATCAATCTGGGGTTCAGATAATAGAAGGAATTGGTTACTTTTTGCTGTTCTTTGAATGAGGGACAGTGACTAAACAGCACCACTACAACAGTAATGAGGAGCGGAGTCCATTAATGTACATATTTCTGTACACAGTTTGTCAAATGCACACTTTTTGTGCTTACATTTTTACATCTTTGAATTTTTGTATGCATTTTCTTTTTAAACTGCATCACAAAACTTTGGGAAAATATGGATTTCAGTGTTTAAACTATGTTCTTGTTTGTTTAGGTTTGGGAAATCTGACTTTGGTAAGTTCACGTTGAAATGTAAACTAAATTAATTTCTTACCCATCCCTAGTCATACAGACATTTTAATGACAATTGCAAACTTATTCAGTATTGTCCTGATTGGAATGTTTAGGCTCCTGTCACATCAGAAGAACAGGGTTCATTATATATAATTGATGTCAGAGAGCTATATAGCAGCAATTTTTGAAATTTATTTATTTATTTATTACACTTATATATTGCCCCCATAGCCAGAGCTCTCTGGGTGGTTTACAGAAATTCTAAAATTGAGATAAAAACAAGTATACAAAATTTAAAAATTTAAAACACAGAACATACACACATAAAGCATTAAAAACTGTTAAAAAAAATAAACATGTGGGTGATTAAGAAATCAGACACTCACTACCAACAATGGCTTAGTGGCAATATGTAATTAGGAAAACTATAGACTTATATTATAGGTGGTGCACCTCATCTGTGGACAACTGGCTGAGACAATTCAATTTCAATATCCAGTTGCATCCATACATCTTTTTCAGAATTATAATAATGGAAGTGACCAGGGTTATCTGCTATTGAAAACGGCCTAGTTTTCATATTTGTTATCTGAAACTTAATTGATTCAGTTTTGAAGAGTCATACTGACTTGAATTCTTCACACTAAATTTGTCCTATGCGGAAAGATGAGTGTTTTAATGTATTTTTCATTCCAACAAAGGAATACATCAGAACACCCTTACTAAATGTCAGTTTGAATAACTACTCCTGTCTAGTTTGTGCTTGATATTCTTTTCTTCACGTTCTGAATTGTTCAAAAGTGTTGTCAGATGCTTGTTGGATTCTCAGTAAGAGGTTTTTAAAAGTAAATTGTTTCTCAGTGGCAAACATTTTGTTGCCCCCACAAACTTGGAATGAAGACACAGTAGTTGAGCTAAACTATGAACAAGAACATGTTCAATCTTCAGTGTTCTTAGCTCAGAGGTAGAACACCTGCTTTGTGTGTTGAAAGACTCAGGTGTATCCCCTGGCATTTTCAGGTAGGGCTAAGAGAGAATCCTGCCTGAAGAGCCACTGCCAGTCAGTGTTGACAATACTGAGCTGGATGGACCAATGGTAGGGTGACCATATTTTGGAAACCAAAAAGGAGGACAACATGGTTGGCCCCCAAGGGGGCGTGTCCAGCACCCACCCGAACATAGCCTTAGTCACATGTCTGATTTTACAGCACACATTTAAGACAAATCTGTTCTACATAACATCTTAATGTTAAAATCCCTGAAATAAAGAACAAGTGAGAGATTCAATGTATCTGAAATTAACTTCACTCACTCCTACTTTTGTAGGTTTTGCTGTACTTTGAAGCTTTTGCTATACTCTGTGTGTTACATTCTCCCCTTCCCTCAAATATCTTTTCTGACTGTACCTTCACTCATTGCAAGCTGCTGTTGTTGTTAACAGGGTTTGCTACTGGCCCCAGATCTGTTTCAAATTTGGTATGGCTAAAGCTATACCTAAAAGCTATCATGGTGCCAACTTTCAGCTCTTTATCTTTAAAAATGACGATTTTAAAAATAATTATTTTAAAACCTCAATTTTAAAAAAATTCCTAAAAAATCAATGGATGAATGGATCTATTTCAAATTTGGTGTGGCTAAAGCTCTACCTAAATTCTTTCATGGTACAAAGTTTCATCTCTTTATCTTTAAAAATGATGATTTTAAAAATAATAATTTTAAAACCTCAATTTTTAAAAAAATTCCTAAAAAATCAATGGATGAACGGATCTGTTTCAAATTTGGTATATTGTGCCAAGTTTCATGTCTTTATCTTTAAAAATGATGGAGTTATAAGCATTTTTGTTAATTCCCATTAGAGCTGCTCTTTGGGGAAAAAATCCGGATTCCCCCTCCCCCCTCCCGGATTTGCCATCAGAAACCCGGGCAAATCCAGTCATATGGTCGCCCTAAATGGTATAAGGCAGCTTTCTGTGTTCCTAGGACAACCTACCCTAACCAGTGATGTCACCAAAACTTGTAATTACCTGATTCTGAATATATATGTCAGTGGCCCATACTTGCAGTAGTTGTTTATAAATATTTATTACAGAGCATTGCTATTTTGTTGTTCTTTCATGAAAAAAGACTCTCAGAGAGATTATTCTCAAGAACTGCAATAACATCAATACAAAAATAATAAAATCTAATAGCATGAGTAACACCAGCATAGAACCCTTTTTTAAAAGCTTAATTTTTAAAAACAAAACGAAACCACAAGATCTACAAAGCCTGAAATAAATTAAAAAATGTCTTCACCTGGAACTAAAAATACATCAGTCGTGGTACCAAGTGAACCTTCCTAGGGAAAGTATCCCATAATCAGAATGCCAACACCAAAAATACCCTGTCCCTGATCACCACCCACCTTGCCTCCAGTGGTAAGGAAACTAGAGGAAGAGTCTGTGTGGATGATCATAATACTTGGCAGGTTCATGCAGGAGAAGATGGTTCTTCAAGAACTCTCGTGTCTTGTTGTTTAAAATGTTAAAGGTAAGAACTGGAAATGGTTGGAAGGACCAATCACTGGAGCCATTATTTCAAGGTTAGTGAGATGTGTTCTATGTGACTGGTTCCAGTTAGCAACCTCACTTTGTATTTTGTACCAACTAATTTCTGAGATGTCTTAAAAGGCAGCGTCATGTAATATAAACTGATCATCCCTCAAAGTTCAACCATGTCCTGCTTGTAAGTCCCTGGTTGACAGCTGGTTGGCCACTGTGTGAACAGAGTGCTAGACTAGATGGACCCTTGGTCTGATCCACCATGGCTCTTCTTATGTTCTTATTTTCTTCTGCAGCTTGGAATGGAAAAATATTTCCTCAAATTTACAGCAAGTGGTTTTTGAATTCAGTCTACTTCCAGGCTAAGCCCCCAACACCAATTGCTGCTCACACCGAACTAAGTAAATCTTCAAGGGGGATTTTTTAGGTTCCAGCAAACCCAGAGAACTCAGCAAGGACCATTGTTCTGACAATTACAACCAAAATGGGGTTGCCTGAGCATGGTGGGTAGCAGGTTGCAGTGTTTCCTCCTAGCTCTCACCTTTGTAGTGAGTAAACTCAGGTAAGCAGCTACCAGGGACAAGGCCTATTTGGTAGTGGCAGCCCAGTGATGAAACACCCTTCCCATCCTTGTGAAGCCATCCTTCTGGTCTTTTCAGTGCCAGGTACAGATCTTTGTATTCACCAAGGCCTTTTAAAATATCATGTAGTCCAAGTTTCTCAGTTTTAAAAATCTGGTTTTTGTTCATTTGTTTAAGGTTGTGGAAGGTTTTGTTCCTTGTTGCATTTTGTGTCTCTTTTGATTTTTTGATTTTAATTTGATTTTGTATTTAAATTGTATTATTTATTTACTATAAACTGCTCAGAGAATGTTATATTATGGGGCAGCATAGATCTGTCAACAAACAAACCAACAAACCTGGGTTGAAACAGGGGAATAGTTGGTATTTAAATAGACAATTACACTGAAGAACAGCCATGTGAAAAGTTAATAAGGTGTTGACCCATAGTTCAAGACAGCTACTGCAACTTATCTCTTCATTCCAGGCATGGGGTGGGAAAAAATATTGGACTCTACCTATGTAGAATATGTCAGAGGTGTTTTGTCAGAATTTTCATACAGATGCATTACAGAGAAGCATAGAATAAAGAAAACTTTCTAGTCTTGCTCTAACAATTGCCAGAGGACTAGAAAAACAATTCATAAAATATTTTCCTTCTATTCTTTTGTCCCACTCCTTACTTGAAAGGTTATAAGAAACTCCAGTTGATTCTTTTATTTCCATTTTTTTTTTTTTTACAATTTAGATAACTAAGGATGAGTGTGCGGCAGTGCAGAATATGTGGGGGGGAGGTAAATCAAAAATTGACCCTCAGACAGTAGCAAGAGAAATGAAAATGGATTAAGACAATTTCTCTGTTTTAGAAATTAATGCAAAAGAGCATACCTACATTCTCCCTCATTTTTGGAATGGGAGACATTTTTTGGTATTTGAAAGTGATGGCTACAAAATAGTTCCAGCAGCCTACTCCTAAGATGTCTTATTTGAGAGAAACTGTGGCCTAATCACAGGTGTGCTTTTTGAGGAATATTCACTGGGAGTTTCCACTTATGTACTCAGTTTTCTATGAGCACGCAAAGTATATGGACTGACTTATTTCCCCATCTTTTTATGTTATAATATATAAACTACCTATACCTGATTCATACATGTTGGCATCTGAAACAGAAAAGTGTGAGCACAGTTCAATTCAGCAAGTCAATTGTATGTAGAAGCTCTTTATGTAATTCAGTGATAACAATGCAACTTCTGTAAAAGCCATTGGGAGGGTTCATCACGCCAAGCCAACCAGTGAATAGAGATGGACTCACCCCTGCCTGGGTTACACGTTGCTTGCCAGACTCCCCACCAGACATTTTTATTTTCCCAATATTTTAGCAATTTACTAAACTAATCTTTTAACACTGCTGTTTCAAATCTATATTTCAAATCTCTGCATTGCTGCTCAGTTTTATTCTGGTTGTACTTTTGTACTGTGGTTTTATATTGTGATTTTAAGCTTCCATGTTATATTTTAATGCTGTAGTTTGTGCTGGTTTTAACTTTTGTCAACTGCCCAGAGAGCTTCAGCTAGTGTGCAGTATAAACGAAAGGAAATTATCTATGTATCTACCTCCACAAGATCATGCAAAAATGGGTTGGAATGACAAAACCTCCACCAAAACCATGATAATCTCAGTGAGACCAAGATCAGCAAACCTGTCTATGCCTACTTTCCAGGGCCCCATAGTGCCAGACGTAAGCCCGCATGGGTGAATGCAGCTGGTTTGGTCAGGATCAAGATACCACTAATCAAAATTGGGGCAGATCCACACATAGCCTTCAGGACGCCCTGAACGCGCTTTGGGGCATCCCAAAATCGATGATGTGTACACTACCTTAAGCGTCCCAAGAAGAGGCGGAGGAGGAGGAGGAGGAGGAGGCCCCTCGCGGGGACGGGATGAAGACTTGCTGCGCCCGGCGCCTTCGCTGGGCAATCAGCTGCCCCCCCCCCCCCGCTGTTTGCCTGGGTGAGATGCTGGAGGCCAGAGTGGTAGGAGGAAAATGGGATGGGTCTGTGCTGGGGAGGCAGGCAGCCCCCAAAGGAGGAGAAAGGCTCGAGAGTAGTTGCAGAGGAAGAACAGTCAGCCTGATGCCAGGAGACTGAGCCCAAGCAGCACATGGGAAGGCATGTCTGTCTGATCCATGTTCCTTGCAAATAAAACTCCACTCTGGCAACTGGAACTTGACAGATCATGGCAGGATCTACACTACTGCTTTAAAATGGTTTATAACAGTAGTGACAAGTGTTGGGGCCCAACAGTGACAACTGTTGGCTCCATATACAGTTTTCAACCCATTTTCAAAGTGTCGTATCCTGCTTGGTGTAGATCTGGCTCTGGTGTCAGCTTCATACATTCGCCCGCCCCCCTCCCCACTAAAAGTATGGAATGAACTTAATGTTGAACAAACAAGAAACAGTGAAATCAAGCTTGGCACACCCATCCTTCCCTAGCCATAACCCACTGCAGATCCCTATTAATATTCAATAAAACTGTTGCTTGTTTAAAACACCCAAAACCTTTCAGTATTGTATCTTCATTATGTGTGTGTGTGTGTTGAACACTATGTGTATATATTGGGAAATACGTAGTGATATAAATGAATATCTGTTTATCTGTAATGCTTTTCTCAAGCTGATATGAGAGAGACCATAAATGAAAGATTGAGTTTTGATGCAGCAAATGTTTCAGCAGATGGTTGTTTATTTTGCAGCCCTATTTACCTTTTTTAAGTATGGGAAGAGAAATTCTTAAATCTTTCTCTCTCTCTCTTACATTTAGCTTTTGTTAGACAATAATTACTTGATACTTTTATCGCTTGAGAAATATACAATCTGGCCTGTGCTTATTTGTAACTTTTCCCGCCTCCTTGTATATATCCGTTACACATTTTATTATTTTCTGTTGATTTGAGCTTTTATTTTCCTTTCTCAAAGCCCCTTTATCTTACTTAGTTTAATTGGAAGCAAGAATTAGCACCTCCTTATTTAGATTTCGTTTAGAGAATTGAACTTAAATATTGTTAAAATTTGAATTTCACACTTCAATGATGGAATGTTGTTCCATATGTAAACCAGGAGGAAACTGAAGTCTGCAAAACAGTATTTTCGTTAACAATTAATTATTTTGGATACTGGATACATGTAGAAAAAGCTTTCATGAGTGATAATGGCCCTATTCACATGATCAAGCAGCCTACCATGGCTTATTTAAACCACAGTGGACTGCAGCATGTGTAGGTGGCCATTTTTAATATTTAAGCCATGACTGAAGCTTGTTGTATTGTCCAAACCCAGTGAAGGTGGTTTTTTGGCGAGGTTAACAAACCATCCACAATGTTAAAACAACCCATGGATTCTGGGTGGTTTGTTAGCCATGCCAACAACCCACATGCACTGGGTTCAGATGTAACAATAAGCTGCCATCACAGCTTGCCCTCACTGGGGAGGGCATGCTTAAGTATCTTTCATTGCTTAGGGCCCAAGCTTCAGCTTTGGAATTCCAAAGCATCGGTGGCCATTTTATAGAGAATCCACCATTTCATGCACTGAAATCCACCATTTCATGTCCACTGAATAAAGGTCCTACAACTCCTAGTATGCTTTGCTAGGGAGGGACAGACTTACTGGGGCATGGGAGCAAAGGGCACCCACATCCTTGTTGCTGCTGCTGCCAGTCAATTGCCCGCCCTCCCACACAATTGAGGCTGCACAGTCCCTGCATGACTCGTTGTAGGGTCTGTGAGCACCCTCTAGCCACCCATGTCCCCTGAGAGCCACCTGCTTTTCTCTGCTCCTCATGAATGCTGGGCCCCTGAAAGTGCACAGAAAGGAACTTGCACACAGTGGCTGTAAACAAAAAGCCAGTTCCACAAGATGAGAAGTGTAAAAGACCCTGGTAAGTCTGTCCCTCCCTAGCAAAGCATGCTGGGAGTTGTAGGACCTATGTTATGCGGACACTAGGATTGTGCATGAAATGGCCAATTCTCCATAAAATGGCTGCCAATGCTTCAGATGTCCAAAGCTGAAGCTTGCACAACCATACTAACCAGCATTTTGGTGAGTTTTTGTAGATTAGGGAAAAGTGAAAGAAAGCGTACACACACACACACACAATTTGTTGGTGGTGTCCTCTGGTAGGCCTTCATTTAGTTGTGTCAGTATGAGTTCACTGGCCATACTATTCATGTAAAACTTAATATAATCTTTGCTCAATTTGTACTTTTCCGGGCAGGGCAGCATAAAGTAATTATATGTTTGTTGATTACATTCCCAGCAATTTTGAAATATAAATTAAAAAGTGGGTCACTTTTCCTTGTGGGAATTAAAAAACAGAAGTTTGGAGCATGATAGTATAATGTATGATATTCTAGCAAGGAAAATTGCCAGTTTTCAAAGGACTTTTATCATTAGGCTTATTGGCACAGACTTTGCCAGTATCAAGAACACAGCCTTGCAAAGAGATAGTCATATTTTCTATTTTGGATGTCTTTCCAAGAACTGGTCATGTAAATCAATTCTTGTTTGCAAAAAGAAAAAGAATGAAAAAAGTCTTGCTTCACCCCATTCTTATTCTTCCAAAATAAGACACTTCAGATGTTGAAAACTCAGAGATAATTAATCTGAAAGCATTCTAAACATGTAATTAATCTGGAGAGCTAAAACTATTTTGATAGATTTGACTCTTTCCAGTTATGAGAGTCTGAGAGGGGACCAGCTGTTGATGGCCTTCTGAATTACATTCTTCATAAATCTCATACTGAGAGTAATTGTTTCTTGCAGGTCAGCCATGTAATGTCACTTCCAAGTTGTTGATGTCATTAAGTTCCCATCTGAAATTGAATCAAGAAATGGAGTTATGAAAACAGAATTTATTTGGGAGTAAGACTTGAAGGTTTCAGACAGTTTATCTTATAACAAGGGAAACCAGAGGATGTGTTGATCACAGACACTGAAATAAGGGGTGGCAACATTCCATTATATCAATGGCTCTATCTCCTTTGTAAGACTGACAAGAAATGTGGTACTGAGAACTCCTGGTTACATGAAAGCACCAATAAATCTACTTGCTGTGAGGAAAACTGCTGTGTGGAATTCGTTTTTGAATCCAGGGTTTTAACAGGTGGAGAACATGAGAAACAAGAGACAAAATCAGGCAGATGTTATCACTTTCATTGTCCTGTGTCCCCTTCTTGCTCTAATGCTCTCCCATTTTCTTTGTGCCAGCTTTAAAATATTGATCCAAATATGGTGGTTAATTGGATCTGGTTATTGAACACATAGCTGTGTCTTCCATGAGAGATGCAGGAGCCTTGGTCGGTATCCCATTGCTTCTTTGGTTGGATTTGGATGTGCATCCTAAAGTGAGGAAGCCCTTGGTCCGGCTGCCTCTGCAAAAGGGGTGGATTCTTGGAGCCTCATAGCACCTACCCTCTTGCAAAGTGTTTCATTCCCTGTTTCAAATAGGTATGAAAAAATTTCCCCCAAAGGGTTGTTCTATTTCACAGAGGGAATGGGGTGAAGAGAGAGGCATTTGTTTTTGTGACCTGCATCTTTATAACTCCTACTTTATAAGAGAATCAGTATCCATCAAAAACAGTAACATTTCATAACAACATGTACATTGATGGTGCTATATAAATAAATAAATAAATAAATAAATAATAATAATAATAATAATAATAATAATAATAATAATAATCCAGCTACAGTCTGTCTTATTGTATGTGTAGTAAATCTAAAGGCACCTCTCCATCAGAAAGAGTCCAATCTGCGAACAACTTCAGTGTTGTTAAACCATGGAGGATCAGACTACCAACGGGTACTCTTTTTGTAGGCTATGTATTATCTCCAGTGTCAGAGGTGGTATGCCTCTGGACACCAGCTGCTGGGGAACATGAGTAGGTGGCTACTAGGGGTGTGATCCACTCCGATTAGGAGCGTAGAAGCAGTAGCGGATTGGCCTGCTCCACCTTACCCAGAGGCGGAGTAGGAGCGGACCGCGGACCCCTAGAAGCAAGGCGAAGAGAAGCGACCATTTTTCGGAGCTCCTAGTTCAGGCGGAGCGCTCCGGTCGCCATCTTGAAAACATTTCGCCATAGGATTGCATTGCGGCAAATAATCGCGAATAACTAGGTTGTTTTTGAAGCTATCGTTCTGGAAATTCTTGTGCTCAGAGAGTCGTGGATGGGGGTCATTTTGAGACCACTCTCACCTCTCTGCGTTGTCTGGGTCGCGTGCTATATTTTTGTGAAAATCGGGTCAACCGCGCGGCTCAAACGGTGTTTTCGGCTTTTCGCCCATAGGATTGCATTGAAGGAAAGAATTGGGGATAACTGGGGAAGGGTTTAAGCTATCGTTCTGAAAATTCTTGTGCACAGAGAGTCGTGGATGGGGGTCATTTTGAGACTACTCTCAACTTTCTGCGTCGTACGGGTCGCGCGCTAGAAGTTTTTTAAAAAATCGGCGGGAAAAATACCTTTTTCAAAGGGCTGAGGGGCAGAGTCAGCTCCTGGTCATGATGATCCCAAAGTTAGAGGAGGGCATAGGCAAAACAGGTAACTTGGGATTCTGGGAAACTTCTCTTTCTTCATCTGAACGGGCTTTTCCCCGTGTTTTTTAACACAGTAGCCCCACCAAATGCACAAACACAACCTGAAATCATATACTAAGCCAAGAATAAGAGATAGAAACACAGCACTGCTACCCACCCTAACTTTGGGGAACAACTGAAAAGATGTGGTGCAAGGGGATGAGCTCCCCTAGAGCATCTCATTGTGGACGTGCCCCCACTCTCTCCTGCACTGGAAGGCCATTAGAGCCTTCCAAAGAGAGTAAAACGGTGGAGCAATGCCTATCATGAGTTGAAGTGAATGTTCACTTTTTAGTGGTGGAGCGATGCCTGTTATGAGTTGAAGTGAGCGTTTACTTCTTAATCTCAGAGCTGTTGGTGGCTGTCTTGAGTTGAACTGGCAGCTGCTTCCCCCTCCCCCGGGCACGTCCCCCTATTGCTGGTAAAAGACAGATATAGCCTTTTTTTAAAAAATCTTCTTGCTGTTTATTCAGCAACACTGCTGCTTTTAATTCCACCCCTCCTTTGTTTATTTATTGATTTATTCCATTTTATATGCATTACTGGCTTATCCTTGGCTCACTTCCTTATGCCCCCAGAAATGCCAGCTGCATGCCTGCCTGCCTTCCCTCCCTCCTCCCCTGCCCACCTCGCAGGGATGTTGTGTGTGTGTGGCTTTGACTCAGAGGAGAAGTCCTTCCTGCGCTCACTTGGAGTTTTGGAAGTTCCAAATTTTGCAGGTTTAAGCCCCGCCAAAAAACAGGGGATGATGGGACTGCCTTGAGTCTTGGCGTGCGTATGTATCCCTGGATAAGCTTTCATGGTGGTGAGTTTGAGGTTTTTTTTTAACGTGCAAAATTGACGGAGCTATGGAAAGGGGTGTTGGATTTTCATAAATTCCCCAAAAATCAGGGGATGATGGGACTGCCTTGAGTTTCGGCGTGCGTATGTATCCCTGGATAAGCTTTCATGGTGGTGAGTTTGAGGTTTCTAACGTGCAAATTGACGGAGCTATGGAAAGGGGTGTGAATGGGGTGCCCGATTTTCAAAAATTCCCCAAAAATCAGGGGATGATGGGATTGCTTTGAAACTTGGCGTGCCTGTGTATACCCCCATGAGGTGTCATGGTGCCAAATGTGAGGTTTCTAACTTGAACAGAAAAAAAGTTGTATAATTTTTTAGCTTTCAATGCAAGCCTATGGGGGGGGGGAAACGGAGCTCCGGATCCGGATCCGGAGCTCCGAGCGGAGCGGAGCGGAAGTGGGCGGAGCGGGGGCGGGGCGGAGCAGCCCGATCCAGAAAATGGCGGATCTGCAAGTGAAGCGGAGCGGGGGGTTCGTGCACACCCCTAGTGGCTACCATTGAACTCACATCATGCTCATGGGCTTCCCTCAGGCAACTGATTGGCACTGATTGACTAGGTGGACCCCATGTCTGATTCAGCCTGGCTCTTCTTATATGGGTCAATTTGGGATTTTATTTGAACAACATAATGCCCAATCTAGCAGCGGTAGCAGCATAAAAACTGGTAGGTCATGCCTCTCTTCTGCATTCCTACTAGGGTGGACATTACTCTTTATAGCTCTTTGTTCTGGAGAACTGGCAAAGGATAGTCTTCTATTTGACAGGGTCCTCAAATTTAAGAGGTGCGGGGTCTAAGGGTCTTTCTACACCGTTGGTTTTTTCCCCTGGGGTCGGCCCTGTGCATTCAAATGACACACAGGGGATCCCAGGGTCAACTAAAGATAACCCCAGGAAAATGGAAAATGGGTATTTCCTGGTTTTTCTGCAGTCCCGGGACTATCATGGGACTGTGGGAGATGCTTCATCCCACCTCCTCATGAGTAAATGCAAGGAGGCTCTTTGGGTGCTCTGGGCTAATCAGGGAGGGTGTGTGTGTTGTTTGTTTTTAACTTCCATTTTGGTTGGAGCATAATTGCGCTCATCTCCGTTTTTAAAAGAATGGCTGGTGCGACATCTCTCCTTCCTCCCAGTGCCATGTGTGAATCCAGGGGGACAATCTCATGAGCAGAATATCACGAGATCCGCCACCCTCCCTCCTGGAAGGCTGGGAGGTGTAGAAAGGGCCTGTGTCTAGTCTAAAGTCAAAGAATGATCAGGAGGGAGAGCAGAGCAAGGCCTTTCACATTGGCCACCAACACCTAGGCAGCAGACTGAGCAGGCCCACAGGTCAGCTAGCCAATCTTCATTACTGAGGTGAGATGTATTGCATTTTTATTTAAAGGATCATTCATATTTCTAAATTTGCATCTATGCATATGCAAATTTTATGTAAATTGCCTCCCTCTTTGGTTCTTTTTTTTGGGGGGGTGATGTATTTCTTCAGTTTTCAGCAATGCATAAGCAGCCAGCTTAATTCCTACCCATGTTACAAGTGTTCCCACGTGTGTATTGGACTACGTTGTGGGCAGTCTGAAGGATCAAGGAACTGCATTCAGAGGCAAAGTGAGGTAGGACTCTACTCTGGATACAGGAATTTGAACAACAGCTTACCTTGAGAAGGAATAGCTTAAATTAAGGACATCTGGTGGAAAGTGTAAGTTCTTTGGGGCAGGGACCAAATAGTACCTTTCTGGGAATCCCCTGCTCATCACTATTTTTGAACACACTATTCCAGTGATTGAGGGTTTGGAGTTACATCCCCTGGCTAGACCCTAGAGCCAGGTTTGTGGTGCAACGAACAAGCAGTAAGCTGGCTACTGCGGCAAAGGCAGTCCAACCTTTACTGTATCCATGAATTTTAAGTACTGGTTGTGGGGGAGGGAGGGAGAGAGTTCTGGTTGGCTGTTGTGCCAGTGGCAGGAGTCACACCTAGCAACTGTGATAGACTGCAGACGAACATGGTAGCTGCACATCTCATAGCCCTGGGTTATAAATCTAAGTAACTTTGGGTTAAATAACTAAATACAAATTACTTCCTTCAAGTTGCTTTTGCTTAACTGTTTTGTGGATGAAGCTGGCAACCCCTTTACTTAATTAGAGGAAAGCAGTACTGAATCTCCCTGAAGGATTAACTCTGTTTGCTCCAGCTAAGCAGGTTTTGCGGGATGACAGTATGAATAAGATGGCAATGCTCCCAGTGAATGGAACTAATCCAATTGTTAGCTGGAAGAATGATGTGGTCTATCAAGATGGAGATCTACAACAATAGAGATAATGCAACTCTGAGAGGGTATTTTGAACATTATGCAGTCTCTAAAAATGTCTACCATTGAAAGAAATGGATTTTATGTGCTTTAAAACTGTGTTTAGTGGAACTGAAGCCAATATTGCTGCTGACCATTACGTCAAGACCGTTCTTGCCTTTGCATTTTGCATTCCCTTTAATTTTATTGTTCCAGCCTTTCCTCAGAGGCATCAGTAACTGACCAGACAAACTGAACACTTACAGAAGTTTTTCATACTCGGCATCAAGAGATGCTGTAGAGTTCCTGAGCTCATTTCATTTGTGGCTCTTGAAAGCTCGCAGTCAAGTCATGCCTCTTCAGCATGAAGCTCCAAGGAATTGCACAGACAAAGCACTGAGAGAAGAGGAAAGCTGAAAGAGAGTTATTGAAAAAAAGCAATAGGGACTAGAAGGGGATACAAGCAACACAGAAGTAGCAGTCAGCGTGATCTTCAAAGAAAAGACATGGAATCTCGTGGTACACAGCAAAATCAAAAGGAAAACAAAAGGTAACATTTTGGTGCTCACCTAACCTTCAAAAGGCAGCCTACAGAGGCACTAGGAAAAAGTGCTTGAAGCTATGCTGGCCTCAGAGATTCCATGGTATTTGAAAGATGGAGATTGTGATGAATAACAAGAATGTTCTTGTCTTTACTCTCAACCAAATCAGTCTGGGATAGAATTGTTTTATCTTTGAAAAAACGTCATGGGATGTCTATTAGAGATGGGTGAGTTCCCTTGGGAGGTGTTTGATTCAAACTGGGACAGGCAATTATAAGAAAATGAGGAGAAAACTTTTTTTTGGGGGGGGGCGATCCCAGCCCTGAGACTTCAAAATGAGGTTCATAATGGTTACCCTACTATGAGGTTCCAACCATACCTGGCGGCTGCAATGGGAGGGAGAGACAAATTCTTTTCTAGCTGAGATGAAAATCCAAGATGGAGAATAACTTGGAAGAGGGATAACATTTGCCCTTTTTTAGTCCAGCATTCTGAGTTGCTGGGGTTTTTACTCTGAGCCAAGGAATAACAAAGATGGGTCACATATCTAATATTGATGTAAAGTAGGGGTTCAAAAGCCCTTTCAGCCTGACTACTTTTCTGAGAAGGTCTCAGGGGCTGCATCCCTGTGATGGCTAGGGCTAAAAATACCAGCATATTTCAGCTTAAAGCTCTTATTACCACAGTAAAGCCTCAACCTTTAAGAATGGGGAAGGAATGTGAAAAACTTGGAAAACCATCCTAGGATTGGTGGTTGAGAGAAAGGGGGTAAGGAAAGGCCATGGCCTTCTGGAGAATACCAGAGGGCTAGAATGGGACTCCATGCATGCCAAATTTGGCCCCAGAGCCTCAGGTTCTGCACCCCTGATGTAAATATTTATTTATTAAGATTTAAACAACCAAAACTAGCTCATGTGTCCCTTGGGAAGAGGCTTGGGCTCAGAGAAACTGGCACTGGAAGCCTTGGTTATCTGCTGTAATATATTTGCTAGGCACTTCAAGGAGAAAGTTGCTTGTATTCACTCAGAACTTGATGCCACAGATATCACAGCGCCTGGGGGTGGGGGTGTCCAGTGCCCTGCCTGCTTATGTTTCCTGGGATCAATTCCAGTTGTTGCAGCCTGATGATGTGGATACTTGAATCCGTGCATCACATCACATGGAAGCTTGACACAATCCAGCAGAGGTGGATTGATTGGGTTGGTCCGGGATGGTGGTAAATGCCTCACTTTGTCAGAGAGTGGTGTCACCCTCTCCTGAAGAGGCCCTCCCTGGACCCAAATGTATGTGAGAACTACCACCCTATCCCTAATATCCTCTTTTTGAGCAAGGTGCTTGAGTGTGTGGTGGCTGGGCAGCTTCAGAGGTACTTGGAGGAAACTGATTATCTGGACCCCTTTCAGTCTGGTTTCAGGCCAGGGCACAAGCACTGAAACAGCCTTGCTTGCTCCGACTGATGAACTACTTCAGGTGAAAGATGGGAGAGTGCTACCCTGTTGATCTTCCTGGATCTCTCAGCAGCTTTTGATACCATTGATCATGGTAACTTACTGGATTGCCTCTGTGAGATGGGAGTAGGAGGCACTGTGTTATAGTGGTTCCGCTCCTACTTGCAGGGCTAATTCCAGAGAGTGGTATTGGGGGATTCCTGTTCCACGCCATTGCTATTAAGCTGTGGGGTGTCACAGGGCTCTATTCTATCCCCCATGCTGTTCAATATCTATATGAAGCCATTGGGTGATGTCATTAGGGTTTGGGGGGTTGGGTGTCATCAATATGCTGATGATACTCAATTCTACTTCTCCTTGTTATAACCAGAGTCAGCTGGGGTGGTGAAGGCGCTGGACCAGTGCCTAGAGGCTGCAATGGGCTGGATGAGGGCTAATAAACTAAAGCTGAATCCTGATAAAACGGAAGCTTTGTGGATTGGTGTCCAGGAATTGGGTAAATGACCTGTCCTGATGGGGTTGTACTCCCTCTGAAAGAGCAGGTGCATAGCTTGGGAGTATTCCTAGTTCCATCCTTGTCACTGGAGACTCAGGTGGACTCTGTGGCCTGGATTACTTGGGGCCAGCTTCAGCTGATCTGCCAGCTACGGCCTTTCCTGGACAGAGATAACCTAGCCGCAGTAGTGCATGCACTGGTTTCCCAATTAGTCTACTGTAATGCACTCTATGTGGGCCTTCCCTTGAAGACAACTCAGAAGTTGCAGCTAGTGCAAAATGCAGCAGCTAGTCTGCTGACCGGAACATCACATAAAGACCATATAACACCTGGTTTAAAGAAATTGCACTGGCTGCCTATATGCTTCCCAACAGAATTCAAGGTGTTTGTTATGACATTTAAAGCCCTAAATGGCTTTGGACCCTGATACTTGAGGGAGAGTCTCTCCCTATATATGCCTGCCTGAGACTTGAGATCTGTTGGAGGAGCCCTTCTCCGCATCCCAACAACACAAGACGTATGCTATGGTGGGATACGGGAGAGGGCTTTCTCTGCTGTGGCAACCCAGCCTTGGAATGCCCTCCCCTTGGAGGCCCAACTGGTGCCAGCGCTGGTTTCATTTTAGTGCCAAGTAAAGACATGGCCTTTTAGCAAGCCTTTGAGGGTTAAATTCACCAAACTGCACATTCTTTTCACTGTTTTAATTAGTTGTTACTGCTTTTAAATTCTATACTGTTTTTAACTTGATTAATTATTTAATTTGTTTTTAGCTATGTATATTTATTGTTTTATATTGTTTATATAATTTTATCTGTGCGCCACCTGTGAGCTACAAATGTTTTAATAAATAAATAAGTCCATTGGTTATGAAGGTATTTTCCGTGTCCTTAAGAGCTCTTTGGTGTATAATTTGTTGCAGCTTCCTACACGTTGTTCTTCTTCTCTGCACCCCCCCCCCACCTGAAACAACTTACTTGTTTAGTAAGTGAGTTCTAGAACCATGGTGCAAATTCATTCTCTGTTGGCACTAGACTTAGCATTATGACTTAGTCAGCAGAAAAGAACATTACTATAATATTACTATTATTCTCTACTTCCCAGCCATGTCTTGGAAATGGCTTAAAAGTCAATACAGAAAGACAGCATCCATCAACACAGCTATGTAGTTCAAAATAATTCCAAACACATCATCATAATAATAGCACTATGTTAAAGTCACAGATGGCAGAGCACAATGTTCTACCATAGGGACTTGTAAACAAAGGGGAAAAACTCCCAAAGAAAGTTGCTTTAGAAAAAAAAATCTAGAAGAGGACAGTGAAAATCCAGACAAACATTCTTGGGAGGGCATTCCGTAGGTGGTACTCTACATCTGCTGGCACAAGGCATTTTGCTGCCTGAGCTGAAGGACAAGATGGCGACCCACCCCTGTTCCAGATCAGCCAAGCAGACTGGTAGTTGAATCTTACTTCCATACTGGCCAGTGGACAATGCTGTCCTCTAGTGTACTTTAAGGCAGCAGTGAACCCAGCAAGCCATGTAGCATGTACAACCCTGTCTCCCAATGTCTACTGCCTGAGGTGACTCTGCCTAATGGTGGGGGCAGCCTTGGGCACCAGTGTCAAGAAGGTTCATGCTCTTGTCATTGCTAGTTGGACTACATGGGATCACCCTTAGTACAGCGTCTATGAATTATCATTGGCATAATCCACATCAAACACACTGAACTCCAAATCTTGCATTACTGCTCCCAGTTGCTTCTTTTAGAATTAAAATGAGAAGATCCCCATGGGATGGAGAGAAAATTCCATATGATCAGCTCTGTAACCTACATGACTGATAGGAGTAAATCATCACCAATTAGAGTCATACCCTCCCCAAACCTGACAAGCAGCTGAGAAGGATACCATGATCCAATGGTATTGAAGGCTATAAAGGATCCAGTAAGATTAGAAGGGACAATTTACCCCATCTTTCTCTTACCAAATGTCATCCACTAGTGCAACCAAGACAGTTTTTGTTCCATAACCAGGCCTGAAGCTAGAATGAAATTGGGCCAGATGATTAATTTCATTCAAGACTGTCAAGAAGTGAACAGCTACTACCCACTCCAACACATCACTGAAAAGGGGAGGTTGGATACTGTCCAATAATCACCCAGAACCTATGGGCTGAATGAAAATTTATTCATGAATAGCCTCACCTCAGTCTCAATTAGGGAGGCCAAGACCACTTCTTCCTTAAAAGATGTATTTATCATAGGTCTGATTCAGGCTGAATTGTAGTTCACTGAAATGGTATTCAGTGATGCAGGATAATGAATCTGGCCTCTGAAACAAGGTGTGTGCGACAATGAGGGTGTGGAAATATTCAGATTGATTGTATGGAGAAGGATGTGTGTCTACTTTAGCTATAGTCTGTTAAGGTGCATTGACAGCTTTGTATTCCCCACTTCCTGTCTGAGAGAGGGAGCGATCCTAGTTTGGCTAGAAAAAGCTCTTCTGGAGAATGAATTCTGGCCAGCAGCCATCATATTCCAACCCCAGCATGCCCCTGGGATGCCATTCTATTTACTTTTTTACAATGATTTTAGGGCACTTTTAAAGGTGGAACCCACTCTATTTAGACCATCATCTTGGAGTCAGGAAATGGTCCAGATTCCCGAACTTGCGACTTCACATGAGTGTATCCATAAGTGTCTTAACTCCTCTCTGAAATGGAAGTTTATAAGTTTTAGAATACTTCATTTTTTGAAGTAGTATGTTTTGGGTAGTCGTACATTTTGAAGTACAGGCGCACATCATGATCCCCTCCCGCCCAACCATGCCCTGAAGGTAAGTTCAGAAATTCAGGCAGCTGTGTTGATCCATAGCAACAAATCAATTCTAGCAATTTTATCTCTACCAGCAACAGTTCTTTTGTAAAGCAAATAGGTTTTGTAAAGTAAATAGGGTTTTATTGGATTGCAGGTTGTGGGGTCCAGGGAATTCTTAGTGGGGTGACAGATGATGTCAGCACCCCCAAAAGTCCTAGTTCCACCACACCACTGCAACACATCTGATTTAGCACTAAAAACTTACCAAAGCAAGAGAAGACCCCTTTCAGAATTGCCCTAACTCATTGTCACACCAGGCCTGGTATTTTGGAGTGGTATTTTGAACTTATATTTTAGCTGAAATTCCCTTCTTTGCAAAGTTGCCATCCGACTTGGGATTGATTTTCAATCTTACGTGCCATTATGCAGCAGACTATCCAGAACCTTTTGGCGTGAGTGAAAAGTAAGAAGGACAAAAACAAAAAGAGAAAAGAAAGAAAAATGCGCAGAAGAAGTAAGAGCCTTAAACACCCCCCCACCCCCACACACCAATGTTTAAGTGATGTTGAGCCTGCAGATAAGGTTATTATCAAGGACTAAGATCATTCAGGCTGTTGTTAGACAGCTCTTTACCTACTCCTGGAGCCAGACTGTCCTCTGAAATCATGAGTCAAGAGTCATCTCATCAATAAATGCACATAGTGCATTTTCAACTGAAATTTGAGAAATTGTTTAAAAAGGTGTGTGGGGAGATACACACAGAGAGAGGGGGGCAAGTGCTTTAGTGCAGCTGAAGGAACTACTATTTAGAAAACTCATAAATGCTAGATTACTATTGATTTCTTGCCCTCTTTTCCCTTTAAATGGATTGACAAACTGCCCTTGATTTTGCTTTTCATACTGAGCTGACTAGTTCTTACAGTGTTGATGAAGTTTCTCAAAGCCTAATTCTTGCTGTAGCTGGCCTAAGCGATTTCAAACCATTTTATAGCATGTAAATTAAGCGGCGAGCCATTGATTTTGCATAGGACCACATTATTAACCAGTGTAATTAGCCATTGCTCTGTTAATAGTTCTGCTGTTTAATGATACGGGGTGGGAGGTGGTGTGTGTGTGTTTCAGATGGGATTTTCTAACACATGCCTCAATCCTAGGGTGACCATATCAAAAGGAGGACAGGGCTCCTGTATCTTTAACAGTTGCATAGAAAAGGGAATTTCAGCAGGTGTCATTTGTATATATGGAAAACCTGGTGAAATTCCTTCTTCATCACAACAGTTAAAGCTGCAGGTGCTATCCTAGAGTGAACAGTTTTTATTGTTTTGTATTTCTTTGTTAGCTGATGTTCAGGTAACATAAATTTATGACAGAGGTGTGGGATGTAAATAAATAAAGATCTTGTGTTCGGATTCTCGGCTATTCCTGGAATTCACTGAATTTGGCAATCTAGTATAACTCACCCTATAGGGTTGTTGCAAGGATAAAAATGGGATATTTCTATGTATAGCAGACTTGGCTCCTTGGAGGAGGGGAGTGTATAAAATAATGTCACAGAAAATCATAATTCCATTGCTGAAAATGATACTTCAGGAAGCTTTCTGATAGCTTTGTCAGTGAGCAAATCCATCACTGGACACAGCAACTATTAGTTTTACCAGGACAGAAAGGGGGGATTTGCCTTTTCCTCCTAACCAGCTGCCTTAGTGGATTTCCTTGTTTCTCAATCCATTCCAAATAACCTTGAGACACTCTTCTGACTGACATTAGGCCATGACGGCTGCTTCTGCACGAAATCGGCCTGCTTTTTGGGCTGACTTTAACATGCTCCATTGAACTTCAGTAAACAAGTCCATTTATGAGTCTGACAAAACTTGGGAACCCTGTTCATTTAAAATAAAGTGAACTCAGAAGCATTCCATCCTCCACCACCTACACCATAGTACAAAGAACTTACTTCTCAGTTCTGTCAAGTTCATTCCTTTTCCTTCATAAGGCAGACATTCCTTTCGTGTCTGTATTCCATTATAGATTATTTTAAGAATAACTGAGACCCTTGTGTCACCTGGCAAAATGACTAGGGATAAAGAATGTGTCTATTTCAGTTTCTCTGCATTTTCCATTTTTCTAATCTTAAATTTAGTTTTTCTCGAACTTTGAGAATTTCTCCTGTCTTTAGTTCCATTCTTCCCAAATTGTGAGATGTTTTTAAAGGGTTCGCATGCAAACTAATGTTTTTATGCACATCTCTCTTAATGCATGCGTTTTGTATGCATTTTTGCAATTTCCCCAATATAATGAGTTTTTTTCATTCTATTTCCCTTAATATATACATTTTTGCATGCATCTCTGGAGAATTCCACTGCAAAATTCAAGGAAGTGTGAATGTTGAAGGATGAGTGGTTCAAAAGTGCAAAATTGGGTATATTTGCATTAAAATGTGAACTAAATAAATCCCCCCCCATCCCTAAGCTACTCCCCTTCTTTTTCAGATAAGGATCTGGGAACCTCTGTCTTCCACTCCTCAAGGCTGGATTATTGTAATGAGCTTTGTACGAGGCTGACCTTGAACACTCTTTAGAATCTTATGAAGCATTCCTTAACTGCTGCTATCAGAGAGCACATAGCACCAATTCTCTCTTATCTCCATACTGTTTCCTAGCATATTCCAGGCACAATTAAAAGGATCCTAATGCCTATACAGTGAGATGGGGAGAGACTGAAATTTTGTGGAGGCCTGGAGAAAGCAGCAATGCATTCCCAAATCTTGCAGAAGATTGAAAGGTGGTTATGGCCTAAAAGTTTGTTTCTGGAATATCTGCCTGGTTGTTAAGGATTGGGGATAGTGCTGGGGCAAATCTCCCCTATCACCCAATTTCACAAGATCATTCCACCCCCCACCCACCCCCACACACACAAAGATGAAGGATATTTGGCTGCTTTGGAAGAAAGGAGTGCTTCTGAGAAATGTTTGAAGCAAGTTAGTTTAGAGGATGCGGCTGAGGGGTCTTTCTTTCTTTCTTTCTTTCTTTCTTTCTTTCTTTCTTGTTTATAGTGACAGTGAGGCTCTCTTTTTATTATTACTTCAAGGTAGCTAGAGGTGGTCTTGATGGTGGCACTAGGGGCAATGTTATTTAACCATTCCTTCTCCTACATAATTCTCCTAATTTAAATCCCCCTCCTAAGTTGTTATTTGTCCTTAAATTAAATAATTTAATGGTTTGGGGGACATGAGTGATTTAGATTGGGGTGGAGGACAGTGTAGGGTAAATAAAATGTCCTACATTCTAATTTTACTTCTTTTATCAAATTCCAATCAATCCCTTTGCAGGTAAATAGAAATATGAGATCAGGTAATAGAATTTTTTTTTTTTTACCCCTTAGTGACCATTCCCTCCTCTACATCCCATTATAATCTCTGAGGTAATTCCAAAGACATTCTTTTAATGATATCATCTTTCACCAAGCTCAGACCGCAAAGGTATATGATGTGGAATTCCCAGTGGCTGAGAAGTCCTCTCTCCAGACTGGCATCTTATACTGGGCCACCATGGGAGTCACTCCAAATCCTTAATGAACAGATGTGAGACTACAGCCATCTATAGAATTTTAGTTACTCATTCATAGATAGGCCTAGCAGCTCTTCTAACAGTAGTGGTTTGCATCTCCTATTTGTTTATTTAAAAAGTAGCCATTTAAAAGATTTTAGTCAATCATTTTAAAATGGATAAGTTTAGCAATTGTTCTAAGAGCAGTGGTTTGCATCTTCTATGGGTTTGTTAAACAAGTAGAAGACTCATGCATGCACATGTGTACATGCAAACACCATCTTTAAAATACCCGAGAAGCAACAATCCATTATCTACAAATCTTGCAGCAGAGAGCCCTCACCTGCTGCAGAAAATGGAGAAAATAATTTGGAAATGTAGATCCACTCATAAAAATGTCATTTGGGAAAGGCATATTATGATCATCTTCATGAGACAGGAACAGAAGCAGTGAGAACATCGATCTGTATTGCCAGTTGGGCATCATGTGAATCTGAACACAGAAGAAGGACAAGCTGGAGACAGAGATATTTATGAAGTAACTGATAAGCAGACAGGTGCAAGGTCACTCTGTGATAAAAGCTTTCATTTTGGCCAAGTAGTAAATTTTTATAGGAATGAACTTCACAAATAAGAATGCTAGAGAAGTAAAAGAGTAGTGTTGCATTTCTTAAGAATGAATATAGCAAGAGAAAATGATGCAATATGAACAACAGAAACTAGATTTAGGGGACAAAGGGTAGAATCCAGTGGGGCATTTCTGCCCCTGCCAATTCTCTTATGCCCTGCCAATTCTGTTTGGGCAATAGCAATTTAGCATTTCTAGAGCAACCTGAAATATGCAGAAATGCTCATTTATGGAAGGAGGCAGGAAGGCGGTGCTCCTTCTAGGAATGAGCATTTATGCTCATTTTGGGGACTCCCTTAAGAAATTCTAAATCTCCCTTGCTAGCCCAATAGACTTGGCGGGACCCACTGCTTGAAGAAGGGAATCGGTGTTATGGAAAAGAATCAGCGGAGGTGTAAGCACCCAGTTGAGTTCTGCCCAGAGTTTCACAACATGAAAGAAAGTCAGCCTGAGCAGTTTCCAGAATGGGTTCATTTGCAGCAAAAATCCCTTCCATGAGCTCAGCTGTCTTGCCCATTCGGGGGGTGGTCATTTTGGCAAGTTTCTGCTTACACTAGCCAGTACTAGCTTTCCATTGTGCTAGTGGTTGTTCATGCTAGTGCAGTGGCACCTCTGGATGCTGCCCTAAGTGCACATTTTTAACCAATCCAGGGATGTATGAGAATTTTGTTTGGGGTCTGTGAAATCCCAACAGATTTTACTTCCTTGGCCCTGGCAGATTTTGTTCTGTCCATCCCCCAGCTCCCGTGTTGGCATGACTTGATCTGTGGTGCTTGCAGTGACGCAATGCACAGGTTTTGGATTTTTGGTTCAGTGTAGCATTGGATTGAATATTTGCCTGGGTCCATGAGGGCAGCAGATGCTCCCATGTCTGGTCTTCACAGCCCTGGTGGACATGCCCAGCACAAGGAGGGATCTACACCCAAGTGCTCTCAAGCCTTTGAGAGCATTCAGGCAAGAGTCCACCCTGACACACCCTTGGGTCATGACACACCCTTTGTTCCTTTCCCGTTGCTGCATTAATGGCAGCTGCCATTAATACAGTGGGGAGAAATATGCAATTTCCCGACGGCTAGGGAAATTGCGTATTTTATCCCTGAATTCTAATGCCATTGTAAGCCATCCTGGGTTCTTTGCAAGAAGGAAAAAAAGGTGATATAGAAATGTAATAATACGTATTTATTCCCCCCCCCCTCCACATGTGCAGAGATATCAGTCTTGAATGCTTCCCATGCCTGCTAAAGAGTGGTGTTTTTAGTGTCATGTACAGTTTGGCCTCTAGTTTGAAATAAAAAATAAACACTTTAAAAAGTAAAATAGATTGTTTAATGAAGAGATACAAATATAAAACGGAATGTAGGAGTGTAAAAAAAGGCAAATGCATGTAACATTAGACATCATTTGGGGATTTCTCTTATGTCATCTCCTTTGAGATGAAGCAAGTCCTTTCTTCTTCTACTTCTTCTTCATCACCTTCTTCATCTCCTCCTCCTCCTCCTCAAACATTTCTATAGGCAAAGCATTTTTTTCTTTTTTTAAATCACATTTGTTCATTAAAATAATAAGAAGAAGCAGGTTGTGAAAATACATTTAAAGAGCAATCCTGTTGTCCCAGAAGAGCAACCCCAGGGAACCTAGGATTCTTCAGACTACGACCACACCAAGGCAGCAAACAGTGCTATAGTTTCAGAAGGGGGAGCTCTAGGATCCAGTCCCTCTAATGCTCCCACCCCACCCCATGGAAAGAACCTGTGCTGGCTACTTTCCAAAGTCACAAAAGTGGCCTCTGAGAACCTAGGAGAGGTCTGAAAGGGGCCATTCCAGTTGGTGGGGATGAGAGGGAAAAGGCCAAGATATGAGGTTCCCCAGGGCCTCTCCAGCTCCAACCCTATTACCCGGCAGCATGTCTACTTTAGATGGGCTCAGATGGAAAAGAAAGGAAAAAAGGGAAGAAAAGGGGTAAAAAGGAGTACAGAAAGGCAAAAATAGCCTCTGCTGCTCCTCTAGCACTGCTGACAGCAGCTCAGTGAGGCACTAGATACATGAAACCCATAAGTTCAAAGAGTTCTCTCTCATGAAGCCATAGGATTGCACACTTAGGCCATAGCTAGACAGGGTAATAACCTGGGGATCACCCCGGGATCATCCCTGTGTGTCCACATGATGCACAGGGCATCCTGGGAGCAGGGAGCGATGATCCCTCCCTTCCCCTGGGATATGGCCCTACAATTGTAGCCCACTTTTTCCATGGTCTCAGGCTGATCCTAAGACCGTGGAACGTGTGGGCGAGCATCGCGGTTTGTGCAGGCTCCTTGCGGTTACTCACTAGGAGCCAGGAGCTCTGCGCCCATCAGGGGTGGGGTGGGGGAGCAGGAAACATTGTTTTAAATTAAAAAAACTCACATTTTTCACTCAAATGCTCCTGTACTCATCTCCTTAAAGAAAAAACCCACAAAATTGCGGGTGCGACATCCTGTTCCTCCAACGCCATTGTGCGTCTCTTGTGTACAGAGGGGGAGATCTCGCGATAACAATATCGTGAGATCCTCACCCCCCTGTTGTGCTAGACCCGTAGGTCTAGCTGAGGCCTCATAGGCTTCATATCTGTGGAGTAAAGAGGCATTATACCAACCGAAAAAAGGAAAAGAAGACATGGTGGCCTATGGTGCTAACTCAAGATATAAGCAACAAAGAATCTTTTGGCATCAATTTTCTATCAGGATATAAATTATTTTGTTACTGTGATGTCAAGTGTAAGCTGATGCAGTTCTTCTAATGAGTAATTTGTTTCTCTCTTTTCAGAAGAATCTAACACTATAAAATGATTTCCTTCCTGTCAATCTTCCTCCCATAACTTATTACCACACTTCCATACCCTCGACTACACATTGTTCCCATTGCTGTAAAAGATATATTTCATTCCCTTTGACGCTAGTTTTTCTATTAAACTTGAATAATTTACTTTTATTGTCAGATGGTTGCCAAATTAAGCTGCTTTATGAAAATGCAATAAAATATCCCTTGTGTTATTGGATCATTTCAATTTCATTTTTAGTCAACACTGAGTAATAATGGCATAGTATCCATTTCTATAACAAATCGTGATGGGCA
The DNA here is from genome assembly GCF_023053635.1 of Elgaria multicarinata webbii. Taxonomy (NCBI): domain Eukaryota; kingdom Metazoa; phylum Chordata; class Lepidosauria; order Squamata; family Anguidae; genus Elgaria; species Elgaria multicarinata. Next base: position 60,853,843 of record NC_086177.1, read on the forward strand.
AGCTCACTGCGGCTTGCCTCATAATGAATTTCTTTTTTTCAAGTTTCTGGGAGAATTCCTGGGGGGTGGGGTGGGGAAGCTTGGATCATTCCAAGCTTTTCCCTGTCAATTCCCCACGCTCCTGATTCACAAATAAATGTACTGTTCAGAATGGGGGCTAGTGGGTGGGGGAGGAGTCAGCAGTGCTTGTTGAAGCCAGAAGAAGATTTATAAGCCTCATCCTTTCAGCATGGCATGTTCATGGGTTAGAATGGCCATGTTTCCACTGTTCCAGGGGACAGTACTCTATTTGAAAGGCTGTCAGAGGACAGTCTATTATTTAAAAGCACCTTTGACTAGTCCAAATCCAGTTTAAAGATTTAAACCAGAAGAAAGGAGAGTAGGGGGCTTGAAGTGACCCATCAACAGTTGACACCTGGACAGCATGTGTAGTGATTGTGTTTTGATTTCGTCTATACATGTAACTCCGAATATGCCAATTTTATACATATCTGTGTCTTCTATTGTCCTCTTTTTTGGTGAGGCAGAAGTGGCCAGCCTTTCAGGAATATTATTTTCTGCTGGAGAATGCATGTGTCCTGAGGATTCCCATGCCTCCTGATTCAATGAATTCAAGCAGAAATCCTCCAACATCATGCCCCCTCCCCATGGCAGGAAAGAACACAGACAGTGCTGAGAAGTATCCAGAATTTAAGAATAACTCAGGAGTCCCCTGAGAATGCTGAGGAGCATCCAGAACTTGAGGATAATTGAATATTTCTTTTTTCTCCTGGTTTGCTTGGGGTGGAGGTTAGGGTGGAGGGAATTGTTAAGGATAAATAGCTCAGCGGTAGGCAACCTTAATATGGGATGGGCCCGAACTCTGAGGTCCCAGATCATAATGGATTTTGAAATTGGGGAAATTACATAATCTGAGCTTTCCCCCATTTCCTTATAGGCCCCTTCCAACTCTACTATTCTATGATTCTAAGAGTCACCACCATCTTAAAGTCAAACACTCATTATTAACTTGTAAGAACAATCCTTATCTGTTCTGATTGTGAATGCTCTACAGAACTAGCTCTTGGTTTAAGAGCTGATGGAAGAACATGCCTCATATTTAAGTAGTATTTGACAGTTGGAATTTATTTATTTATTTATTTATTACCAATTAGTGAGTAATCTTCAACAACTTTACTAGCGAATGAAAAAGAGAGAGAGAGTGATATTGAACGTAGCAGATACTGGGTTTTTCTTCTTCTATGCTCCACAATTTAATTCTACTCCATTCTACAGATCATACGATCATATATGTTTTTCATTGAGCTCATGCAGAAGTCAACACACTCCAACCTAAATATTTTTGCTGGCACAGGTCAGGCCACCACCCAGTGAAAACATATTTAATGAAAACATCTTCCTGATTAATAAAGTGAAACCTAATTAGAAACCAAATGTAATAATATATGTGCTTAGAGCTAAAAAGAGATGACAGAATTTGATTATGCCGGGGTTAATATGTGATTTAGGTCAAGCAGTACCTAACAAGGCTTGAAGGTCATAGCAGACCTCTCATGAAAAATATATAGAATTATACCATGGGAAAGGAATGCATTTATTCCAGTACTATGTCCTAAGCCAAATATAAGTCATATGTAAGACCATATAAGCAAGACAAGAGAAAACAGGATAACATATTGTTGCCTATTTCCAGAAAACACCTCAACTATCACCAGCAATTAGCTGTGTTGCCTTGGAATATTAGTAAACATTCTAACTGCTGAAAATAAAGCTTGCCGTGCAATTCTGACAATCAGACTCAGATATGTTTTATATACAATGTATTATATTGACATATTGATGTCTGAATACAAAATACAAAAGTATAGAGGAATGTACAGATCAAACTCAGAGTGCATTCATTTAGTTCCTGATGAAGTCTCATTGTGCCAGTCCCTCCCTGTAGAGGTGGGAGACCCATTAAAAGGTGGTATGGAGTTTGGGTCCTATCCCCCCGAATCCATCCTTGGCATTAGATGCCCAGGTGAACTGACTGGCCCAGAACACCTATTACCAATCTCAGTTGGTGTGCCAACTGTGCTCATTCCTGGATACAGATAGCCAAGTCATGGTGATCCATGTACTGGTAACCTCAAGATAAGACTACTGTGTGAAGCTATATTTATTATTTTGTACAATTTTTCATTGGTTTTTATATTGCATTTATTTTAACGCTTGAAGGTCTTAGGATTTCAAGTAGTGTACAAATAGTTTGACTGAAGAAATAAATAAATAAAATTAATTATTTCTTGGGACTTGTGTGACTTCATAATGGTTATTTAGTATTTACTACATGTATCCTGCCTTTCCTCCATGGAGCTATAGACATTATATTAAGTTTTCTCCCTCCCGTTTTATTACCATAATAAACCTGTAAGGTCACTTAGGCTGAGGCATAGTGACTGGTCCATGGTTGCCCAGTCAGCTTTCATGACTGAGGGAGGATTTGAACCCAGAACTCCAGAGTTCAAGTCTATTACTCTAACTGCACTAAGACTGGGTTTCCACAACATGCTAACCCACACTCAGTGGTTGAGTGTGGTATTTTGTTGAATATTGTGTTGTTTGTTGAATGCTGGGTTAGTATGTTGTCTGAACCCAGGGCATTTTCAACAGGGTGTCTTGTTAACCATGCTATGTGGCTTATTTTTCTGGAGCAAGCTACCTGAGAACCTGTGGTTTGTTGCTGGGTTGTTCAGTGTGGTCAACAAGTCATACTGCATGGTCAACAAGTTATACTGCATGGTTAACAAGCCACCCTGTGGAAAATGTCCTGAGTTCAGATAACATGCTAACCCATGATTCAACGTGGATTTGCATGTTGTGTGAACAGCCCCTAAGTCTGCAATTAAAACAAAACACAGTGCTATGTTATGTATGTCTACTCAGAAGTAAACCCCACTGTGTATAATGAGGCTTCACTTACCTGGGAATAAGCCCCACTGAACTCAGTGGAGTTTATGTCTGCACAGGGTTGTGCTGCAAGTTATATAAATATAGTCTACATACCATGGGCTTAGAATAAAACTACCTGAACAATTCTGAAGTCTTTTGATGAAATGCATTGCCTGCATTGCCTATGACTGATGTTGCCTATGACATAACATATAATTTAAATTGGCCTTTCTCCAGCTCAGTTCTCTCTCTTAAAAGCCTGGGAGTCATCCTTTTTTTATGCATATAACACTTTTAATATGCAAAGTACTTTACCATTTTTTTAATCTTATCCTTACAACATTTTGAAGTAGGTCACTACTATTCCCCCCAACTTTGCTGATGAGGCAACAAGACTGAGATTAGCCTAATGTTACCTAATAAGTTGATGGCGCTAATAAAATTTAAGCCCGCATTTCCCATACATTTCCATTACACCACATTGGTGGATAATAAAGATTCCACCACCACCCTCAGATCGGAGGCCATTGCGGACTAAATTGGACCACGTTAAATCAATTTCAAATTCCCCCTGCTAATTCTAAATATAGAAGAAGCTTCATAGTTCTTGATATGAAAGAGTGTTTTTAAATATTGTGCTTTGCAAGTTATCCTCATGATATCTATTAACATTAATGGGAGTTGCATAACTACTGTAAAATTTGCAACAAGGCTCTAAAATTATTCCTAAGTGGTAACTAATGGCAAATATTATGACCTGGCAGTCTCAGGATATGAAAAGAAAGAAGAGTACACTCATTTTATTCTTTAAAAGTTAAGTGTACACAATATTATTATTTTAGAGTATACTGGCTGTGTCTAGCAGTTTAGCTCATAAGCAGAATTGGAATAGTTTATCTTAAGTGGCCTAATTATCAAACTAAAAAGACCTTGGGGAATAGGCCTAGCTTTTCTGAGGTCAGTGTGTAAAATTTAGGACTCTAATGAGGAGAAATAAGTTGAGGGGGATTAGCAGGCCTTCCACTTTACAGCTATGAGTTTTTTTCTCTTTAAGAGACTTTCAAGACGTTGTCTATGGCAATTAGGCAAGCAATTTTCGCTTAAGCTCAGTCATTATGGTATCGCCTTTCCTTGAGTCATTCAGTATTAAGCAGAATTATTTTCTGGTTTATAATATTATATATTACTGTGATTAACACAACAGAAATATCAAAATTTCAAAACAAAACATCTTCCACTTTCTTTCACTGTTCTGTTGTGAATCAAAAAGTACTACAGACAATGGGCCAGTTTGCATGACACAACAGTCCATCATGGGTTAATTTATCCTCAAAGAGATGCAGCGCATGTGGCCCAGAGATTGTCAGGGGTTCTCCTATTTATTTATTTATTTATTTATTACATTTTTATACCGCCCAATAGCCGAAGCTCTCTGGGCGGTTCACAAAAATTAAAACCATGATAAAACAACCAACAGGTTAAAAGCACATATACAAAATACAGTATAAAAAACACAACCAGGATAAAACCAAGCAGCAAAATTGATATAAGATTAAAATATAGAGTTAAAACAGTAAAATTTAAATGTAAGTTAAAATTAAGTATTAAAATACTGAGTGAATAAAAAGGTCTTCAGCTGGTGACGAAAGGAATACAGTGTAGGTGCCAGGCGGACCTCTCTGGAGAGCTCATTCCACAACCGGGGTGCCACAGCAGAGAAAGCCCTCCTCCTAGTAGCCACCTGACTCACTTCCTTTGTCAGGGGCTCATGGAGAAGGGCCCCTGTAGATGATCTTAAGGTCCGGGTAGGTACATATGGGAGGAGGCGTTCCTTCAAATAACCTGGCCACAAACCGTTTAGGGCTTTAAATGTCAATACCACCACTTTGAATCGGGCCCGGACCTGGACTGGCAGCCAATGAAGTTGTAAAAGGACTGGCGTAATGTGATCTCGCCAGCCAGATCTCGCCTACCATGCAAACATAGCCAGCAGAAGTTATTTGAGGGCCAAACAACCCTCACATAAACCAACAATCCCAAACAATAGACCAACAATCAATATTTAAAAGAATAAAATACAATGTAACACAAAACAATAAACAGCACAGGAATCAATAAAATAGCTATAAAAATCTAGAACTAAAGTACCTGAGAGAAAAGAAAGGTCTTTGCCTGATACCATAATAATAATAATAATAATAATAATAATAATAATAATAACAACAACAACAACAACAACAACAACAACAACAACAACATAGGTGCCACCTCTTTGGGGAGTTTGTTCTATGAATGAGGTGCTACCACTGAGAAGGCCTCTCTCTTGTAGCCACCCATCCTGCTTCCTTTGATGGTGGCCTCCAAAGAAGACCTAAGGTCCAAGCATGTCCATGTGGGTGGAGATGTTCCTTTGGATACATTTTATTACAAGTTCTATGGAGGAGCCCTGTTGTTAAGGCTGTCCATCCAAATGGCAACTTGTAGGTTTAGGTTTCTGACAAGCTTCAGTTCTGGTGTATGCTGGTGTATGCTGGTTCTATTACATTCAAGGGCCTAATCAGTAGGCATGTGCTCCGCTCCGATTAGGAGCGGAGAAGCAGTAGCGGATTGGCCTGCTCCGCCTTACCCAGAGGCGGAGTAGAAGCGGACCGCGGACCCCTAGAAGCAAGGCGAAGAGAAGCGGCCATTTTTCGGAGCTCCTAGTTCAGGCAGAGCGCTCCGATCGCCATCTTGAAACATTTCGCCCATAGGATTGCATTGCGGAAAACAATCGGGGATAACTGGGTTGATTTTTAAGCTATCGTTCTGAAAATTCTTGTGCACAGAGAGTCGTGGATGGGGGTCATTTTGAGACTACTCTCACCTCTCTGCGTGGTGCGGGTCGCACGCTAGAATTTTTTAAAAATCGGGTCAACAAACGGACAGCGCGGCTCAAACGGCGGTTTTCGCCCATAGGATTGCATTGAGGAAAACAATCGGGGATAACTGGGTTGATTTTTAAGCTATCGTTCTGAAAATTCTTGTGCTTGGAGAGTCGTGGATGGGGGTCATTTTGAGACTACTCTCACCTCTCTGCGTGGTGCGGGTCGCGCACTAGAATTTTTTAAAAAATCAGCGGGAAAAATACCTTTTTCAAAGGGCTGAGGGGCAGAGTCAGCTCCAGGTCATGATCACATGATCCCAAAGTTAGAGGAGGGCATAGGCAAAACGGGTAACTTGCGATTCTGGGAAACTTCTCTTTCTTCATCTGAACAGACTTTTCCCAGTGTTTTTTAACACAATAGCCCCACCAAATGCACAAACACAACCTGAAATCATATACTAAGCCAATAATAAGAGAGCACTGCTACTCACCCTAACTTTGGGGAACAACTGAAAAGATGTGGTGCAAGGGGATGAGCTCCCCTAGGGCATCTCATCGTGGATGTGCCCGCACTCTCTTCTGTACTGGAAGGCCATCAGAGCCTTCCAAAGAGAGTAACCCGGTGGAGCAATGCCTATCATGAGTCGAAGTGAGCGTTTACTTCTTAGTGGTGGAGCGATGCCTATTATGAGTTGAAGTGAGCGTTTACTTCTTAGAGCTCTCGTGGTGAAGCAATGGCTTTCTTGAACTGAACTGGCAGCTGCTTCCCTCTCCCCCGGGCACGTCCCCCTATTGCTGGTAAAAGACAGATATAGCATTTTTTAAAAAAGTTCTTCTTGTTGTTTATTCAGCAACACTGCTGATTTTAATTCCACCCCTCCTTTGTTTATTTATTTGTTTATTTATTCCATTTTATATGCATTACTGGCTTATCCTTGGCTCACTTCCTTATGCCCCCAGAAATGCCAGCTGCATGCCTGCCTGCCTTTCCTCCCTCCTCCCCTGCCCACCTCGCAGGGATGTTGTGTGTGTGTGGCTTTGACTCAGGGGAGAAGTCCTTCCTGCGCTCACTTGGAGTTTTGGAAGTTCCAAATTTTGCAGGTTTGAGCCCCGCCAAAAAACAGGGGATGATGGGACTGCCTTGAGTCTTGGCGTGCGGTGTATGTATCCCTGGATAAGCTGTCATGGTGGTGAGTTTGAGGGGTTTTTTTAACGTGCAAATTGACGGAGCTATTGGAAAGGGGTGTGAATGGGTGTTGGATTTTCATAAATTCCCCAAAAATCAGGGGATGATGGGACTGCCTTGAGTCTCAGTGTGCATATGTATCCCTGGATAAGCTGTCATGGTGGCGAGTTTGAGGTTTCTAACGTGCAAATTGACGGAGCTATCGAAAAGGGTGTGAATGGGGTGCCCGATTTTCAAAAATTCCACAAAAATCAGGGGATGATGGGATTGCCTTGAAGCTTGGCATCCATGTGGACACGTGGATAAGCTATCATGGTGCCGAGTTTGAGTTTTCTAACGTGCAAATTGACAGAGCTATCGAAAGCGGTGTGAATGGGGTGCCCGATTTTCAAAAGTTCCCCAAAAATCAGGGGATGATGGGATTCCCTTGAAACTTGGTGTGCGTGTGTATACCCCCATGAGGTGTCATGGTGCCAAACATGAGGTTTCTAACTTGAACAGAGAAAAAGTTGTTTACTTTTTTAGCTTTCAATGCAAGCCTATGGGGGGGAAACGGAGCTCCAATCCGGATCCGTAGCTCCGAGCGGAGCGGAGCGGAAGTGGGCGGAGCAGGGGCGGGGCGAAGCGGCCCGCTCCAAAAATGGCGGATCTGCAAGTGAAGCGGAGCGAGGGGTCCGTGCACACCCCTACTAATCAGTGCTGCTGCAAATACTTGTTTGGATTGCCACCACCAGCAATGTCTGGAGGAAAGGGAAGGCGGCACTACAGGTACTGTGTGTGAAGGCTGAGTTGGACTGGGATGCCCACGGCTCATCATGTTCATATCAGTAGAACAATGAGAACTAGAGCTCATAATTGGCCAGAGTTTAAAAAGTGCTAATTAGGGTCCCCCACAGAATAGATTAAATGAAGTAAACCCATTCCTAATAAAACCAGAAGTACAAGCAACACTAGTTAAAGGGTGAGGAACCTTTTATCCTGCCTGACAACTTGTACAACTTGTACAAGAAACCCAGCTTTAATGCAGCATTTCTTTAAGTCCTCCAACTTCTGTTCAAAGGGTGGGTCTATTCAAGCTCAAGATGTGGCAAAATTACGCTTCCTCTCAAGATTGAACAGACAGAAATATTTACCACTTCTGAAAGGGCACCTGCTAGTTGTCAACATTCATCACGAGTTTCTTTGTAGTATTGTCAGAAGTGGTGTTTTTAAAGCTTCCTGTCTTAAATCATAAAATGCCTGACTAGTGACAACAGTGATAGCCCTTGTTTCTGCCCTTGATTTAGGCATAGCATATTACCTTAAATAATGCAGTTACTTGGTACAACTCTATATGGGCCATATAATATCATTGTGCAAGGCAGGGGTTTTATTAATTGTAGCACAAAGTCCCATGTAGTCTGCTGTAGAGATGACAATGACCCGAGGCAATGATATGGCCAAATCTGATCTTTCAACAATGCTAACATTCTTCCTGACAAATCTGGTACACTGAACACATACATATCAAAGCCACCTCATTCATCTTGACTGATACATCTTTTTTTCCCCACATCTATACCGTCTTGTACACCTTAGAGCTCCGCAGTGTAGAGATATCGTCTTCAGCTGACTTGGCTGATCCCCCTTCATCTCAGCGAATAATGCACATTTTTCCTTATATTATTTTCATCCAGCTGCACTGGATATCCAGACATGTACTCTGTACTTAATACTTTGAACTGATTACCATTCTTCTCTGTTCTTGATACAGTCTCAGGTGTAACTGCACTTCTATGCCAACAACCTGAAGTACGGAATTAGCTGTTTCTTTTTGGTGACTCTCTGTACCCAAGGTGTGAAACAAGGACCATCTCTGAGGGGGAAATTGTTAGTGGAGTTTCTACAGAAGCAGTGCCAACTTTAGATCTTTGACGGCCCTTGTGCCAGTCACCATCAATTTATTTATTAATTACATTTCTATACCGCCCAATGGCTGGAGCTCTCTGGGTGGTTCACAAAAGAAGTACCTGACGACAGAGCCAGGTAAGCCGCCTCCCCTCTCCCTTCCCCAGGCTCCACCGCCAACGCCACACAGAACATGGTGGCAGTGGAGCCAGGTAAGCCCCCTCCCCCTTCCCCACTTACCTGGCTCTGCCGCCATTGCCGCATGGACTGTCGTGGGCAGGGAAGTCAGGTAAGCTCCCCACCCCACTTACCTGGCTCTGAAGCTTCAGAACTGTCCGAATCGCTTTGGACTATTCCAAACCACTTCGGGTCAATCCAGACCTCCCCCAATCCACTCTGGAACCAGGCTTAGGAGGTCTGGATCCGCCCACTCTGCTTCAGATTCGGGGATCCCTAATGGAGCAGAGCACACCCCTAGTTCTAAGTAGTAACTCCATGGCCTTCCAACTCCACTATTCTATGAGCATGTCTAGACCTAAGGAAGGGAAGGGGAGGATCTCACGATATGGTGATTATGAGATCCTCCCACATTGTGCGCGACATCCTAGGAGGTAGAAGATGTCACACCCATATTTTGGGGTTTTTTTACATTGAAGGTGGGCACACAAGCGCTCCATGGAAAAGGTAAGGGTTGTGCTTTGTTTTGTTTTTAAAAAAGATCCCGCTGACCCCTCCCATGACCAATGGGCATGGAGCTCCTGAAGAGCTCCGTGCCCCATGCCCAGTTCCTCGTGTTTACTCGCAAGGAGCCAGGATGAAACCAGTATGGCTGCCCACATGTCCCGCAGTCTCGGGATGATCCCAAGACCGTGGGAAAAGTCGGGATTAAAGCTCCCGGGATCCCCTGTGCATCATGTGGATGCACAGGGATGATCCCGGGGCAATCCCCGGGATAACCCCTCATCTAGATATGCCCTATGATTCTGTGATTAATTCAAGGTATATGATGCTATAGCAAAGACATGGGAACATCCAAAAGTGGTACTGTAACATTGAAAGCCTTCCACAATATTACCATGATGATCAATCATTATCATGTAATTATCATCTGGCCAGGACTGGTGGCTGATGATCACAGGATAAGATCGAGGTGATTCATCCCTCCTACATGGTGGCAGGTCCTTAAACATTACAGTAGCTCTGTGGGATGGGCTTATGGGAAAGCAGCTCCCATAACACCACTGTAATGGCTAACGAGCCCTATGTTGTTACTGATTAGGCATCCAAAGTCTAGGCTCTACATTTCTAATCTGAAATTCAAACTCAGAGTCTCCTATGAAGAGACTCGACTAATTAGCTAATGTCTTGTATTTTAATGAACCAAATCCTTTATTAACCAAGGCTTTGGGAATCCTGCCAAGACTGCTGAAGGAAAAGCTTCCAGCTGGAGAGATCATCTCCTGAAAATTTTGTTCTCATTTTGTGGTCTGTTTTCTTAATGCTTTATATTTGGTTTTAATGGATTAACTTTCAAAGTGCAAGCCATCCTCTAAACACCAACAAACAGATGTGCTTTGTAAGAAAATATGGGCTGAGGAAGGAAATGCTCCACTATCAGAACATTCTCTTATAAATAATCCCATCCGAGTTCAAGATGCCACACCCCCACCCACTCCAAAATCGTTATTCAGAATGAGCCCATTCTTTTGAAGCCGTTTTAGTAAACTTTCAGGGGGGGAAAGCTTGGTTTTTTCCAACAGTTTTCTGACATCTTAGAAGACGCAGCCTACTCCTGTAGGAGAAGGCTATAAATGACTACTAGCCCTGATGGTTGTGTGCTGCCCCCAGTATTCAAGGCAGTTAGCCTGTGTGCACCAGTTGCTGGGGAACATGGGTGGGAGGGTATTGCTGCAGCATTTCTGCTTTGTTGGTCCCTGGTCGACAGCTGGTTGGCCACTGAGTGAATGGAGTGCTAGACTAGATGGACCCTTGGTTTGATCCACATGGCACTTCGCATGTTGTTATGTCCTTACTCCAAATGCTACCCTGACAGTGTTCCACTGCCTCCAGACTTCGCTGCTGCAAGTTACACTTCTCCTCCTTTGCAAGTCCCAACCATTTCCCCTAAATCAGGGATTGGCATTGTGGTGCTCATGGACACCAAGCTAGACCTACCTGAAAGTCCGGGGCAGAGGAGGGGAGACCTCGTGTTGTGAATAACACGAGACCTTGCCCCCATTTACATGTAAGGTGTGACGACCTCAAGAAGAGAGGTGTCGTGCCCGCCATTTAAAAAAAAAAATTAAAGGGCTGGCTGCGCACGAGCACTCGAGCAACACAAAGTAAGTTGTGTGATGTTTGTTTGTTTGTTTTTTAAAAAAAGATTTCCCCGCTCCCCCCACCCTAGCCCTGATGGGTGCAGCACTCCTGGCTCCACGCAAGTAATCACACAGAACCAGCTTGATCTGTGGCAATGGGCCACACCTTCCACAGTCTTGGGTTCCGCCCGGGACTGCAGTAAAAGCAGGCCCAAAATGTAGGGCTGTATCCTGGGGCCAGGGAGGGATGATCCCTCCCTGATCCCTGAATTCCCTGTGCGTCATGTGGAAGCACAGGGATGATCCCGGGGTTTGCCCCGGGATAAAGGCTGGTCTAGCCAAGGTCCAAGTGTGTCCATGCATACACTTCTTGGCACCTGACAAGGTGTACTACCCCACTCACTTAAAAAGAAAACAGCCCTCATTTTCTTATGGCACCTGGGATTGCTGTGAAATAGGTATCTATTGATGCTGAAAATATTGGACTTGTCCCCCCCCCCCCCGTTGCACCAGTGGTGTCCTATGGAAGGATATACTACTGCTTTATAACAGTTTATAATGGTTTTGACAACTGTTGGTCCTCAGGATACATTCCATATACCGTTTTCAAACTATTTTCAAGGGTCCAATTCAGAAGACACCTTAAACCACAGCTTTAACCATGGTAACTAAGGCAAAAAGCTTTATTCACCATGGTTAAAGCCATGGTTTAAGGTGTCTTCTGAACCCGGTCTGGATTTCTGGCTTAACCACCATGCATAAAACTGTGGTTTAAGGTGTCTTCTGAATGGGACCACAGTGTTCTACCTGCTTGATGTAGATCTGGCCCTACTAGCATCACTTTTATGGCAGTGCTGGACTATGCTGGTGTTAATCCATTATACCAGTATGATATTTTGTTCCATTGGTGTTAGGGATTTAGTAGCATTTCTATCTCCAGCGAAAAGTTATAACTCATGGATAGGGCTGTTGGTAAATGTAAATATATCAAGGATGCCCCTACTAAACCTTGTGAAAACTTTGCTCCTATCCACTTAAAGAAGTCTTACCTCCCCACCCCTGAAAACTAAATCACACCCTTGAATGTACTATAGAAGTAGCAGCCCAATAAAGACTGTTGAAAGATTTACTCAAGATGAAACAGGTTTTTTTATTATTATTTTACTGTTGGGAACAGACTGAAGTACTAGAGACAGGCGCTTGATGTGAAACTGCCCTAAGAAGATCTTCTGAATGTCTCCAGGGCTCTTTTGAGCACCTCCTGCTCCATCACCCCTTAGTTCATTTCAGCTCATCACACAGGGCCTGTGCAGCATTAACACTCCACACTGATGTAGAATGCGTATGATGGATGGGTTGAAGTCACAAGTACAGGCCTGCCCTTGTATTCCGACTTCTGTCTTTCTGTTCACACTGGGGCTTCAGGATTGAAACACGAGGGGGGGAAACACATGTCAACATTTCATATTGTAGTGCAGAACTGAAGCAAATGTTTCACTGTGGTGATGTTCTGGAATGAATTTCCTGAAAGCAAAATTCCCTTTCGGTTGGAAAAAAAAAAGTCATCTTTTGGCGCTCAGTTAGTAAAATGCACACGTGCACATATACAAAATAATTATCAGCCTATAGCAGCATAGTAGTACTGTATCTTATTTATTGCTTCATCCTCCAACATGCAAAAAAAATGTAATAAAAATAAAACCGGCCCCGCGCCCAGGTGAAAGTTTGGGCAGGAAGCCGGCTGTTGTGCTTGGGGAGGAGCTGAATAAGCACTCCCTTGTAGCTCGAAGGGTCACGTGTGGGACTGGGAGGGGCTGCTCTATATAAACAGCCCACTCCAGCCATCGGCCTCTTTCGGGTCGCTGACCCCACCCTCCCTCCCGCTTCTAGTATGGGAATAGCCAGTTGTTCTCTTTGGAGAGGGGGATGAGTAAGAATTTTTCCCCCTCGGGTTTTTTGTCTACTTCATACTAGAGGTTTTAAGGGGAAGGGCGAATAAAGAGGTGAATCCATGGCAGGGATGTGCAGGAATTGGATAGTTTAGGTAGGGAAGGTAAGCACATGGCACCTGTTTTGATGATGGGCATATCCAGATGGCCTGCTCCACGGCTCACATGTCTAGATGTGGTATGCCTTTGGAGGCCCTCCTGTTTCATCTACTCGCTGTCATTATGGCAGCGAGCAGGGGTGGAATAGGGCGGTATCCCCACACTTACATAAGTGACGGATAAGCAAGAAGCTGGGTTAACCGGCTGCTTGCTTGGAGTGTGGCTTGCCCATAAAGACAGGCAAAGTGGCCTGAGTTATGACTGAATTCCTGCACTATCACTTGAAGATCCAGGGAAGGATGTTTTCCTGTTAAATATAAATAAAGAGGCCCAAGTTTAATCCAAGCTCCGTGTTTTATTTATTGCTTCACCTCCAACACGAAATGGGTAAGAAGTCCAATTAAGCATACCAGAACGTTTTGAAGATTCAAATCTAGTCTTCCTAGAGGACAGATATCCAATCTGAAAAGTCTGTTTCTTTACTGAATCCAGATCTTATTCAACATTTTTTTTGTTTCATGCCTATTGGATATTCATCTCTTTAATTAAGTATTGTCTAATTAGGCTAATTGTTGGAGGTAAAATACAGTGAATGTTTCTTTTTATAAGCATACATTTTGGCAATGTTCAGTAGGTGTTTCTTTTGGGGAAGAAGTATTATACGGATAAACTTTGTACTGGAATTGCCTTTAATGTCCGCTCATTTACACACTCTTTAAATTATTTACCTGCTTCATGGAAATTAATGAATGGTCAGCATAAATAGGTTCTTCATGCCCTATTGACAGCTAAAAGACTAATACTATAACATTGGAAGAATAAATGCTCATGTCCTATAATGCAATGGATTTCAACCTTCTGCATTTGAACAGGTGGACTATGGATACCATATTCAAATGGATCCTTATTTGCACATCTTGTCTGCTTTTGTTGAAGCCTGTGTATAATTGCTAGAAAGCTGCATTTTCATTTGAATGCATTTTATATGTACTCATTGCTGTGAATATATACACATTCATGTATGTATATTTTTAAAAATCAAAACAAGAAAAAGAGAAAACGCTTTAGAAAAGCTGTCTGAAAACAGTGGTGCTTCCTAGGAGCAAGCACACATGGTGTTTCAAGGAAAAGGAAATTGGAAGGGGAACAATGCAAGTTGGGGTGACTGGCAGGTGGGCAAGGAGGAGATCTGTGCTTCTGTAGCAGTTCATATATTAAAAAATATAATTTAGAATAATGGACAGTTTTCATCTGAGATTAGACAGAGAAATTTGGAATCTGGATAGAAAATGACAATTTCTGTTGAGTACCTTTGTCCATCACTAGTTTTAGGCAATGTTCTATCAATGCATGAGCAGGGCTACAACAAGTAGCCTGTCCCCAAAATTTCACACTCCAACTAGCCCTGGTCTCAATGTCCATCCATACAATGTAAATGTTTGCAGAGAGGGAGCCTTTGTGCAGTCAGCTGTACTCACAAAGGCTTCCATACAACCTGAAACCCTCTGCATTAAGGTGCATGTTTGAAGTGTCCTTCCTGTAGATGTTTGCTCTGCATGCACAGATACCAGGGGGAAAGGCCTGTTGAAGTGTGTTACACTAGTGGGGCTATTCAGCATGATCCCACCTCCTGACCATGCACTGATATAACACAACAGCCAAGTTGGCTGAGTTGTGCTTCTGAATATGACACCGGAATAGCTAAACACTCCACTTCAGAAGGTAGTCTTTGGCAGTCCTGTTCTGGATGATGATGTACAGTGGAGGACTACCTGGATTAAGGCCTCTTCTACAGTGATGCTGAAGCTTTGGATCTCTTTTCAAGTGGAAGTTCATTAAGTCCCTTTACTGTCGGTCTTTCTATGACTAGCAAAGCTTGTGTTGTTTCTGAGGGCAGCTGGGGGCGGGGGAGAGCCAGCTGAAGGAAATGTTCTTCTTAGCTGCTATATTGAGTTTTCTTCACTCTGTTGCCTTCAGTTTTATTTTGCCGCTTAAAATATCACTTTGTTTTGTAATTATTGCATTTGTGTGTTCCACCTTGAAGCCTTTGGGGCACATTACAAGAAACAGATATTTGAATAACCAAATAAATGGAAATAATGACTAATTGAAAAGCAATTCTGAAATTAGCTTTTCAGAAGACATCTAGTTGGAATATGAATCAACTGTAAAGAAAACTTAATATTTTGATTGCTCCTCAGGGAAATATGCTAAACCTCCTTCCTTTGGCCATAGTTCAAGTCTGGTATCAGTGTCAGCAAACAGCTGCAGGGGCCTAGCAGAACAAACTAACATAGGTTTAGACCCCAGTAATTCTGTAGCTCCCTGAGATGGGTTTACCCAGCCCCTCACAGATGCTGTTGGGATCCTGGTAGCTGCTTGGTCCCAGTCAGTGTTCATCAGCCACCATGTTCTTCTCCTATAATGTAATGCTTGACCAGATATTATACTGTGCAAGTTGTAACATGTTGACTACCCGATGCAATCAATGAGCCCACACCAGCCCACACCACCACCAACAACAGTTTATTGCAGTCAGTAGACCATTCCAACAAAATTACGTACAAAAGGACTGAGCATACAATTAGCTATTAAAAAGACAAGTAATCATAGAGGATCTAATAGAAATGGCCAGGTTCAAAAACTTGGCCACTTGCTCGGTGATTGATTTGTCTGAGTTCCGAAGTAAAAGGGACATTAAGAATTCAGTTGGGTGACCAGGAAAAGATTGTAAAATGGGGTTCAGAAGATCATTCCTAGCCCCTTGGTAAAATCTACAGAACAGTAACATGTGTGATATGGTTTCCACCTCAGTATTGTTACAGGGACAGCATCTGTTGAGCAGAGGGATTTTGTTGTATCGGCCATCTAAAAGTTTAGAGGGAAGGACGTTAAGTCTGGCTAGTGAGAATGCTCTCCTGTATTTGGGGATTGTTAACCAGCGCAGGTAAGGCATCCCATCTTTGCAAAAGGAGACTGGTACACCTAGGGACTGTGGGGAGCATGGCCCCGAGCAGCACTTTGGAGGTCTTGCATGTCTATATCGAGCAGCCTCTGTTTCACTAGTGATTTGGCACTAGCTAAATCCCTTGAT
Source organism: Elgaria multicarinata webbii (assembly GCF_023053635.1). Classification (NCBI taxonomy): domain Eukaryota; kingdom Metazoa; phylum Chordata; class Lepidosauria; order Squamata; family Anguidae; genus Elgaria; species Elgaria multicarinata. The sequence continues at coordinate 60,870,173 of NC_086177.1, forward strand.
AGTAACGTAGGGGATGACAGGCCTACTGAGTTGATTTTACTTGTCATGGCCCTTGACCAGGGAGATTCAAAATGGTCTAACAGGATCTTGGATACCAGGGAATTTGTTGGAAGTGCCAACTTGCAGCGAAGCCAGAAATGGATCGCATGGATCCAAGCCAGACAGTTAACAGAATTCAGATCAGCCTCTAACTTAAGGACAGCTCCAGAGACACACTTGGGAACACCAAATAATGCCCTAAGGAAAGATGACTGAATGCCCTCATAGGAGCATTTAGAACACGGGAACCAGATTGGTGCCCCATAGAGAATCTGAGGGATGATTTTGGCCTTGAATACCTGGAGAGCTGCCGAGAGGAATTTCCCTCCCCTTGTGAAAAAGAAGCGGGTAATTGCACCTGCATGTTGTTCAGCTTTAATCTTGGAATGCTTTCCCTGCTCTCTCCATGAAATGGTTTCATGAAACCATATGCCCAGATATTTATAGGAGCCCACTTGCTCAATCTTGGAGTTCCCCATGACCCAAGAAAATCTGACCTTACGTTTGGAAAACACCAGTACCTTGGATTTTGAGTAATTGATTGAAAGAAGGTTTTCAGTACAGTAATTGGCAAAGCCACACAGCAATCTCTTGAGGCCCACCCTAGTCTGAGAGATCAGAACAGCATCGTCTGCATACAGAAGAAGAGAGACTTTGGTATGCTGTATCTTGGGTGGATGGGATGGTAATGGCTCCTATGCATGAGGGAGGTCTGCCAGATACAAGTTAAATAGAAGAGGAGCAAGCACACAGCCTTGTCTTACCCCACAGGATGCAGCGATCTCTTTTGTGTAATGACCTTGTGGGCTGCAGCGGACCTGAGCAGTGGTGGTGTGGTAGAGGGATTGGATCAAGAACAAGAGTCTTTTGTCAACAGAAAGCTGATCCAGTTTGTTCCAAAGACGTGGGACAGCCCACACCAGCTTTGTTGCTCTAATGCAAGGGATTGACTGGCAGCTGCAGCTATGCTGGGATTAGGTGGTAAGTACTAGCCACAATGCTAGTGGGGTAGTAGCAGGGTCCTGGTGGTTCCAGGAGTTGAGTGAGGCAGTAATAATTGGTTCTGGAGGGGATCATTGGCCAATCAAGCCAGACACTGACCGTGTCCTAATTGACCATAACAATATATATCATATCATTTGCTTGTTTCTCTCTCTCTCTCTCTCTCTCTCTCTCTCTCTCTCTCTCTCTCTCTCTCTCTCGTCTACTGAACTGATGGTAGGATACAGCTGAAGTGTTATGGAAGGCATGGAAAATATTGTCTCCTTTCTTCCTTTTCATTTTTCATCTCTCTTCATGGTTTCTGTGGCTTAAAGTGGGTTTCTGAAAATGTTAAAAAGGGGACTTTCCTTCCAAGCTTACCTTCATTCCACAGAAAGTCTGGTGTAAAGTCAGATTGTGAAAACATCACAATGTATTTAAATATAACTGGATAAAACTTTTCTCCATTATTTTATTTTTTAAACACACACACATACACACCTATTGTCATTTTAAAAAATCTTTGAAAAAGAAGCTGTTCAATATTCACACAAAGATGGAGTCATGTTGTTTTGATAATTCATACTATTGGAATCAGCTGATAGGTATTATTTATCTACAATATTCCTTAAAATAATTTTTGAAGATTCTATTTAAAATCTCTCAGGTCTGCATCATTGATTTGCAGAAGTTATGACAAAAAAGAAAACCCAGAGTGAAAGAAAGTACTTTATATGACCACAGTTACATGTCAGTTGTGATTCCAAGTAGTCTTAAATTGAAGTAGATTATTGTTCTGCCGAAATCAATGTGACTTACAATGTAAATATACTGATTAAAACTGAAAGGTTCATTTCCTCCTTGCAGATCATCTTCCTGGGTTTATATACAGCTAGAAAAATTGCTGTATATTAGCTGAGTTTTCTACCATTCTTTATGGGTGAAATCCAGGGCCATGCAAGCCACTTTCCACTTGTACCCAGGGGCTATCCTTCCTCAGTTCTCCCTGTAGCTCCCCTAAAGTGGTGTAGCAGAAACAGTCCTCACAGGGATGTAGCGCTGGGACTTTTTTTATTAGCTGGGATACTGATGTTTTCTGTCAGACATCTCAGGGCATGTCTAGACCGAGGGAGGGGAGGGGGAGGATCTCACAATATGGTGGTCGCCTTCAGTCCACAGGTGGCACGCAATGTCCAGGAGGAAGAGGACATTGTGCCTACCATTTTTTTCATTGAAGGTGAGTGCATGAGCACTCCATCGAAAGGTAAGTGTATTTTTTTTAAAAAAAATACCCCACTCCCCCACTCCCCCCCATGGGCATGGAGCTCCTGAGGAGCTCTGTGCCCCATACCCAGTTCCCAGCTCCTCGTGTTTACTTGCCCCCCATCCTGTGGTCTCAGGATGGGAAAAGTTTTCATGGGAAAAGTTGGGATTAAAGCCATCCTGGTTATCCCAGGGAAAGGGAGGAATCATCCCTCCCTGCCCCTGGGATCCCCTGTGCATCATGTGGATGCACAGGGATGATTCCGGGGCGATCCCCGGGATAACCCTTCATGTAGACATGCCCTCAGACTTCCCTGTTCCCTCTGAGCTTAGCTGCCGTCCTCTCAGTAGCTGGGGAGAAATGAATTTTCCCAAACACAATATATTGTACCTTGTTGTAATGTAAAGTATTTTGGGGTGGCTTGGTCCTGAGTGGACCAAAAGACCTGCTCCTGGTGGAAATGAAAACTACTAGAACTAGTTTATTGATATGGAGCAACACAGCTGTCTGAATTTTTGGACTGTGTAAGGATGTGGCGACTCTCATGACGAGATACCTGCACTTCGAAATGTATCATGACATCACTGTTCCCTCCCCGCGTGGCCCTCCAAAATCTGTTCCAGAGGTTCCAGAGAAAATGTCAAGGGTGTGGGATCCTGCAGGGGGAGGGGGAATCACCACTTCCCATTCCACTGATGGAAGCCATTCTGTTGGTAGGAGGAGCTAACTGTATACAATAGTACACCTTTACTCATAACTAGGAGTGAGCAAAATCACCATGGCTCACCTTGGCAGATGCTCTTCCATCACAATCTACACCTCACCACGCCTCATGAGCTTCTTCTGAGGCTCAGCTTGGCCTGGTGAACAATTGGCAGCTGCATACCCTGGTTGTCGAAATCACACACTTCCCCCCCCCCCCACTGTATCAAGGGCAGCCATAAAGGCCCTGTTAATGCAAGGGTAAATGCTTTACCCTTGTGTCAGTGGGCCTTTACAACTGGTATTGACACAGTGGCAGGAGTGTGCAATTTCTGGAGCATCTGGAAATTGTGCACTCCTCACATTGCGCTAATGTCAGCCACCATTAATGCAGGGGCGGAGTGCACAGTTTCGGCAGCCCATGCACTTGGGCGTGCGTCTCTGCTCAGGCCAAGTGCACTACTGGATCCAGGAGCATGGATGTGGGGGCAGAACACCGAGATCCAGTCGGGCACTCACGGCATCCCTATAGGTAAGTGTTATACCCTGCATCTGGCTTGCCTAGCTGCAGGGAGGGTGTTGCACTGGGGGGAAGAGCGAAACACTTGGGACCCCACCTTCAACCTCTTCAGATCACAGCTCCCTCCATGGATGCAGTGTGGGCTTCTGCTGGTCATCAATTTGGGGGCCAAGTAGGAATTTTAGGCTCTTAAGTCTGATTGGCCTTGGCTAGGAGTCTTTTTGCATAGTTCACAATGTAAGTGGGGTCTTAGGCTAATTGGGAGGTTGGTTAAGGTGTTAGGTCAATTGCTCACAATTTCAGTTAGGCTGGTGGGGGTGGGCACGAGGAGGGAATTCAGGAACGCTGTGCATGATGAGGCCCTGTGATGGTGACAGGTAATCCCTGAGGGCCTCCTGCTGAGGGTTTTATGGCCCCAGTGGGGGGGGGGTAAGGGTTACCTGTGAGGCCAACTCGCTTCACCCACCTGGTGTTTTACGGGCTGGGAGGTGGTGACACGGGAAGGCCTCCCCTCCCCAAATGTGGCAGTCCTGTCAGTGGTGATCTGGAAGTCGCAACTCAAGAGGAATGGAATGTTTTTGCCCAATAATAGCCTAGCTAGTTGCTGGATGAGTTTAGCTGCCTGCCCAGTTAGTCCTTTGCAGATCTAATTAAATAAATGTGGCCCATACTTATGTGTTTCATTTCTTTATTTCCCCTCATTCACTCACAACTTACTATGGCCTTAGCTAGATGGGACAAAATCCTGGGGCGATCCCCAGGATCGCCCCTGTGTATCCACATAATGCACAGGGGATCCCAGGATCAGGGAGGGATAATCCCTCCCTTGCCCCAAGATCTCACCCTACCCTTTAGGCCTGGTTTTTCCATGGTCTTGGGCTAGCCCGAGACCTTGGAATGTGTGGCTGGGCACCACGGTTTGTCCCGGCTTCTCATGGTTCCTCGTGAGGAGCCAGGACCCGTGCACATTGGGGGTGGGGTGGGAGGAGTGGGGAAAATATATATTTTTTAAAAAAAATACTTGCCTTCTGCACTCGCGCACTCCGGTCTCTTTTAAAAAATGGTGGGCACAACACCTCACCCTCTGAGGTCATCACATGCTGCTTGTGAACAGAGGGGGAGATCTCGCAATAAAAAAATCATGAGATCTTCAGCCCTCCATCCCGCTAGACTGCTAGGTCTAGCTAAGGCCTATGACTGAAATATGTCTCCACAAAGGCTCATATATTGGGCTTCAGCACCTGTTCTCAAAAATGCCAAAGGGTCTTGCAGCACCTTAAAGCCGATTCAGTTTTTATTAAGGCATATGTTTCTGCGGAATACAGTCAACTTCTTCAGCTTATGCCATAATAAATTTGTATGTAAGCAAATTTAAATGAGGTTGAGGGGCTTGAAGTGGTGGATTTGTCACTGCTTCCAAAGTCCTGCTGACTTCTACCAGCCAGAGCCTGAAGAGTGTGTGTGTGTGTGTGTGTGTGTGTGTGTGTGTGTGTGTGTGTGTGTTTATGTGGGGGGGGGGCAGGTTTTCTGCCTGGAAGATCTGCATTTTGTTTTTTTTTAAAAAAAAAGCCAGCTCTCAGCTTGTGTAGCTGAGGGACTTGATGCATTTGTGGACAGGACAGAGCTGCCAGGCTAAATGGAGCCCCTTACAATTGGAGCTCCTCCCTGCTGGTGGGAGTGTGCCTCTGCCTCAACCTAAGCTCCTCCCCAAGCCCGTGGATCTGGGGGTTAAGATTGCTCTGTTTTTTCCACAGCTGCAGACTAATACAGCTACCCTTCTAGAATCTACACTCAAGTGAAGTTAAACTATCTCTAGAAGATATAGATAGATAGATAGATAGATAGATAGATAGATAGATAGATAGATAGAGGTTCCTGGAAGTGAGGGGTGGGGATGGAATCTTAAGCATTAGGAACTGATGATGGAACTATATTTTAACTGATACCCACTGGATAGAAATGAAGTGATTTCTTATGACACCTTCTAATGGCTTTTGCATTACATGATCTCTTGAAAAATGCTTCATAATTTACCACTTCCCATTCTTCTGCAGGCCTGGCTTTGGAAAAGGTCTATGACATCTCTGCTTAAAGTCCTTCTCTTCCTCTTCCTCTTCCTTCTCCTCCTTCTGTTAGATCAATTAACATCTGACTGCTACTAGCAAAGATCTATTAAAAAAAACTAAGCAAGCAATTCTTCATGTAATTTAAATGGAAAACCATTCCAAAGCTTAGTTAAAGAACAGGGGACCTACCCTTGTTCTTGACAGTGTCCTACTCCTTTCTATCTCAGCTGGACTATTCGCCATTTCTGTTTCTCCCAAAGACTCAAAATGAGTGGCTTCTTCTTCCAGTTAAGAACATAAGAATGTAAGAAGTGCCATGCTGGATCAAACTGATGGTCCATTTAGTTTGTCTCCACAAACTAAATACTTGGCTCAGCAATACTACAAATGAGAAGGATCTTGGAATTGTTGTAGATTGCAAGCTGAATATGAGCCAACAGTGCGATATGGCTGCAAGAAAGGCAAATGCTATTTTGGGCTGCATTAATAGTATAGCTTCCAAATCACGTGAGGTACTGGTTCCTCTCTATTCGGCCCTGGTTAGGCCTCATCTAGAGTATTGCATCCAATTCTGGGCTCCACAATTCAAGAAGGAGTCAGACAAGCTGAAGCGTGTTCAGAGGAGGGCAACCAGGATGATCAGGGGTCTGGAAACAAAGCCCTATGAAGAGAGACTGAAAGAACTGGGCATGTTTAGCCTGGAGAAGAGAAGATTGAGGGGAGACATGACAGCACTCTTCAAATACTTAAAAGGTTGTTACACAGAGGAGAGCCAGGATCTCTTCTCGATCCTCCCAGAGTGCAGGACACGGAATAACGGGCTCAAGTTAAAGGAAGCCAGATTCCAGCTGGACATCAGGAAAAACTTCCTGACTGTTAGAGCAGTATGACAATGGAATCAGTTACCTAGGGAGGTTGTGGGCTCTCCCACACTAGAGTCATTCAAGAGGCAGCTGGACAACCATCTGTCAGGGATACTTTACTGTAGATTCCTGCATTGAGCAGGGGGTTGGACTCGATGGCCTTGTAGGCCCCTTCCAATTCTGCTATTCTATGATTTAATAATTCTAGTCCAGCACTCTGTTAACACAGTGGCCAACCGGCTGTCGACCAGGGGCCAATAAAGGAGGATACAGTGCAATAGCACCCTCCCACCCATGTTCCCCAGTAACCGGTACACACAAGCTTACTCCCTCAGATACTGGATGTAGCACATAGCCATCAGGGCTAGTAGCCATTGATAGTCTTCTCCTCCAGGAATTTATCCAACCCCCTTTTAAAGCCATCCAAATTGGTGGCCATCACTACATCTTGTGGTAGTGAATTCCATAATTTAACTATGCACTGTGTGAAGATGTACTTCCTTTTATCTGTCCTGAATCTCCCATTAATCAGCTTTATGGGATGACCCCAGGTTCAGATAATTTATGAACAAGTAAAAAAGAATTGGACCCAATACTTATCCCTGTGGGACACCACTATTTACTTCCCTCTGTTGGGAGAATTTACCTTTTATTTCTGCTCTCTGCTTTCTGTTCTTTAACTAGTTATTGATCCATAAAAGGACCTCTCCTCTTATTCCATGATTGCTAAGTTTGTTCAGGAGTCTTTGGTGAGGGACTGTATCAAGGGACTTTATTCCATGAGGGAATTTATTTACTGTGTTTTAAATATATACCACTTCTTTATTAAAATATCCACGGCCATTTACCAAAAAAACAAACTCTGCATTAAATGATAATTAGAACACAATAAAATAAAATAATTTTAAAAGCAGCAGCTAGGAGCAGTATGAGCTACACTTACATGGAAGAAGACATATATAGGATTACACTTTAGGCCACTTGAAAACAGAGAGAACAAAGCAATAAAAGCAGTCACCAATCCTCTGTTGAAAGCACTGGGGATAAAGAAAAGTCCTTATGCTATTCTTGAAAGAATACAAGTGCTGGTGCCAACTGTATTTGTCTGGAAATGGTCATGCCCCCCTGGTCCCAGCAACAACAGACTGCACAGGATGCCTGCTGCTCCCACCTACATTTAGCACCTGGGCTGCATCCTTAAAGGTGTACTAGTATTTGACCAAACCAGACTGAGCTGGGAGTACATTTTTGATGTTGGGCAGATTCACATGTCATGCTAAGCCGCCCTGCTGAGCATAAGCCATCATGGATTGGTTGTTTGCTCACTAATGTGACAGGTGATCAGGTGCTCTGTGCTTTGGCATGGCTTGTTTCCCCCCTAAGTCCTTCTGCCATCTCTGGCACGTATCCCAGGTGACTTTTTTCATTTATTTAGGGTGACCATATGAAAAGGAGGACAGGGCTCCTGTATCTTTAACAGTTGTATTGAAAAGGAAATTTCAGCAGGTGCCATTTGTATATATGAGGAACCTGGTGAAATTCCCTCTTCATCACAGCAGTTAAAGCTGCAGGTGCCCTGCCCTCTTTTAAATCTGGTCACTCTAGTATAGCTCCTGCAGCTCTAACTGTTGTGATGAAGAGGAAATTTCACCAGGTTCTCCATATATACAAATGATACCTGCTGAAATTCCCTTTTCTATGCAACTGTTAAAGATACAGGAGCCCTGTCCTCCTTTTCATTTTTTTTTTACATTTATATCCCACCAAAAAGAACTAGCAAACTCTTTGCTGGGGGGCTGCTTCATGTTACACTGAAGTAATATCATCTGAAAGCTCCTTTTCTCCTGCAGCTGCCAGCCAGTTTTGTCTCCACTGGTCTCCATTGCTAGCTGTCACATATGCATATGGGTAACAGAGCAGTGAGTGGGATCCCTAAACATACACAAATGCCATGGCAAGCAGTAAAAACAGAGGGGAATATTGTGCAAATTTTGAGGTTGAGCAGTAGAGCAGAAGGGAAAATTTATGCAAATTTCCAAGCAGTGGACATTCACTCCTGTGCACTTTTTAAAAATTGTGAATGCATACAAGACACTCTCTGGTGTCACTTCTTCTCTATTAATAGGGTATAAGGCACTGAGAAGGGATGAGGAATGATGGCAGTGGCACTAGTGAGTTCACGAGGAGAGGCAGGTGGTTTCATCACTCTTGCCAGCTGGCTCTCTAGCCAGTCCTGACAACCTGCCAGGTTCAGATAATGCAAGAAGCCAGCAGAGGTATGAACAACCCTACAATGAGTCCTGGGTTCTCATGGCAGCTTGTTCATAAAAAAAAGGAGCCACCCTGTGGAAACCATGCCAGAATCACACAATGTGACAACCCACCATGGCTGATCACCCATGGTGGGCTGTCGTGTCATATGAACCAGGTGATTTTGAAAGTAAGGTACAGAAAGTGGATAGCCTGTTTTGTATGTCCCAAACAATAGTTGTTGTTGTTGTTTTATCTTTTTAGACTTTTCTCACCTGCCCCCACGTTCTGTACTGAGCGCACAGATCCAAAAGGTAGAGAGCAAGATTTCTGCAAAACATATCTGACTTTTGGGGCATCAAAAAAGTTTGACTTTCAGAAACCTTAAAGTCTGCCCAATATAGGATTGGAAGAGTTATCTTTTTCTCCATATTATAATATTTCATCTTTACGGAAGTTTGAGCACAGTCATCTTTGACCCTTTTTCCAACTGATTTCTAACAGGCTTTTTAACAAGCAGTATTCTTAGGTCAGTTGGAAGAAACTTCCTTTCATGTGAGTACTTTTTTCCCCATGTAAAGAGGCTGTGGCCAAGTTGCCAGAACTTGAATCATATCGTTATGGAAATCTTCTTGCTGTCTTCTTTCTGTAAAAGTTGTTTCTCCTTTAAAATCTAAATGAAGGCTTAATGACTAAGCAGGTTCTTTTTATTATTTCGGATGATGGCAGACCACAATATTTCTGAAAGGACATGAAAGCGAATGGTTCTGTGAAAATGAAGCATACACTCCCAAGAAGTGAATTTTTGATGTGCTTTGATGAGCTACCCACCCAAACTGAAATGAAGGCAAATGACACTGTATCTAGTTAATGGCTACCACAAAACACAGCAGCTTATTTCCGTGGTGATTGTTGTCATGGTTTAAAAATAAAAAAACTGGCAAAAAAAAGACCCCACAAGAATGTGAGTGGAATACATTGTCCTCGTATAATGGCAAAAATGCAACATGCCGAATTTGGGATAAGTACTCTCTCCTGCCTGCACTTGCCAACTCTTATACTCTCACACACATCAACTTGGAGCCTATCCATCACATCTGCCTACTTTATTCCTACTGTACAGAAATTAACATATATATATATATTTCCTCAAGAATAATTATATTCCATCAGTAATGTGTGTGAGAACCTGAAGGCAATGCAGAAGCACTTCTTTCCAATCTTCTGTGAGATATGTCAAGGACTACTTGCTCGTGATGTCATCATGATTTAGCTTTTTGAATAAATTGGTGCTTTTTCTCAGAGAGAGAGGGGGGTAGAGAGAGAGAAGCCACTTGTGTTCCATGTAATGAACTATCTTGTTTGGCTTTTTCATTTGCTTTCTTTTACCCTATTTGCCTTTTCCAGAGTTGCTGATCAATAGTTTTCCTATTTGAATGCCAGTCAGTTATGCAAGACTCAAAATTCTAACTGATTAAAATGATAAGGCATTTAAATAAGATTTTTGTTCAGCAGTAAGTCAATTCTACCATTCCTTTCACTAAATGATTGGACACACACACACACACACACACACACACACACACACACAGAGAGAGAGAGAGAGAGAGAGAGAGAGAGAGAGAGAGGCCTTAGCTAGACCTAAGGTTTATCCCAGGGTCGTCCCTGCCTGCTCCCGGGATATCCTGTGTGTCCTTTACATGAACAGGGATGACCCCGGGATAAAGGATAAACCTTAGGTCTAGCTAAGGCCAGAGAGAGGGAGAGACAGACAGACATAAGGGTTGAACCCAATGGTGTTGGTCCACCAGTAGGAGAGTTGGGGCACACTCGGGGGACTTTGGCAGAGAGGAGAGGATCCGCTCGCACAGTGATTGAATCCAAACCGATAACCTGGTTCACACATCATCAACAACCCAAATTTTGTTAACTGTGGGTTGTTGAAAATGAAGCTGAAGTGAGCATGCTGGATCCTGGTCATCCACCCATTTCTGCTGCAATAAACAAGATCCAAACCTGGAACTCTGGATTGTTGGTGAACAATCCAGAGTTTGGATTCATGGTGGATTCAAGCTCTGGATTGTCTCTCTGCCAACAACCCAGATTTCTGGTTTCAGACATCACAGTAAAGAACCCAAGAATAGAGCAGGCAGGCAGCAGCATGTTCACTTGTTCCCACTCATTCACAGCTATCCACATTTTTTAAGCCCTGGATAGCCATGAGTTGCAAACTGAAACAATGGGCTCATCTACACCAAGCAGCATAAAGCAGTATATAAAAGGCAGGAGCCACACCAGGCAGGATATAGCGAGATGAAAGTGGTATATGGTATGTGTCAGTGGGCCCCAACATTTTTCAGTGCACTTCAATACCACTATAAAGCTGTAGTGTGGCTCCTGCCTTTTCTATACCGCTTTCATCATGCAATATCCTGCTTGGTGTAGATGAGCCCTAAGTCTCAGAGGCCCAAACAAACTGAGACAGTGCACAAGGAAAATCAAGCCAGGGATAATATGGAATAGAAAATAGAACAGAAATATACAATAGGTATGAGTTTCTGAATTTATAGTGGCAAGAGATCTTAGATTTTATAGGATAATCATGTGACTGATTTTCCTTCTAGAAAAAATAACTTTAAATGATTATTAAAGCTCTCTAGACTACAAGAGAAGGCAATTTGTTGGCAGTCACCTTGAATTTATTCTGAATTATGAAGTTAAGCAGCTCTTTAACTGAACCAATAGTTTTAGTTTATCAACTTTTAATTAGTCCCTCACTTTTGCAAGTATTTCCTCAATTATTTAATATATATTTGCCCTTTGACACTAATCAATGAATAATTCATTCGATTAAATTTCAAATAAGTGATTGTTGGAAAACTATTAATTTTATCCATATATTATGCATTGCGGTTGTGACTTTCAAAGCAATCCTGGATGTAAGATAACACGGATATGCAATTTTATATGTAGATGTTGTTTAGTTGAAGTCATTTTGTGGCAGAGCTGGGGAATGAAACTTAAAGAGCAATTAGTGGCATTATGTTCCACTAGATAAGTAAGCCCCCCCTCCCATGCCCACAACAAATGCCCGCCTCCTCACATTAACATTAGGAAGACATTGGTTTGGGTATCCCATGTCTTCCTCATAACACCACGTTCCACTCTCATTTTCTCTCTTGGAATACCAAGTTCCACTATAACTGATTAATTTATATATTATATTTATATACCACCTCTCCTCCAAGGAGACCAAGGCAGCATACATGGTCCTCTCCCTCCTCTCCGTTTCATCTTCACAGCAATAACCCTGTGAGGAAGGTTAGGTTGAGTCACAGTGACTGGCCCAAAGTCACCCAGTGAGTTTCATGGTCAAGTGGGACCTAGAACCGAGATCTCCTGAGTCCCAGTTCAACACTCTAACCACTACACCGCACACATCTAGCTACAACATCTAACTACATGAAGTATTTGCCTATCCAAAGTCTAATGTTAGCTTTTAAAACCTGATGTTGTTTGGACTCTATACTGTTAGTTTTACCCTACCCTGTGCCTGTTTACCCTACCCAGTGCCTGTTTGCATTCTCTTCCCCTCCTTATTGCTTTACTATGATTTTATTAGAATGTAAGCCTATGCGGCAGGGTCTTGCTATTTACTGTTTTACTCTGTACAGCACCATGTACATTGATGGTGCTATATAAATAAATAATAATAATAATAATAATAATAATAATAATAATAATTAATATCCATTCATTTTACACTCTAAAACAAACATTTAGATTTACAGTCAATATTAGGTACCAGAAAAAGAAGTAGCAGTAGATGTTACATGCTGTAAAGGCATAAAGTAGATAAGAATATATTAACGACTAAAAATACACTCTAGGCCAGATCTACACTAAGCAGGATATGACACTTTGAAAACATTTTGAAAACTGTATATGGAGTGTGTCCTGGGCCCCAACAGTTGTCATCACTGTTATAAATCATTTTAAAGCAGTAGCGTAGATCCTGCCCTAGATTGTCCAGTGTGAATAATGGTAAGGAAGGATACTGGTTGTGCCAATCCAGCAGAAATACCCAATTGTTTCTTCTGAATAATGAATATACTCTATGTGTGTGTGTGTGTGGGGGGGTATTACTGTTGAATGTTCAACACATTGAGAGATAACCTGTTCCATTAGAGCATATGGAGACAGATTAAAAAACAACAACTCCATGCCGCTTTGTGGGGTAAAATCTGAAGGAGGGGAATTGTGGGACCTCTAGAGGAAGCAGGCACCCTCCATCCTTGGATTCCATCCATGAGGCATCTTTTACTTTCCCCATATGATCTAATGGAGTGGCTTTGTTCCATCAGTTTGTAGAGGTGCAGGTAGAAAAAGGCTTTGCCTTTGGTAGAGATGGATACAGCAGTATCTGAGATAATTAGGGCTGTGCTCCGATCTGTTACAGATCCCCAGATCTGAAGCTCTGTACCCAGGTAAGTGGGGGGAGGAGGGCTTACCTGGCACCACCGCCATCCAGGCAATGGCTTCAACTGAGGCCCAGGCCTCAGGCCAGAAGCTGCCGCCCAGACCGTGATGGAGCCAGGTAAGTGGGAGGGGAGGTGGGCTTACCTGGTGCTGACGCCGCAGTCTAGGCAGCGACGGCAGTGGAGCCAGGTAAGGGGGAGGAGGGAGGGGGTGAGCCAGGTAAGGGGGACGGGGACTTACCTGGCTCCGTCGCGGTCCAGGCGGCGGCTTCAACTAAGGCCTCAGTTGAAGCTGCCGCCCAGACCTCAACAGAGCCAGGTAATTGGGGGGGAGGGGGCTTACCTAGCGCCGGTGCCACAGTCTGTACAGTGACGGCGGAGGAGCCAGGTAATGGGGAGGGGGTGAGCCAGGTAAGGGGGAGGGGGGCTTACCTGGCTCTGTCATGGCCTGTTTCCAGCCTGAGGCCTGGGCTGCAGTTGAAGCCGCCGCCCAGACTACAATGGATGATGGAGCCAGGTAAGTGGGGGTGAGGGGGGCTTACTTGGGCCCCATTTTGTCCCCCCCTTACCTGCCTCCACAAACTGCCATGGAAGCAAGTAAGTTGGGAAGGGGGCAAAATGGGGCCCAAATATCGATCCAGACCTCCAGATCTTGCTCCGGATCCGATTCCACAGCAGATTGGGGGATGTCAAGATCAACCCAAACCAGTTCCAGCCTGATCTGGAAGGTCCGGATTGGGATCCAAATTGGTTCATGGAGAGGGTGCACAACCCTAGAGATAACATCTTGGAGCCCTTGGAGTTGCTCAGAAAAATGGTCGGACACCTTCAAATGTTTTTTAGAAGAAAATAAGCATTTTCTGAGTTAATTTGAAGGGAGGTCAGATAACCAAGTCTTGACAGCTATGCAAAGTAGTTGCATTGGATTTCTGATCCCTTCTATGCAAAGTTGATGATTGCAGGGCACTGCCTTGGGGTGGAGAGTTGAATTATCTTCATGTCCTTTCCAAACCTCCAATTATTCTATGATTTCCACTGAAAAACCCTTGAGTACGTGGGCTGAAAATATCATCCTTGCTTGTCTGTTATAAATACTTTTGTGGAACACAGCCACCTTGATTTAAATGGAATGTGTTTACATTTAATGCCTTCAGAACTGGGATGTCTGATTACCATTTTCTTTAAAATTAGGTAGTTTAATTATGATGATAAATATTGCAGCAACAGCACAACACCCCACACTGCCAGCTGAGTCAGACGTATCATCATTACCCTATAGTTTTTCTTTTATACTTGGCACGATGAAGTCTTTGAAACAGAGAAGGCATTGCAAAGGGGGATACTGCTCTAAATGTGATCATTCTGTGCCTCTGTAAAGAGTATACTTGACATGGAATCACCTGGGTGTATCCCACCAAATATATTATTTTTCATGTCAACGTTTCTGGAAAGGTACCCTAGGCTATCTGACACCTATGGAACCCTAAAATTCTTGAGTACTGCACAAAAGTGGATACAAATAAACTAAGCACAAGATACATAGAAGGACAAAATAGGAGCAAAGGGGCAGAACCTCAGGCCCAGGGACCAAATCTGGCCCAGCTGAAGCCAACCACAGATAATTTAGTGGCTTCCTGGCTTTTCTGCAGTCCCTCTCCCCATTCTATAATATTGAAATATCTTTCCTATGGCTTAGTTTCTGGCAATAAGAGCTTTAAGCTTCAATATGCTGGATGGTTGTTGTTGTTTTTAAATGGCCCTATCCCCCTTCACCTTTGTCCTCACCTACTTCTGGAATGCTTCTCTGAAATTGAATTCAGCCCACAGGCTGAAAGAGTTTCTGCACCCCTGAAACAAGGACATCATGCTCCTTATGGAATCACAGTCCTTGCCCTGTGCTTGCCTGGGAGGAGTAGAAGATGTTGGGCTGATCCACACCTGCAGCCCTTTCACAACAGAAGAGGCATGCTCCTGAAGGTTCTCCGCTTCCACGACCACCCCTCAATGGCCACACACAACTGATCTGTACTGCAATTAGAGGAGTGCCATTGTGGGAGCATGTGTGCCCCGTTTCGGCAGTTCTGCATGTGTATTGGTAGAAGTGGGCGGGGCTAGGGAGATGGCTACAGGGCACAGGATATATATATATTTAATGAGAGATGTACAGGAGGGCAGACAAGCAGCAACACATGGGGGGGGGGGGGTAGGAACTCTGTCATATATGTGCTCCTGCGCAGAGATATGTTGGCAGTAAAACATGCCCATACCCATGCACATGCCCCTCAAAGCTAATTGGCTGTTTGCTGAGCCTGGATCTCCCAGCAAACAGCAATGACCTAACAAAAGGGGGGGCACACTGCAAACATACTTTGGAATGGACATGAGAGAGCTGGAAGAACCACAACAAAAGCAGTCAGGGATATTCTGGGAAAACTGAGACATGGAGCCAAGATCACCATGGGAGCAGGTGATGACTAGGATACAATCCTACAATAAACGGCTAGTGTAGACACACCCGTTGACTGGGTTCAGACTGGGATCTGAATAAAATGTAGTATCAAGCTTCTATGGAGAGTTCATTCCAGAGTCAGAGACCCACTGGAGTAAAGGACCTCTCCTTTGTGATGACATCATGTGCCTCTGCTAAAGAGGGCACTTGAAGAAGGGCCATTGCAGAAGATCTTAAGACACGGGCATGCTGTATAGGATTCGAAATCAAAGAAGGTGTTTATGATAAATGCTCACAGTCTAAACAAACCTAAAATTCTTAGCCAGAATATTCTTCATTATTCAATGTCTATGCACCGTTAACCACTGTTTTTGCTTCCACCTGTCCAACATTCTCTCATCTCATTTTTACTCCTTAATCTATTTGTTAAAGCCATATTTGCTAATGATTGGGGTTATCTTTACTTCCACTCATACTAAGTCCCTTTGTAATAAGTATTGACTTGTCTTGATACCTTTCAAAACTGTATGCTCCCATGAACAATGTTTTAGAAGCGTGTGCACTCAAACATTTCAAATCAAGGGATTATGCCAAAGAAAAAGAGGGTGGGAGGCTCATCAGGTTTTGCTGTATAATGAGAGTCCAGCCAGGATTACTGGTGCATAATTACTTGAACTCTAAATTGTGCTGCCAAAGTAGATCAGTTGCTTGTAATTCCAAATGTAGTCAACAGGTATTGAGGCCTAGAATGAAGAATGTAAATTCCAAATTACGAATTGAGAACCTTGTCCTGGCTCAGCATGTTGTAGCCTGAGGGGAATTTCAGATGTCAATCAAGTTGGCAGGGGCACCTGTATACATGGCCAGCTGACTTCAGCAGTCCTTGAGACTATGGCTGTAGCTAGACCTAAGGTTTAACCCAGGATCATCCTGGGTTCGTCCCTGCCTGAGTGCTGGATGCCCTGTGTGGCACTTAGATGAACAGGTTTGACCCCAGGACAATCCTGGGATAAACCTTAGGTCTAGCTACGGCCTCAAACATGCACAGGTTTTGAGTACAGGAGAATTCCCTTTGTCTGTGATTATGGAAGGAAAATGGCCTTTCAGCACAAGTAGTCAGTCACCCCTAAAATCCTTCCCATCTCTAGAGAATATCCTCATCGGAGTCGCCATGCTGGATGATGTGAGATCAGCAACACCCCCTCAGGACAGGATGGATTAATTTTGTTCCCAAGTAATACAGATATCTTTAATCCACAGATTTGTTACTCCCGCAGGGAACACAAATAAGCACTCCTCAAACCAAGGCTACCCAGCACATTAGTGAGGAACATATGACTATTCCATGGCCTACATCTGCTTATTCATCACACAATACCCCCAAGCAGGCTCCATTGGCAGTTGCTGGGCCTAATGCTCACTTGCCTCAGGATAACTCTAGGAGCTTATTTCCTGAAGAGAAAATGGCAAGATGTTCCTTCTCCAAGCTTAGATTCACTCTCAGAAGCTGATAAACAGCTTAGACTCTATAGAAAGATATAGAAGATTTGTTCATCTGGTAGAGGCTTGATAAATATATCACTGTATATCCACAGGTACACTGGGACATCATGCTGAAATGTTTTACAGCAGCATTATCATTCCACACACAAACACGAAGCTGTAAACAGAAGAGATTAATAACAAAACTAAATATGGTTCTTTATGTCCATGATACTTCCATTTGTTTACATTGCTGTAACGTGCTTAAGATCTCGTTCACTTACTGTGTTGCTTAGGGCTTCGGTAGCTCTCAATCTAAGGCCCCATTTTGTAAATGAAACCAACTTCACAGGGTGATTGGGAAGATGATGGACTGCTAGACTGTTAAAGATGTGGCATAATGTGGGCATAGTTCCTTGAGGCCCATGATTCTGAGCAATTGCATAAAACCATAAAAGTGGTAACTGCTCCATTCCATGCGTGATTATACCCACAATCCTTATATTTCCAGGAATGTAGCTTTGGTATGCCTCATCACCCATTAAGTCTGCCACTATGAAACCATGCCCTGAGTTCATGCCTTCAAAGAGCTATATGCATACAATATGTTACATTGATGTGGTGTGCCCATTTGCTACATACAGAATAAAACAGTGCATATAATAAAGAAGCAGCTTGCAAACTGCATACATACTAACGCTGATTATAGATAGCTATTATTTATTTTTGTTATCGTAATTGTCATCATTATCATCAGCATCATTATTAGCGGAAGGGATAATGCCTCCATTCTTTCTCTCTCAACAAATGAGCTCTTTTTACTATACACAGGCATGCTCACCCATGCTAATTAAACTGGCTTTGTGCCTTCAGAAGTGATAGAGTAATACTTCTGCATATTGATCGCACATTGAAAAATGAAAGTGGCATCTGTGTGACTTTGGGTGCTGTTAACCTGTCGTACTTCAAATTATCATGTTAATCATATGCTCTTATTCTTCTGTGGCACTTTATTTAGTATTTTGCTTGGGCAGATAATCACTGAAGGTCAACCTGTCTATTGGCTAGCGTGAACTTGCAGATCAATACCTTGCTTGTTTACACTCACACTTTATAATCTCCTTGATGTTGGAAGGCTATATTACCAGAATTCCTTTTCATAAAAGTTCTGAACCTAGCTCATCTCAGTTGTTAGGCTGGCTCCTGTAGTATGTCATGTTCTGTAAGAGCAAATTTCTCTGTAGTTTTGGCCACAATGACACTTATGCCAATCTGCTCCTCCAGTATCAAACTATATGTACAAAGTTCTGAGCTTTCTATCCCATTTACTTCAGGGTATTAACCATTGTAGAGTTGGAACTGTGGTGTCTCTTCTGTTTCTGGACATTCTGCTCCATTTGCTGGATTGGCTACAAGTGTTTCAGGATATCACACAACTTGAAAAATTCCAATTCCTCTTTTGATTCATGAAAGGGCCACTATGTTTTAAATACCAGGGAATGTCAAAGAAGTGTTCATGGAAATGAACACTTACAGGATGTTCTGCAGTTGGTTGTTGTTGTTGTTATATTCCAGTACTTGTTTATAAAGGACCTAAAGAGTTCTAGGCATTGTACTGAGTCCCTCCCCCAAAACCCTGCCCACCAGAGCTCCTGCTCACACTAACACAAAGGGGATAGGGTAGAATGGGGAGTGAATAGGGAAAACAAGCCAACTCAGGCCATTTCTACAACAGCCTGAAAATGCGGGCTGGTCACAGCCGAGACCCTGTGCATCCAAATGATGCACAGGGGTTCCTGGGAGGAAAGAGGGTCCAGTCGAGAAAACCAGATCAATCGTGTGTCCTTTTACATGCGTTGGGCCAGTAACATGTTGAGACAGCCCCATGGTTGTCATGGCAGCCATGAAGTCCTGAGCCGCTCCGGATACAGCAGCCTCAGCATGGAAGTTGAGATCCCTCAGAACCACCATCCTGGGGGTCCTCAACACCAGGTCCGAGACAACCTCTGTCAGCCTCAGCATGGAAGTTGAGATCCCTCAGAACCACCATCCTGGGGGTCCTCAACACCAGGTCCGAGACAACCTCCGTCAGCTCAGGCAGGGAGACTGTTGGGCAGTTGGGTGGACGGTACACCAGCAGAATCCCTAATCTGTCTCGAGTACCCAACACACAGTACAAACACTCAAGATCAGCACTCGAATGAACAGGAAGCCTAGAGAGGGAGATTGAATTTCTATAGACCACGGCAAACCCCCCTCCCCGGCCCTCGAGTCTGTGCTGGTGCTGCACCAAGTACCCAGGAGGGCAGAGCTGGGTGAGAGCAACCCCTCCCATTTCACCCACCCAGGTCTCACTGCTTTTAAAACTCAGCTAAAAACTTTTCTTTTCCCTATAGCCTTCAAATATTGAGTTTGTTCTGACTCTATACTGTTTAGCTTCACCCTACCCGGTGCCTGTTTACACTTCCCTGTGCCTGTTCGCATTCTCCTTCCCTCTTTATTGTTTACTACAACTTATTAGATTGTAAGCCTACGCGGCAGGGTCCTGCTATTTACTGTGTTATCTGTACAGCACCATGTACATTGATGGTGCTATATAAATAATAATAATAATAATAATAATAATAATAATAATAATAATAATAATAATACCAGGTCAGCCCCCTCATCCACATTCATATCATGGATGAGAGAGATTTTGTTTTGGACTGATCTGGCATTCAGCAGCAGCAGCACCAGACCCGAGAGCAAGCTGATAAGGCTGCCAGGAACCATCTGGTTGGGGGAAGGACTAGAAGAGGGGATAGCTGTAAGGAATCTGTCCCCTCTTCTCCTCATCTGGCCTGTTCCTCCCCCAGCACCATACCTCTCCCTGCCCGTGACCACAGTTATGCAGGCACCCCCATATCCCCCAGAGCTCCCCAGGCACATATTAAAAGTTATTTAAAAGTTGATTAAAAGTTTTTTTTGAGAAATTGCTGTTGGTTGCTGGTCGGCTGGTGTTCTCCAAACAGGGTGGCTCCTCTGTGCGACGCAAAGTGTGGCGCCTCGCTGAGGCGCTGCCTCTGGCCGGCTGGAGCTTTACCTGTAAGCAAGGCGGGGCACTGCTCAGCAGATGTTCAGCAGCTGGGGGAAAGAGACTGCAGAGCCCAGGCTCCTGCACCCCAAGGTCTCCTCTCCCCACAGCAAGCAGCAAGCACACCCCACCTTCCCCTGGCTGGAGCTTTACCTGTAAGCAAGGCGGGGCACTGCTCAGCAGATGTTCAGCAGCTGGGGGAAAGAGACTGCAGAGCCCAGGCTCCTGCAGCCCCAAGGTCTCCTCTCCCCACAGCAAGCAGCAAGCACACAAGGCTATCAATGGCTACTAGTCCTGGTGGCTATGCATTATCTCCTGTGTTAGAGGCAGTATGCTATGTACACTGGTTTCCAGGGAACATGGGTGGGACAGGGCTGTTGCACCAGTGCCTGGATTGTGGGTCCTTGGTTGATAGCTGTTTGGCCACTGTGTGAACAGAATACTGACTAGATGGACCCTTGGTCTGATCCAGCATGGCTCTTCTTACGTTCTTAGTCAGAGGGCGCATGAATCTAAAAATGTGCATATGATATGATATATATATATATATATATATATATATATATGAACAAACATTTAAAAAATGGCAAGCTTATGTGGAAACGGGGTGGAATGAGCTTCACCTCAAAAAATGGACACTCATTGAGATTGACATGTACCCCTACTGGAGATTAACACTCCTCTTTATATCTGGTTGCTTTCTCAGGCCAGCTGAAGTCCCCTGCCCTTTTGGAGCACCTTAAATTGCTGTACCTGTGGCATTTCTTTCTTTTTTTCATTACATAGGTTTCAAATTTAGCATAATCATAGACCTCATCAAGTAGATCATGAATAGCAGGTTTCAGGTTATAAGTTTGACAGGTGTCATTTTTATAAGCAATAGAATGTTGAGGCTTTTTTGCTGCTCACCATAACTAAAGGGATTCTTCCCTTTCCGTTTAGTCCTTTCTATAAATAGGCCAAGTAAAATACCTCAAAGTACTGTGCACAGTGGCTGGTCTCCATTTTGTAGAACATTAGTTGGAAAGGAATGGTTTCTTCTTGTTTGATCCTCCGAAAGATTAATATTATTTCATTGTATGTTCTGACAGTGCACAGATTAAACTTGAATTAAGTATCCATTCATTCAGATCAATCTACAGTATAGTCTAATTAAAAGAACTGCCCAAAGGCAGAATCACCAGAAAATCATTACTATCTGAAGGTTGTTTAAAGATGTATGGAAAATAATTATTTGCATCACATCACTCGAGATCTAATGATTTACTCAAAAATCAAAATGACACTTAATCCTAGTTGGAGAACTAACTAATATTCAATCCTAGCAAGGTTGCAAGGGGTTCACATAATATAAGAAGCAGCAAAAAGGCAATGTATCAGTACAATGCATGAAATGTGTGTATGTACAAGTGGATGCAAGTGTAAGTTGTGAATCTCTGCAGTTAAACTTCAATCAGAACTTGGGTTTCCACTTTCAACTATTGTTGAATGATTTTCTAAAATTGCAGGAAGATTGACCAAAACCCACATTTTATCCCTTGGATCTGTTTCATGTACATCCAGGAAATACTTTATAGGGTGGTGTGTGTCTTTGTTTGTTTGTTTTTTGCAATTTCATACTAATGGTAAAAATTTTGTAATCTGTCTCAGGATTTGGGCAGCATATAATGCTGAACATATCCAAACTGATCATAACTCTTTCCCAAAGCTTTCCCTCAACTCAGATTGGAAATTGAGCTTCTGTGAGTGTAGAAGCTTGTCATTAGAGGCAAGGAGGGTGCTGAGCTGCCTCCTGATTCCCTACGCTGCCTCCCCCTCCCCCACCCCATCTGTATCCATTTATAATAATAGATAAAGTGGACCTCTGGCCCAATTGGAATCCACGAGGAAAAGAGCCTTTAGTGTAGTGGCCCCGTCTCTGTGGAACTCTCTGCCCCAGGAGGCCAGGCAGGTGCCAACACTAGGCTGTTTCTAGCACCTCCTGAAAACATCTCTGTTTCGGGAAGCCTTCCTCAACTATCTAGCCACTGTTTTTCTGGTTCTTTTGTCTTTAAATGAACAATTTTAATTTGCTTTTTAATCTTCTTTCTTTTACTGTTTATACCTATGTTCACCACTTTGGAACGTGTGTAAGATAATTAAATGGTATATAAGTATTGTAAATAAATAAATAAATAAATAAATAAATAAATAAAGCATTGTGTGGCAGCAGCAACAGCAACACTCTGTGCTTCCTTCCCCCTCTTCTTCTTCCCTTGGGAGCTAGGGAGAATACTGGGCATGTGTAAGAGCTGGGCATGCTCAGCAGATTCCCCCAGACTATTCTAATGTAAGAACATAGGTAGAGCGATGCTGGATCAGATGACCAAGGGCCTTCCTAGACCTGCCGGCTTACGCCGGCAGGGAGGCGGGGCCAAGGCATGCTAACGTTAGCGCGCCTCCCCCACGCTTCCAGACGGCGGAGCCGCAGGGAGGACACAAGCCCTGCGGCATCCACCATTTTTGTTGTTGTTGTTGTTTAAAGGGGCCACGGGTGGCCCGAAGACTCCGGGAAGGTAAGTGGCTTTTTTATTTTTATTTTTTAAATGGGGGGGGCAAAGGATGGGAGGATGGGTGGCACGGGGGGAGGGCGGGTGCGATCGCGCCGCTCGCTGCCCGAGCAAGCAGCCGAGCAGCGCTTGCCCGGGCAATGCCACCCCATCCCGGGCATTGCCCAGGCAAGCGCCGCTCAACTGCTTGCTCGGGCGGTGGCGGCGCGATCGCACCCGCCCTCCCCCCGTGCCACCCACCCTCCCATCCTTCGCCCTCCCCTCTCTTCCCCCCCGCCGATGGGCACAGCGCTCCTATGAGCGCTGTGCCAGGTCCGTGGCTTTTCACGGCTCCTCGCGAGTAAGCGAGGAGCCGCGAAAAGCCGCGGAAGTCTCCACACTTCCCCCAGCCCCGGCCTGAGGCCGGAGCTGGGGAAAAAGCGCGCCATAAGCGACTTAGCTTATGGCGTGCTAGACCAGGCCTCACTACGGCCTGCCCCCGGATTCCCCTGTGCGTCATCTGGACGCACAGCAGGGAAACCGGGTTGGAAGGCGCGCTAAGGCCTGGTCTAGCAAGGCCACCAAGATTCATCTAGTCCAGCATTCTGTTCACACATTGGCCCAAGAGCTGCCCATGGAAAACCCACAAGCAGGACATGAGTGCAACAACACCCTGTTGTCCATGTTCCCAGCAATTGGTCTACATAGGCATACTGCCTCAGATACTGAAGGTAGCTTAGAGCCATCAAGAGTAGCAGCTATTGATAGCCTTACTTCCATGAATTTGTCCAATCCCCTTTTAAAGCCATCCAAAGTGGTGGCCATCACTATGGGCATGTCTCCACCAGGGGAGGGGAGAGGGAGGATCTTGCAATATTCTGATCATGAGTCCACATGGCCCGCGTGACATCCTGGGCATTGCACCACCCCATGTCACCCCGGCTTGGAGCTGCACAACCCTGAGTAGGTGAGACAGAAATGTCCCCAAAGGCAAGACATATATGCTGAGTTGTGAGCCCCACAGCCCATCGATTATCAGGCCTCAGAACTCGTCAATCACCATAAGATGCCAATGAGACACCCTAATCTCCAACACTCTCTCATCCAAAGGAAAATAAAACCAGTAGTGCTACCCTTGGAAGTTTTCACTGCTTGGAGGAGTGGGGAGCATTTAGCAATATAAATAAGGCTCACAGTAGAATGCAATCAGGATTCATTTATGGCTTACCACTGAAACCAACAAGTTATATGGGCTACTGCCTGATTATTAGCAATGTTTGTATGCATTCATTGCCTAGTCACTGTTTACAGGTTTGCATTGCTTGAGATTTTTAGACTGAGGGAGTTTCAGGGGGAAAAGGGGGGACCTAGATGTACATGTTATTGTATAAAAGGAAGATGAAGTGACAGACTTCACAAGCTTTGTAAATTACTGTTGATCTGTCAGAATATAGGTTTCAAAAGACATCCACAAAAGACAATGCTACTCTTCTATATCAGAGAAATATAGTGTTTGTATAATCAGAATGCACTGCAGTTAGATAGATATGATTGTTTGGTGAGGGCACATTTATCTTTGAGGCCACAGCTGTAAACACCTTAGCAATACATAATATGCAGTGCTAGCCATGCGGTGGGGAAACATTGATGCTTTTACAGTGTGACATAATTTGGGAGAAATGGGTTCTTTGTGTGTACATTCAATATGTTCAAGAAGAATAAGGGCATGAGTAAAACAGATTTACCAAAATTGAGCCAATTTTTCTAATGCCATGGACCCCTGTGCAGAAATCCTCATGCAGAGCAAAGCTGTATGTGTGCGGGAAAGCCATGAGTAATGGCCCCAAATGGAATATGAGAATACACATTCCTGCCTACATTAATGGATAGATCAGAATGTTGACCTCCATCTGTGCTACTCGAGGGCAGCAGTATTAGGCATTCAAGACCACCAAACTGGCACTTAGTTCTATGCCAGCAGCAAGGCACCCATTATTATTATTATTATTATTATTATTATTATTATTATTTATATAGCACCATCAATGTACATGGTGCTGTACAGAATAAAACAGTAAATAGCAAGACCCTGCCGCATAGGCTCACATTCTAACTTTGCTGCAGCTGATTGTGGCAGGATCTACACTACTGCTTTAAAACAGTTTACAATAGTAGTGACATACTGCATATACAGTTTTCAAACCATTTTTTCATAGTGTCATATTCTGCCTGGTGTAGATGTGATCAGAGTCTAGAAATTATGTCACACAATGCCATTGGTTGCATGCTGAGACTGTAGTGGCAAACTAGTCTGGATAGTCTCAGATGTGATGGTGGGGAATGGGCCTGCATGATAGAACAGCTTTCAAAAGAGAGTGCAAGGGGAAAGACAAATCTGTAAACTGAAAGATGTAGATGGCTGTTAGGGTACCAACAGATACAGTAACAGGAGAATTCAGCCAAACCACTCAGAGATGGGAGACAGAACACAGATGGAACACCTTCCCAAATCCATGCCACAAGAAAAATAATATTTTTAAAAATGTTTTTGTTGTTTTGCTGCAACAGACTAACACAACTACCCTCTGGATGTGGTTTTCAGTCTTCTTCTGTCTTTAGTGAGCCCTCCTTGCCAGTGATTAATCCTCTCCCTTCTCACAGGTAAGGAGTGTTGTGTTTTGTGTGGCAGGTTGTAAATGGTAGGGAGGACTGGCTAGTGGGGTGGGGGGTAGGGGCTGAATCAGATTTCAAGGTAAGGCCAGATCCATAAAGTTCCAGAATCACATACTTGCAAGAGGCCTTGGAGGTCAGCTAATCCAAACAGTGCTTACCATTATGATGTTCTCTCTATTGTGTTGAAGGAGTTTGGGCACAACTCAAAGTTGGATGTCTTTTCATACAGGGAGAGAGTGAATTTCATACTCCCCCAACTGCAAATTTGCTTCAATAGCTGAAGTAAGTGATAGCAGGAGGTGAGATAGCGAGGATGGTGGAAATAGGGAGGAAGAAAAAAAAATCTGGATCAAAAGCCTGAAGATTCAAGATTTCTAAAACTAGGGATGGACAAATCAATCTGTTTTGTTTTCTATCAAGTTCACACTGTTTCAGACACAAGTTTATTTCACATCAGTTTGTGAATGCTTTTTTAAAGTTTGCATGAAAATTCAGACAGAAGTAGTCTGCCATTTCCCCAAATTGCAATCAAACAAGCAATTTCCACTAATCTATGCATTCTTGTACATGTTTTCTCCATGATGTATGCATTTTTGTACATATTTTATATTGTGAAAAAAATGAACAATAATTGTGTTTCGGTTTGCATGTTAGTTCACAAAGTGCAAACTCAGTTCGGTTGTATTAAAATACAAACCAAATTATTTTCTCCCCCTATGCTAGTTAAAGAAAGGTGAGGAGGAGGGGTAAGAAAAAGAGTTAACATCAGTAAATAAATAATGATCAGAAAGGGGAAAGGAGTATTAGAAAGGTCCACTACAGCATAATGTCACGGATAAGGCCAAAAGGACTTGAAAAAGCAAGAAAGAAGTTGCATCCCAGGATCAGAAATCTAATCAATACACACAGTAGAATCTCCACGAAATAAGGATACGGAAGGAAGACAGGGGCCCTTTCTACACCTCAGGATTATCCCAGGCAAATGGAGGGATCATCCCTGCCTGCTCCCAGTGTGTCATTTGGATGCACAGGGATGATCTCGGGACTATCCCAGGGGAAAAGGCAAGTGTAGAAACGACCAGGAACACTGCCTGCAAGGATTCAAAGTCAAAGAGAAATGAAGGCAAGGGAGCAGGAGGGGATCTGCTATCTAGAAACTGAAGGGCATCAAAATCAAAAGATGAAAAGGGACATGGAGAAAGAGGATGATAACAAGAAGGGGCAAGCAAAAAGAGAGAAAATGAAAAGAAAGGAAAGGAACATAGGAATCTGCCTTATCCTGAGTCATATCACTGGTCCATCTAGATCAGTATTGTTAACTATGACTGGCAGCAGCTCTTGAGGGTTAGAAATAGGGATCTTTTCTAGCTACAGTTAGAGATGCCAGGAACTGAACTTGGACCATTTGCATGCAAAGCATTAGTTTGTTTTGATGATTTATTTATCAGGTATCTAAGGTGCTTTTCAAAATATAAATACTTTTTCAAAGCAGTATACAAGGTATAAAATGAAAACATCAAAAATAGCATTAGAAATCAGAGAAAGAACAATAAGTTCAAGTCAGATATCCTATTAGGATATTCCATTCCAGGCCAGAAATCCTATTAGAATATTTACCACTGAACTATAGCGATTTCCTTAATTATACCCACTAATTTTTATGTGCAGGTACATAGGAAACTGCATTCTAGTGAACTGACAAGGACCAGTTTTTAAACTGTTTCAGTCACCTGAAATGTGTACGACTGAACCGCAAAATTCTGTAAAGTATGAATACAGGCAATATAACTGCATTCCAGTTCATGTGTAGGGTTGGGAAATGCGACTTTGGTAAGTCTGTATCATTGTATGTTATCGTATTTATAATCTCTACATTGCTGCTAGGTTTTATTTTTGTTTGTACTTCTTTGTTGTAATTTTAAACTTTTACATTGTATATTGTATTTTATGGTGTATTTTGTGGTTTTAATTGTTGTGAACCACCCAGAGAGCTTCCACTATTCAGCTGTACAGAAATGTAATAAATAAATAAATAAATAAATAAATAAAATTGTTGGACTGCAAATCCCATCATCACTAACATTGGTTGTGCAGTATAGGGTCGATAGGAGCTGTTGTCCAACATGTGGTAGCTACCCACTGCTAGGTTATCCACTGCTATTTTAGATTTGGCCTTGTTGAGGCTGATAAAACTCAACCTTGTTGAGGTAATAAAAACAAATTGGCCCAGTTCGCACAAACCCCATGGCTTAAATGTGAGCCTAGCATTTTTTCTCTCTCATCCCTAACCCTGTGTGGCTTTATAAATGTTGTTTTACTTCAAATAAGTTTGGTATACAATAGATACTGACCAATTTCCAGGGAGATCTTATTGGGTTATGACTGAGATATAGGAACAACTTTCATGAGAGCACGTTGATTCATTTGTTTGTCTGTTTTGAAGCAAGCATGGTAGAGCAATAGTCAATATCCTGTCAGGAAATACAATTTTGATCAGCCAGTTGTCCTTTGTGACTAATTCAGCCCTTTCAGTGTTCTGCCCAGGGAGGTTGTGGTACCACAGTGTTAACAGGTATTCATAAATACTTTGAAGTTGAAGGAATGGCAGCTATCTGCCTTTATCAGACTTTAGCTACAGTAATTGTATCTGAGGAGAGGCTTGGGAGGTTACAGAGTTATAAACTGATTTGCTGGTGCATTTGATTGGGTTTTGGCAGGGGACAAGGCATATTTTTCTGTAGCATTAAAAAAATGTTCTCCTTTGAGACTTAAACAAAATTACAGGCCATGTTTTCAGGAGTGTTCAAATCCCAACAGCTTGTCCTCGCAGTAATGGCAACTGCTTTTTGTTAAATGCTTTGGATAGCTACCCACTCCATTTAGATTCCTAAATGGGAAATGGCTGGTTCTGTGCCCGTTTGAAAAATTGGCCCTAGGCAACTTGGCTAGCAAACTGATGCCGGTTTCATCTAATGATGGTGATCCTTCACATAGTTAATCATTTCAGTTCATTCAGGCAATCCTTGGAAAGCTGTGAAATTTATCCTCAGCTTCTTTGTGATTGGCAGAACTGAAGTGTAAATCTCCAAAATGGAGATCTTTGCTCTTGTTATATGGTGGCTTGGCTGGATCCCTCTCTTGGCCAGGATTTATAAAAGCATGAGAGCTGAAAAATGAAAGGTGGGGGAGGGCAAAGAGAAGGAACCTGGGCACTTTGAGTGAGTAGGAGGAAGGAAAACCAACTCGTATGTCTTCATTTTTATGGCAGCATCCAAGGAGGGAGCAGCATAGATGTGCTTGTTGAAAAATATATATCAGGGCTTAAAGAAAACTGAAAACCATTAAATATTGATTTCAAATGAAGCAGAAATACAGGCAAAGATATAACAATGTACAGTCCAAAGTAAGGTATGTGTGTGGCCTTAACTACACCTACCTGAAAGTCCGGGGCAGAGGAGGGGAGACCTTGCATTGGAATTAATGTGAGATGTCACCCCCGTTTACACCTAAGGCACGACAACCCCAGGAAGAGAGGCATCACACCCGCCATTTTTTATTTTTAAACGAAGAGGAGCGCATGAATGCTCGTGCACAGAGGTAGTTTTTTGTTTTTTTTAAGTCATTTCCCTGCTCCCCACCCCACCCCTGATGGGCGCAATGCTTCTGAGGAGTGCTGCGCCCCGTGTGCGGCTCCACGCAAGTAAATGCACGGAGCTGCCTCAAGCCGCGGCAACGAGCCACGCCTTCCATGGAAGTGTAGGGCTGTATCCCGGGACCAGGGAGGGATGGACGTAAAGGAATGATCCCGGGATAAAAGCTGGTCTAGCTAAGGCCTGTGTGTGTGTGTGTGTGTGTGTGTGTGTGTGTGTGTGAGAGAGAGAGAGAGAGAGAGAGAGAGAGAGAGAGAGATTGTGTGTTGAATTTGGATAACAGCAAAGCCCAGGCCAAGGGCCAAGCTCCCCGGATACATCCTGCACTAGCTGAAGTTTCTGAATCACACACATGGGTAGTCCCACATAGAGCCCATTGCAGTAGTTTAATCATGATGTTACCAGTGTATGGATCACCATGTCTAGGCTATCCCTATGCAGGAACAAGCATAGTTGGCATACCAACCAAAGATAGTAATGGGAGCTCCGGGCCACCGAGGCTACCTGGGCTTCCAGTGACAAAGATGGATCCATGAGCACCTCTAAAGTATAGACCTACTCCTTCAGAGAGAGTGTAACCCCATCCAGAACAGGCAAACACCCCAATTCATGGACCTGGGAATCACCAACCCATAGGGTCTCTGTCTTATTGGGACTCAGTTTTAATTTATTGGCCCTCACCCAAGCCATAACTGCATCTAGGCAGTTCAGAGCATGAATGGCTTCTCCTGATTCAGATGTCACTGAGAAATAGAGATGGGTGTCATCAGTGTTTGGTGACTCCTTGCCCCAAATCATCTGATGACTACTCCCAACGGCTTCATATAGATATTAAATAATACTGGGGACAAGACTGTACACCACAAGCAAAACTCAGGCCCATCAAAGGTCTCTGAATTCCATTGAGAAGCGCTTTCCAGTTTGTTTCCGTATCAAACTGCAAGCTTTGTTTTTGTTTTATTTTTCACATCACAATTGTGTACATTTTTGAAATGTATTAAATGTCTCTTGAAATTGTTTAAAGTGTGTTTGTGCACATTTTTCAAAGGCACACATTTTCCTAATACGTTGTTGTTGTTGTTGTTGTTGTTGTTGTTGTTGTTGTTATGTAAATCACATTGCAAGTTTGGAAATGTATGGACTTGGACCACAGATTGAGTTGGTTCCACGTTCAGTTCCAGGAGGTGTGAAGTGGGTAAACTGTGGTCATTAACACACTGGAAGAATGTGTAATACATCCCTAATTACATGTGTATACATGAAAATTACATGTCCAAGTGAATGGAGAGACAAAACATCAAAGGCCAGTCAGTACAACACTTCTTTCATTCCATCTTAAGACAACTTCAGACTTTGGCCCTGTATGGGCAGTCATCCTCATTGGATGAAGAGGGAGGAAGCAGTTGCTTTCCATTCCCACTACTTTCCACACATTGGACAGGGAAGTTCTGAAGCAGGAAATCTGTTCCACACACACAGGCTCCCTGCATGTTTTAGAACCCTTGTTGCTCACTGAATGCCTGGAGAGGAGAGGTCTCTGGTGCCAGATTTTGGAGGCATTTCACTCCCATAAGGGTTTCTCTTCCCCCACATTGTTTGAATGTGGTGAGTAAGTAGCTGGATAGCTATTAATTTTCAATTCCCCTTTAAAATGTTGTAATCATTTGATCTAATCACCCTTGATGCAATCCAGCATAAAGACAGCTAAGTGAATTGCAGGAAGCAATCATTTGGATAAACTGCTCCACCATTTTTCAAAAAGGGGGTGTAATGCTCTCTCCTTTTCTCTTGGTTTATTTCTATTTTGTAGCAATTTTGTGATGCAGCGATCAATTCAATCAGTACATAGGGAGACTGGGAATGGAAATAGATTTTTTTAAAAAAATATCACTCATGCAGTTATTTAATATAGGGATGTTCAGCCTATCTTATTAGCTCTCCAGACCATGGACAAATTAGTCAAGTATCAGACTTTGGTCTGTAAATACCAAAAATTACAGATCTAAATAATGAATTTTGCTTTATCAATGTTTTTCTGTCATGCAAGATGGCTGTTTCCAGTGATAGCTTTAACTGTACCCCCCTGGGTTCCTCCCCTACTGTTTTCCCACCATTTGTACTGTCTGCCATGCTATAGATCTTTGTTCCCAGCACCAAAAGTCACAAATAGATGCAGAAATGGGAAGGAAGGAACTTAAGATGGGGAAAATGAGAAACCAAACTTGGCAAAATCAGCCACCCCCTCTGTATGCATGTGCCTGTATCTTTACAATAACTGTTCAACTATAAATAAACAGTTTATTAATAAAAGAAAAACAACAAGCTTGTAAGTCACAAGTCCATAGGAACATAACCCTTTGTTAAGACTGCCCAAACTTTCCACCATTCAGAAGTATGGAAGCAAGGAATAACGTAATAGAACAGTCTCATTCCCAGGGGAAAATAGGACAGATGCTGAATTTTAAGACTCTATTTTAATGTTATGGTAAAGGGGGGGAGAGAGAGAGAGAGAGAGAGAAATGAAAAATGACAAGCTATGAAATATTTAGGACCCTATTGTGGATTTTAATAAATACCGTGCTATTTTCTAAGATGCATATGCATTGGCAAATACTGAAGTGTAATCTTCCCTCAGGGTATAATGAACAAAAGATGGTTGCTCCATTAATAATGTATTAATGTCTCTCTGACTTTAGTGTGGATTTGTGTGTGTGTGCATGTGTGCGTGTGTGGTAGGTTATTGGGTTGTTGTTGTTGTTGTTTAAAAAAAATCTAATGTTGATTATGATAACAAATGTCACAATATAATCTAGGTTGTTTTCTCCTCCCCTGCTTCTTTAAAAAAAAGTGGGGGGGTTCATCAAAGAAACTCTGCATGGTATGCCTACATTTCTTTGTGCGTCTAAAGAACAAAAGAATAATTAACTGCAGTCTGAGTTTTTCAATTAAAATCAGCCTCTCTCATTCCTGTTGGAAACGAGGCCCTCGTTGATATATAAAGAGAGTGGAAGGCTAATTTTTTATTGGTGCAATGTGCAATTTTATTTGTCATGTTGATGGGGATTGCATTTATTGTACATCCTTTCTGCAGAAAAACGCACTTAATTAAGTCTAATAAATGGCTCCGGCTCTGCTGCATGAATTCATCTCAATTTTTTAAAAAAAAGTTTTTTAAGGAATGATAGCAGGTTTTCAATAGCAAGAAGAAATAATTGGAGAGACAGAGGGAAATGTTTGGACTAATACTTGACACTGATCTATTATTTAACATTTCCATAGCACTTTTAATATGCTTTATAATTCATATCTCATTAATCCCCACGATAAAACTGATGGATCATTCATTAATATTCCCTGTTTTACAGGTAAGGAGTTGATGCTTAGAAATAATGACTTATAAGTGTAAGACGCAGAACGGCACTCAAGCAGTGCACCAGTAGCGTCTGTGACTGACAACTTATGCACATGTGAAGGTTTATGTAGACAAGGAAATCCTCATAACATTAATGGGAAAGGTTATGTATGTGAAGTTCCTCATTTGTAAAAGCATTTCAGGAGCTTGGATCTCTTTCTAAAGACTGAGCATATTCCAAAAGGCTCACTGCACTTTTAACAGATCCAAAGAATAGCAAAAGGCTCGTCTTTAAATTAGGCAGAATGCCTATATACACCAGTTGCTGGAGAAGACGGATAGGAGGGTACTGCTTGTTGGTCAACAGCTGGTTGGCCACTGTGTGAACTAGATGGACCTTTGGATTGTGCTGGACTAGATGGACCGTGGTCTGATCCAGCATGGCACTCCTTATGTTCTCAAGGTCCCCCTCACTTCCCATCATTCATGAAGCTAGCCTTCGTATTCGACAGGGATGGGAAATACGGTGGCCATATGACAGGGAAAACCTGGATTTGTCAGGATTTTGGTAACAAATCTGGGAAGGGGGGAATTATGAAATTTGAAGAAAAAATCAGATTTTTACCATCCTCCCCACCCAAAGGGCAGCTATACTTTTATGGGAATTAACAAAAACGGTTACAGCTCTGTCATTTTTAAAGGTAAAGAGATGGAACTTGGCACCATGTTAGCTCTTAGATAGTGCTTTAGCCATACCAAATTTGAAGCACATCCGTTGTTTTTTTAGGAATTCTTTAAAGTTTGACGTTTTAAAATTATTATTTTTTAAAACTGCTGGAGCCATATCCTTCAAACTCAGGTTGTTATGTTTGGGTGGGCATCTCTCCCCTTGGTTCTGGACATGCCTCCTGGGACCGGACATGTTGGTGGGCATGGCCCCTTGGGGGCTGACCATGTTGTCCTCCTTTTTGGTTTCCAGAATATGGTCACCAAACACCGCATTTTGAAGCTGCTCTCCCACAGTGGCTCTGAGAGGGCAGCTTCCGGGTGTGCCGTTCCGAAGCTGCCCGCCTGCCCCAGCATCCTGGCTTCGCTTCGGCTGGGTGGGTGCCCAGCAGAAGTGAAGCCATGCCTGCCCCACCCCAGCATTCTGGCTTCGCTTTGGCTGGGTGGGCGCCCAGCAGAAGCGAAGCCAGAACGCTGGGGTGGGGGGGGGTAGGTGGGCGGCTTCAGAACGGCACGCCCAGAAGTCACTCTCCCAGAGTGGCTTTCAGCCAGGTGCACCGTTCCAAAGAGTTCCCCCCAGAGTTCCCGTAACTGCCACTTTATCCACTAAGTCATCCCTATTGGTCAATATCAAGTCAAGGATTGCCGATCCTCTAGTTCCTTCCTCCACTTTCTGTAGGAGAAAGTTAACACCCACACATGTCAGGAATTTCCTGGAAGGGCTGCTTTTGGCAGTATTTGTCTCCCAACAGATATCAGGGTAATTGAAGTCCCCCATCACTACTACATCACACTTCCTTGAAACACTGGCAATTTGTTTTTCAAAAGTTTTGTCCTCATCTTCTCCTTGATTGGGTGGTCGGTAGTAGACTCCGATTATCATGTTCTTTTTATTCCTAGCCCCATTTATTTTAATCCAGATGCTCTCGATGGGGCTCCCAGTCTGATCCGCCTGTATTTCTGTGCAGGGATAGGTATTTTTAACATGTAGTGCAACTCCACCTCCCTTTCTATTTCTTCTGTTCTTTTTGAACAAGTTATATCCTTCAATTGATATATTCCAGTCATATTTGCCTTCATGTAATAAGAGTTCAAGTTCATTCTGTTTGTTTCCCATGCTCTGGGCATTAGTATATAGACATCGAAGACCATGTCTGGCTTTGTTCCTACATTGTTGCGGACACTATTTTGGGGCACTATTGGAGCTGTTCTCTGTACTGTGGTGCATTGGCCTTCATCCATTGTTTCCTCGAAGTTTACGCCTCCTGCCCCCGTAAGATTCAGTTTAAAGCCCTCCTGATCAAGTTCTTCATGCTGTGGCTGAACACATTGTTTCCAGCCCTTGTGAGGTGCAACCCATCCCTTGCCAGCAGTCCATGTTCCAAGTAGCGTAGCCCGTGGTCCCAGAATCCAAACTCTCATGTCGCCACCACCTTTGTAGCCAGTCATTCATCTGGAGTATTTTTCTTTCCCTTTCTAATCCTCTTCCAAGAACCGGGAGGATGGATGAGAAAACTACCTGGGCCCCAAAGTTCTTCAGTTTCCTTCCCAGAGCTCCCAAGTGCCCTCTTTTTCTGACCAGCATCTGAATACATTCTTGGTATACATCTAAGCTGAGGACAATGAAGCAAGTGGGAAGGCAGGTGGATTGCAGTGGTGGAAGTCTTTTGCCAAGTTCAACCAAACAGCTAAGAACTCATTATCAAACCTATTCTATGGTGATGAGGGTGGGAAAGAGGGAGTCCATTGCATCTTCTGAGTATTGTCTAATAGAGCTTTTCTTCATGGTTCATGACCTTTTGCAATCTGGGCCAGGAAGATAGGTGGTGGAAAGTTCAAGAGTACTCTGTGACAAGTTTGCATGACACTTTGAAAATAAAGTTAAACACATTTGTCAAAACTTGGACACAATGGCTAATGTAGTTCCTTTAATACAGGTGTCCATAGCACCATCTGGTTCAGTTTTATTGGATGAGTTTCAGATGTTGAGGCCTGAAGATCCAGACAAGGTGCTTGATCCTTGCTTGTCATGGTTTCATAGGGAGGGGATGTCCGGCTGGGTCCAGGAAGTTATCAAGTCTTCCTTAAGAGTGGTGCCAGCACTTTAAAGGAGGAAGTTATTAGGGCACTCCTGAAAAAGCCAAACATGGACCCAGAAGGTATTAACAACTATAGGCCAGTTGTTGATATTACCTTCCAGGACAATGTGCTTGAGTGGGTGATTGCTGGCCAATTCCAAGTACTCATCTTGAATGAAACTGATTATCTAGATCCATTTCAATTAGACTTCAGAACTGGTGTTGGAATGGAAACTGCTTGGCTACCCTGTGGGGTAACCTTTGCCAAGAGAGAGGTGGGGGAGCAAGAACCTGTTAATTCTCTTGGACTAAGGATAACAGGTCTTCTATTCTTGCTTTGAGTATATTGGCTTTCAAATTACCTCAAGCTATCTCTTACTCCTGGCACGATTTTTCAACCTGCATCTTTGGATTGAACAAGTTGTTGTTCATCCCTGAACTAAGGGTAAGTTATCTCCTTGTTGGAATTGCTGAATATACTTATCTGACAAAATGTGCCAGTGTAGATGCGTCAAACCTCCAATAAAATAGGAAAAGTTAAAAGACACATCACACAAACTTATTACATACCCCCCAAATACATATGTATGGCAATGCATCTAGTACCTCCTTTAAATTGTTTTGATATTTCATTGGTTGCAGCTGAGGTAAATCTTTACTTCGACTATAAAGGTCCTGACAGTGTCTCACAATCATTCTCCTCATAGTGTGCTGAACTGTCATTCAGTACCTCCTAGAGCTGCACTGAGGCTTTCAGACCACATGAATACTTTGCCTACTAAATGGTTAGGATAAAAGGATAAAAAAGGATAAAAATAACGAAAGCATGGTTCCAAGTTTCACAGCTGCAAATCCAATTGCGCTTGTTTTATCATGTCCATTTATCCTCCTTCAAAAGAACCATCTGTGAGAATTCAGAGTTTAAACCTGTAAACAAGGAAGGATTACGAGCCATTTCACTTAAAAAATATTTTCTTAAATCAATAAGTTCTTCTTTGCAGATCAGATCACACCAAAGCCTAGTTTTGTTTCCACATTGTGTCTTTGGAGTTGTGTGGGTGGGTTCAGTATCAACTTAGGAGTCAACAACAAAGCGCCAAGAGTCCTGAATGGTATCTACAATTAAGAAAATAGCGGTGTGAATCAGTTGCCTTTTTAAAGCATCATTATTTTGTTGAGACTCTGGCAGTGCAATTGTTGATTTGTTATGTTTTTACTATGTCGTTTTTCATAGGCCACTGACAAAGACAAGGAGTCAAAATATTTTTGGCCCATTATATATATAATCTTTTGTATTACTATAACTTTTTAGCATCGGAGTTTTTAGGTTTTACAATTGTTTTTATTTTATATATTGTGACACATATGTCTGAGATACAATGTTTTTAATATTTGCACTTTTTAACATTAAATTATTTTAATTGTGTATATTTTTTGTGAACCTTCACACTGTGCATTAGGAGTTGTCACCGCACCAGAATTCTCAGAACAGCCATCTGAATTAGGTGCAGATGGAGAGAGAGTCACAGGACGGCTCCATAAAGCCTGCTCTTGGATATGTTCAAGATTATATTGCAAAATAGGTGTATTTTAAGGCTAATAGTTGTGATTATTTATTATTTATAATCATTGCAATAACTATAGCAATGCCACCAATGTAGGTGGCATTGCTATACATACATACAATGCAATGTATTGTATGTATATACATTCAATGTATTGAATGCATACATACAATGCAATCTTCTGTCTCCTCAAGTCAAAAGTCTTACTGAGTTCAGTGGGGCTTCACCCCAGGTTGGAATTGCAGTCAAAGTCACCTCTTTTAAGAACTTTGTTTTTACTTCATTATACATGGGCCTATGGAAATGTGTGTGTGGTCCATAGGCCCATGTATAGTGAAGCATTCAGGAAAATCCATGTGATTTGTGTGGGAGCATCTGAGGAATTTATCAACCATATGTGGACCGAAATATAGGAGGAAATACCTTCCCTCTATTCCCCATATGGCATGCTTGAATATTCTGCCAAGGCCCTCCTTTAATTCTTAAATCATCAACAAAAAACAAACTGTATATTTTCATGTTTGTGTGTGCATGTGTGTATGTTGTCTTGAGATAATATATAGAGGCTATATTTAGAGGCAGCTAAAGCCTGTAACCGCATGTTTAATACAAGAGATTTTAGAATGGACAGATCAAATGTTTGGGAATTTAACTATTCTCAATGTTTGTGAACTTAACTACTCAGAGAACAGTTCTGTCAGGTACACAGTACTCCTTCTCAAGAAGACTGCTCTTGACAAGGGAAGAGAGGTGTGAGCTTTCTTTAAATATATATATATATATATATATATATATATATATATATATATATTCTGCATCTACTTTCCATTAATAAATCATTATTTTATTTATTACATTTATATTCCACCCCATAGCCAAAGCTCTCTGGGTGGTTTACAAAGATTAAACTGTTGTCTTTTTGCACAAGTGGCTTTGTTTCATCTTGGTAATCAAAATATTGTTGGGAATGTGGAGTGTGGGAAATGGCGAGGCAGGCACAAGATTGAGATTTAAAGAGGGCCACATTTATTAATAGATCTGCAGAACGGGTAAACCTAAGCAGGCATCTTCTCTAATCTGGCCTCATGCTGTTGTTTTATCGGGCAAGACATTCATGGCCTGAGAGTGGTGCCTCAAAGTTTGCCATCTCCCAGCCTTCCTCTTTTGGGGTAGGGAAGCCTTCCGTGTCAACTGCCTCTCATGCCATGGGGCTCCGAGTCGCTGAAGAAGGTTGGCCTCAAAGGTAACCCTTATCACCGCCAGCTGGGCTGTGGAGCTTGCAGCTGGAGAGCCCCAGGCAGTACCCATCACTGCAATGGTGCCTCTGAATGCTCACCAAACCTAACCCACTCCAAATGTCCACACATACCACCACAGGGAGTGACAAGCCTCTTGCTTAGTCATTCTCCCCCATCTGCATCTAACAAGCCCTTCTGCAGATCTAACAAATACAAGCCTTTTCTGAATTCTGACCATTGTGCCCTGTCTTCCTGCCTGCCTGACTTCACTGAAGAGGGAAAGCCAGGAGAGCTTTGGCTATGGGGTGGTATATAAATTTAATAAATAAATTTAAAAAAAACACAGGAGGGGTGGAATTAAAAGCAGCAGTGTTGCTGAATCTAGGAATAATCATAACAAGATTTTTTTTAAAAAAAGGCTTTTTCTGACTTTATTACCAGTAA
Organism: Elgaria multicarinata webbii; assembly: GCF_023053635.1. Taxonomy (NCBI): domain Eukaryota; kingdom Metazoa; phylum Chordata; class Lepidosauria; order Squamata; family Anguidae; genus Elgaria; species Elgaria multicarinata. The sequence goes on from NC_086177.1 coordinate 60,908,597, forward strand.
GGGGAAAGTGAACATGCCCAGATGGACAGGGGATTCCAGTCATTTGACCGGTCCTGTCTAGGTACATGCCTTTGAGAAGCAACATCAACTCGTGCATGTCATTGGCTTTTCCAAATGGCTAACCTTTGGAGGGTTCCAATGAACTCCCAAGGCAGGGCAGTGTGCACTGGGCATGTCCACATGCCGTATGGACATTGTCCCCTTGCACCACATCTATTCAGTTGTTTCCCAAGGTTATGGTGGGTACTTCAAGGTTATGGTGGTGTGTTGCCTATCTGTTATTTTACTTAGTATATGATTTAAGATTCTGTGTGTGAGTTTACTGGGGCTACTGCTTCAAAACACTGAAAAAAGTCTGATCGAAAGACAAATAAATCAAAGTTACTAGTATCCTAACTAAACATGGCGAAAACAGTTTTTGCTTGTCTTTCCTCCCAAACCATCCCCTCGCTCTTCACTCTTTGTTACTGTTAATAATGTCACACTTTATCCGGTGGAAGAAGCTCGTAGTCTTGGCTTCATTTTTGATTCTTCACTTTCTTTCTCCTCACATATCGAGTCTGTAGCCAAGTCCTGCCGTTTTTTCCTATATAACATTGCTAGGATCCATCCGTTCTTATCTGAATCTTCTGCTAAGACCCTTGTCAATGCATTGGTTATCTCCCGTTTGGACTTTTGTAATCTTCTTTTGACTGGTCTTCCTTATGCTCATCTCTCCTCTTTGGTCTCTCTTCACCATTCTGCAGCCAAGATTATTTTCTTGGCTCGTCGTTTTGACCATGTTTCTCCTTTGATGAAATCTCTTCATTGGCTTCCGATCCCATATAGAATTCAGTATAAGCTTCTTTTGCTGACATTCAAAGCGTGTCATGGTCTTGCACCTCTTTATCTTTCCTCTCTCATTTCACTTTACCATCCCCCTCGTACCCTCCGTTCTTCAAATGTTGTGTTACTCTCCCGCCCAAGAGTTTCTATCTCTCTTGCCCGGCTTCGCCCATTCTCTCTGGCTGCCCCGTTTGCTTGGAATGCTCTTCCAGAGCAACTACGTACCACGAGTTCCATTGTAGATTTTAAAACACATTTGAAAACTCATTTGTTTTCAATAGCTTTTGGTATTTTAGCTTGATTTACTGTTCTTATTACTATGATTTTTCTCTTATTTCTGCTTTGTGAACCCCTTTCCCCTTTCATATGTTTTAATGTGATTTTAGATTGTAAACCTCTAGGCAAGGTATCGCTGTTTTATTTGTATATTTTGTACAGCACCAAGTACATTGTTGGTGCTATATAAATAAATAAATAATATCCCAAGTTACTAAGTATCCCATTTTGCTTATTCCGCCCTCCTCCAACATTGGGATTGGAGGATAGTTCACATCAGGTGATCACTTATCACGATTGGGCATTAAATCTGTCAATCATCAAGGTGGAAAAACGCACTTCCCCCCTCCCGCTTTTACCCATTCTAAAGAAATTAATAGCAAGCAAACCGCAAGACAAAAACTTCTAAAAATTGGCACAAATGACTCCCAATGATCACTCTCTAAGCACAGTAAGGTTCAAGGATGTAGCTTGAAAAACAAAAAAGTTATACATGCATAGTTCACGCCATGCAATTCTATGGGGAAAAAGTTCCAAAATGGCAGGCAGATCGCTCCGCTTGTGGGCGCTCTGCTTTGTTATGCTCCACTAAGCCCCCGACTCACTTCTCCACCTTTAACAGAAGTGAATCAGGGTGCTCCGATGCCACTTCTATGATCCTAAGTGAAGCGGAGCACAGCCCTAGAGTACACACACCAGTAATCCATGCCCTTTTGGAATTGAGCATGATTGCATCACAGTACTGGGCCACGGCCCAAATTGATACCTGCCATCTCAGCTCACTCTGGGAATGTGGCAAGACCAAGTACTCATCTCATTATGAGTACATACACCAGAGGTCTATGTTGTTCCTCTCATACTGGCTAGGGATTAGCAGGCTCTTCTCGCAGTTCAGGGCCACTGCCCAAGTGAGTACAAGCCATCTTATTTATTTATTTATTTATTTATTACATTTTTATACCGCCCAATAGCTGAAGCTCTCTGGGCGGTTCACAAAAATTAAAACCATAATAAATCAACCAACAGGTTAAAAACACAAATACAAAATACAGCATAAAAAGCACAACCAGGATAAAACCACGCAGCAAAATTGATATAAGATTAAAATACAGAGTTAGAACAGTAACATTTAAATTTAAGTTAAAATTAAGTGTTAAAATACTGAAAGAATAAAAAGGTCTTCAGCTGGCAACGAAAGGAATACAGTGTAGGTTCCAGGCAGACCTCTCTGGGGAGCTCATTCCACAACCGGGGTGCCACAGCAGAGAAAGCCCTCCTCCTAGTAGCCACCTGCCTCACTTCCTTTGGCAGGGGCTCACGGAGAAGGGCCCCTGTAGATGATCTTAAGGTTGGGGCAGGTACTGTACATATGGGAGGAGGTGTTCCTTCAAATAACCTGGCCCCAAACCATTTAGGGCTTTAAATGTCAATACCAGCACTTTGAATTGGGCCCAGACCTGGACTGGCAGCCAATGAAGTTGTAAAAGGACTGGCATAATGTGATCTCACCGGTCAGTCCCTATTAGTAAATGGGCTGCCCTGTTTTGTACCAGCTGAGCTTCCGGACCAGTTTCAAAGGCAGCCCCATGTATAACACATTGCAGTAATCCAAATGAGAGGTTATCAGAGCATGGATAACTGTAGATAGGCTATCTCTGTCCAGATAAGGGCGTAGTTGGTATATCAACCTAAGCTGATAAAAGGTGCTCTTTGCCACTGAGTTCACCTGTGCCTCAAGTGACAGTTCTGGATCCATGAGCACCGCCAAACTATGGACCCAATCCTTTAGGGAGAGTGCAACCCTATCCAGGACAGGGCAAACCTCACCTCACTGGACAACTGAACCACCCGCTAACAGTACCTCCGTCTTGTCTGGATTGAGGCCACAGCTAGACCTAAGGTTTATCCTGGGATCATCCAGGGTTCACCCCTGCCTGAGCACTGGCTCCCTTGTGTGTCACCTAGATGAACAGGTTTGACCCCTGGACGATCCAGGGATAAACCTTAGGTCTAGCTGTGGCCCGAGTCTCAGTTTGTTAGCCCTCATCCAGTCCATTACCTTGCCCAGGCACTGGTTCAGAACAGTAACTGCCTCACTTGGGTTTGATGAAAAGGAAAGGTAGAGCTGGGTATCATCCACATATTGATGACACCTCAGTCCACATCTCCGGATAACCTCCCCCAGCGGCTTCATGTATATGTTAAACAGCATAGGGGATGAGATAGAGCCCTGGGGAACCCCATGGCTTAGGAGCCACGGCACAGAGCAATAATCCCCCAGCACCACCTTCTGGAATCGGCCATCCAAGTAGGAGCGGAACCACTGCAACGCAGTACCTCCAACTCCCAGCTTAGACAACCTATCCAGAAGGATACCATGGTCAATACTATCGAAGGCCGCTGATAGGTCCAAGAGAACCAACAGGGTCGCATTCCCCCTGTCTCTCTCCCAGCAGAGGTCATCCCACAGGGCAACCAAGGCAGTTTCCATTCCAAAACCAGGCCTGAAACGCGATTGAAATGGACCTAGATAACCCATTTCATTCAAGAGTGCCTGGAGTTGTCCTGGAGTTGTCCTGGCTCACTCTGGTAATCCGGCAAGATCAAGCACTCATCTCCTTATGAGTACACACACAAGTGGCCCATGCCGTCATCCCCCAAACACCATCTTCACAGCTCACTCTGGGAATCCAGTCAAGCCACATACTCACCATCCCAGGACAATGCTGGCAAGTTTCCTGGAAAGTGCAAAAGCCTATAACTCCCAAGCTTCTCTTTCAACCCTTCAAATCTATGGACTGATGGATTATGCACTGAACTTCACCATCCTTGCAAAATTCAATACATAAAAGCATAATGCTCATAGTGGCTGTGTAATCTGGCCACCATGATGCACACCTAACGCTAAGATCACACATTCTTGAATGCCTGCCATGTCACAACAAGGAGTCTAAAGTATATTATCCTAGTAATAGATGTGGCCACCCTAACTTTAAGATGTTATAATGAACAACATCCCCAACGTCCAGCAGGACGTGGAGTTTAACCCTATGTGAGTACAATAAATGTGGTTTAAATGTTAAATTGAGAGTTTAACACTGTGTGCTCTGCTGCATTGGTTAATTGTCAACCATATAACATATTACTAGTGAATAATACTGCAGGGAAGGTCCTGGAACCTGTAGGTTGAAGGCCCAGAGGACTTCTATATTAAAAGAGAAATGGGCCCTTCATGATGTTTGGATTGTGATTCTAAAACCGAGAAAACCTTGTTCGAGGTAAATAAATCACTGTGTTCAAGTCACTCCTTAAAATTACACTCTTAACTTTTCTCTGGGCCCTCTTCCAAAGCCTGGTGGTCACTACCGACCTTCAAATTAAGCCTGGAAATAAACAGGGCCAGACAGCTGAGCCTCCAGGCCAACGTTACCAAATTATATGAGTTGTCAAGGCTTGCAAAATGAGGGATTTTCCTTTAAGCAAACCCAAATCATTGCTGCCCTGATGAATGAGTGAAGCCTGAGGGAGGACACTGATCAGTGCAGCTGAAATAAAATGTGTAGTAAGCCCTCAGAATGTCTGCCACATCTGCCCAACTATTATATGTTGGCATATCGGGTCAATCCCAGCTGTGACCTAAACTTGATCTAAAGGCCCTCCATTTATCCCAGCAAAAGATGCTGTGCACAGACGGTCACATGCATGGGTCAGGGCCCAAATGGACATCATGGCCCAACGTTACGGCATTTGCTATTCCAAAACTGGTCATGTGACTTAAATGAGAATGGGAGAATTGATGATATAGAGGATCCACTACCTGATAGTGTTTGTGTTACCTTAATCACATTTGTTATGCAAGCAGAATTCCTGGAAGCTTCCATCATATCCAAGTGGGCCAATGGCCAAATACCTCTTGGTGTAAGCTTGTGATTCCCCAAAGCCTCAAAGTAAAGTCTTGGGATATCTTGATCCTGGGTTCCAATACATGGTGCCTCCTGGTTCTGTACAGTTGACTGTCATGAATGTGACAAACCTCAAACCTAAATTGACATCCAAGTGCACTGCAACAGACAACAATATTATGCCACCCGCCCTCTCATAGCCCTGAGGTGGCCTATTTGCTTTCTTGAGGTTCTGATCTGGTGGGGGTTATCCCTCTATCCTTCTTGCCTCCCTCTGGGCTGGTCAGAATTAAAGATAAATCATGATTCACCACATCATCTGAGGATGTTAACAGTCAGCAAGACTGCCTTATTGATGAATATCAAGGCACTTAAAGCCACTTTCCCATTTCTGCACTGATCAGGCAAAACAAACTCAGCTACAGCAGACAGCCCTGAAATATATGCCCCTGGGTGTACCCTGGGGGGTCCTTGTTCCCCCAGGGTCCTGAACATAGGAAGCTGCCCTACTCAGCACTGTTGACAGTGACTTGCAGCGGTTTTCTCCGAATGCTGGCAAGACACTTTCCTCAATGCTACCTGGTGGATCAAGGAAGGAACCCAGGATGTTGAAGAGCATAAGTGCTGAGCTGGATCAGACTGAGGGTCCATAAAGTACAGCACTCTGTTCACAGTGGCCAACCAGACAATGAAACAAGACAAAGACCAACTGGTGCACCTAGGCTTCCTGCCTTGGATTCTAGAGGTAGCACACAACCATCAGGGCTAATTGACATTGATAGTTTTCTCCTCCAGGAATTTATCCACCCATTTTATAGCCCTCCAAGTTGGTGGCTGTCACCACATCTTGTGGTAGTGAATTTCAGAATTTAACTATATGCTGTGTGAAGAAATACCTGCAATCATGTGCTCTAGCTATACTGGATGGCCCATAAACAATCCTGTTGGAGGGGGGGGGTAATAAACATTCCCTATATCCCCCATGGAATAAAAAAGAATTGCTCTTGAAGAAATAAAGAACAACTATATGAGGGGGCGGGTGAGCAGAGAAATTAAAGACTAAGAAGTCACTTGTCAAATTCCACTGAAAGGAAGGAGGATGGGGGAAAACTCCCCTGCCTTTGGAATAAACCTGCACATTATAATTGGACTGGGGAAGGCCCTTCAGGTCTACTAGGCCCACACTACTGCTGCACCCCTGCCTTCCCATATGTCCCTAGGTGTGCCACGACAAAGCTGGAGAAGAGACAGGGACACCGCCAGGCTGGAGGGATCAAAGAAAGCAACGTGGCTCAAAAGGCCAACACCGCTGCCGCTATCTGCCCTCCCACACAGCTGCGCAGGGAAGGTCATGTAAGGAATCTGGGGCAGATGAAAATCAGGGTACAGACAGCTGCCAGAGGCAAATGCCCCACCTCCCTTTGCATCTCCCAATGCAGCCACGGCCATGCCAAAAAGAGGCTGCCAAAGAAGCTGGGGCATTTAAGGGAACTAGGCACTGCTGGCCACCCAGCACATGTGTGTTCTCGGACAGCGAAAGCTGCGCCAGGAAGCCGGGGCCCTTAAAAAGATGGGCAGAGCTGGCTCATGAAGCCAGCACCCTGCCAGTGCCCAGGAGCCCTCCGCATGGCAGCCGCTGCCCAGGGAAGGGGCCATCAAAGAAGGCAGGGCACACAAGGGACACAGGCACCTCCGGCGCCAGAGACCACCCTGCCAAACGTGCTGCCCCGCACGGCCAAAGCTGTACCAGGAATGAAGTGGGGGCTGTTGGGAAGTCGGACACAGCTGGCATCATAGGGCAGTGCCCCTCTTCATGGCCACAGCTCAGGGGGAAATATAGAAGTACAAGCCGGTCCGCCAGCAAGCGTGTAGCCAACGTTCATATTGTTTGGTGCAAAAGATGCTGATGCTCGAGCCAGATAGGAGGCTGGAGCATTGCAGCTGCAGCCATGCCTCACTCTCCTTATGATTAGTCAGCTGCCGAGCATGTCGCTAGTGCTGGGAAGCTCAGCCATGTTTCAAAAGGAGGTGAAGGGGAGGGGCGAGATCCAATTTATAGCTTGTATTCTCCCTCCCCTCTCCATTAGGTGCCATGGAGAGGCCGCAAAGGCATGCCTCCATGCCTCGTTTCCCACCCCCACCCCCACTAGCCTTCCCATGCCCAGGCTGCACTGGGCGTGGAAGTAAGGCATATCTACGCTGACTGGGACCGGACAGAATCAGAACCCCAGATCAATACACAGGGAATCTCCTTCCATCATTAAGGTGTTCTTGGGATGGTCACCAATAGCTATATTGGTAATCTCCTTTCCCAGACTGCCCTGCTGTTATGACTAGGGATGTGCTCCGCTTCTATTCGGACCGGCGAATTAGAAGCAGAGCGGGGGGCTTCGCCTGCCCTTAAGGCGGAGGCGAAGAGGATTGGGGGGCCGGCGGAGCGTGGTGAAGAGGATTGAGGTGAAGGCGGATCCTTCGCCTCGATCCGGAGCTCTGCCGGAAAGTTAAGTGGGGTTTACTGGGCCCTGCCGCTGTCGCTGTCGCCCGTGCGGTGACAGCGGCAGGGCCCGGTAACCCCCCCACCCTCCTCTCCCTTGCCTGCCTCCGTCCGCAGTCCGTTGGCGTCTTCAATTGAACCCGCGGTTCAACCAGGAAGTCTGGGCCGCTTGCGGCCCCGACTTCCTGGTTGAACCGCGGGCTCAATTGAAGATGCCAACGGACCGCGGACGGAGGCAGGTAAGGCCCCCCCTCCCCTTTGGTCCCTTACCAGGCTCTGCCGCCGTCGCCGCACGGGCGGTGATGGTGGCAGGGCCTGGTAAACCTCCCGCCCTCCTCTCCCGGCCTTACCTGGTGCCACTCCCCTCCAATGCGGAGCTCCGATTCGGAGCCGGAGCTCCGCGGCGAAGAGGAGCGGAGTAAGGGCGGAGCGGCGCGGAGCGGGCCGACCCAAAATTTTTGGATCAGCCCACGGGGCGGAGCGGGGTGTCCGTGCACACCCCTAGTTATGACTAACCAATTTAACTTTTGGAATCACCTGGACAAACTTTCCCATTTTCTCTAGCTTCATTGGAAAAGCTTGTGTCATACTGCCAATAAAGTCCAAAGGTGTTTTTTGTTTTTTTAAATCCTACTCAGCACTGAAGTGACCAGTTATAGCTATAATGTAGTCTTATGAGTGGGTGCCACAAATATGTAAAGATGGCCAGTGAGGGGAGGCCTGTAGTTGTACCCCGACCTGGTTTGTGTACAGACATAACATGAGACTGCATGTTTTTTGCTGTCCCACCTACCTCCAAAGTGAGTGCTATGTTGACATGCAGGGGAGCAAGTGGTGTGTATTGGGTGGGGGAAAAGGATACCAGAGGTAAAATCCACCATAAGTCCAACTGAGGCCATAGATAGATGGGGTGATATCCCGGGAATCGTCCCTGTGCACCCACATGACGCACAGGGGATCCCAGTAGCAGGGAGGGATGATCCCTCCCTTTCCCCAGGATATCACCCTACTTTTTAGTCATGGTTTTTCCATGGTCTCGGGATGATCCCAAGCCCGTGGAAAGCGTGGCTCACCATCACGGTTTGTCCCAGCTCCTCGCAGTTACTTGCGAGGAGCCAGGAACTGCACATGGGGCTCTGCACCCATCGGGGTGTGGTGTGGTGAGCGGGGAAATTAATATTTGTTTTTTAAAAAACCTTACCTTTCAGCGCATGAGCGCTCATGTGCTCCTTCTGGTTTTTTTTAGAAAAACAAAATGGCGACCATGACATCCTGTTTCTCCGAGGTCATCACGCACTGTGTGTAAACAGAGGGGGAGATCTCGCAATAACAATATCGCGAGAACCTCACCCCTCCGCCGCACTAGAGCTGTAGGTCTAGCTGAGGCCTTAGAGTAGATTCATTGACATGAATGTGATTTATATTAGTCATGATAAACTTAAATTCCATTCATTTCAATGGCCTGTCTAAATAGGGCTTATGTTCAGGTGTATATGTTCAGACTAAAGCAATCTACAGCAATTTTCCATTTAATCAGCATATTGAACACTGTGTTACAATTCTTGTCAAATGTTTTGGCATGGATGACTTTAGAATAATCACAGCATGGATTTCCGGAACACTTGTAGAAAGATTCTAGAATTTGGCCACTCAGTACCATTGGTGTTGAATTCTGTATGACCAGCATGGGAGCATGTCTGATTAGTGCGCAGCTTGAACTCTGTTGGGAAATGTGCGTAGTGTGTGGAATCCTAATCAGACTTATAGACCTGATTATTCTAATGTGAAACCACATGCAGCTATAGAACTAAGCCTTGGCAATGGCATCAACCTAAAAATGCTGTGCACTAGTGAAACATTACAACTGTACTAAATAAACATCAGAGGGATAATAAATTAACAGAGCTTAATCAAAACTTTCTGCATTGGCTTATTTCATAAAGAAGTTATAGCTAATTAATATTTCAAGGCAGATGTTGTATTTCAGATGCAAATTAAATGTAAGAGCAGCCAAAACCTATATAGACTAGGAGGCTCCATGCCAAGAAGCTACAACAGCAAAGCTGTGTGGTGGTATCATATTAATAATGAACAGAAGAAGATTATTGTTGTTGTTGTTGTTGTTGTTGTTGTTGTTACTTTTACTTTTCAGAATTGCTCATTTGGAACTGATCAATATAAATCCCCCAGTTACAGCTTCTAACTCTACTGGCCTGCTCTTTAAATCCATAGCAATTCTAAATTATGAATGTAACCATCGAACAACTGGTCACATTGAACTTCATTGGGGGCACTGCCAAAGCAGCCAAGGCATCACTCATTATTTGGGCAAAGAGTAAAAATTAAATTGAAATGTAAGTTTTCCTTGCTTGTCACAAATGGATATATTAAGCAAAAATCTGTGGGTTGGAACCACATAGGGCATCATCAGATGGGAGTTTTATTGCATGCTCATTACTGGGCACTCACGGACTTTCACGGGTCCTATTTATGGCGTCGTCTGTGTCCTGTGTGCCTCCTGCCCCTTCTAGCCTTCTTTGCATGACAAAAAAAGACCCTGGTAAATCTGAATTATTTTTGAGGTGGAACTTGTTGCTATCTCCTGCTGTGTGCCAGAGAAGCAGCACAATCAAAATGGGCCACTGAATAGGCCACGTGAACGTCGTTTACTTCCTATTTCGAAAGAGGAAGTAATGAGGGACAAATGTGTAGGTGGAGAAGTGATGGTAAGGAAACACGATTCTCCCCCCCCCCCCTTGTGATGATGCTAATTGAAGAAAGCATGCTTCCTAGCTATCAGAGTGGAGTCCATTGTTGGCCTTAGGCTGTTTATGCTGAAGCCTTAGACATATTTTTAAAGTGTGAATCTTGAAACCTTAGTCATATCACATTCCTGACTTTTGACCAGCTTAAGAAGAATTTTAACAAACCAAATTTTAACAAAAATGATGATAGTGCCAGAGACTGCCCCGAAAATGATATTTAGACCTGAATGCTGATAAGGGCACATGCTACTTTAATTGAATCTCAAAATAGTGTGCCCTTCTTTCATCACATTCAGTCACATACAGAGCTGAAACACATGGGAGGGATTCTCAACATTTATTCTAAGCTGCCTCAGACCTCAGAGGGAAGATTCCATGGCATCCTCTATCGTATGAAATGAAACCCCTGGAAAGAGGAACAATTGGGGCATTAGAAAGGCAGAAAAGGTTGAAGGAAAGAAATGAAACTAGTAGAAAGTAAAGGGATTGAAGGAGGAAGTTATGGGATGCTACAGAGATGGAAAAATAATTAAATGGGTTGCCAGAAAGGAGATAGGGAGCTACGAGGAGGCAGGAATGCAGTCTTCATTAATTGAGCATATCTGCCAATAGAGAGGTTCAAACACATCCCCACATGTTGGAAGAATATGTGAAGGAACTCTGGCCCAATCAGGGCTCTTCCTTGAATTTGGAGCCATTCTCGACGCTGTTTGAATACACAGATGTCAGGAAGCCATTCCTGTATGGTCATCGGCAGCAGGAGGTGGGTGAGGCTAACCCCATGAAGTCTCGTGACCCCCACCCCTCACACGTGATTTCAGTGCATGGGGGTCTTGCGTGAACCTCCTCCATGTCAGTGCAGCAAGAGCCTATCTGCCTTTTCTAACAAGACATGTTGACAAAGTGTTTGTTTTCTGTAGTCCCATAAATGTCATTGTTGAAATATTTCATTGTAAACTGGCCACTTATGTGAGGACAACTGGTACTACTTCAGTGATTGTGACTGCCCTTTCCCAAAGGAATTTGATAGTGTGAGTTGCCCAACACTGTCATTTAAATTTCTCCTTGGGGAGGGGGAGTTTATGATGCCGCTTTGCTGCTTGGTTCCCACAAAACCCCACAGCATCACAGCTGAGGAGTGGGAACCATAAATCCCGATGCCAGGTGGGAGCATGGGCTATCCAGCCAGAAAAGCTGCAGTGTGTTGGTGGTTATTTGGCTCATTGAGCCTGCCCCCTGCCCTGCCTTCTCATACTTACATGGACCGATCCTGGGCTTTAAGCCACCCCCAGGACCACCTACTGGCAGAACTTGAAGCAAGGATACCACCGACAGATGGAGGAAAGAACGTGGGGATCTCAGAAATCGACACCATGAAAAAGTGCAGTTCTGGGGGAAGAAGTCCAGTGTGGCTTCAAATTGGCATCATCGTCATAGAAAAAATGCAGTGCCACTGTGCAGCCGGAACAGGCTAAGCAGCCCCTCAGGTAAACAAAATCCAGCTGTCAATTCATAACAGAATGGAGGAAATTGCCAAAAGAAGAATTCTCATCTTATGGGGGGCAGGGGAGAGAACATGGAATGCATCTCATGGAAAGGACACCACCAACTCCTCTTGATTATAATTGGGAAGCCTCTCCCTCTTCCAATGGTTAACGTTCTGGAAACATTTCTGAGATTAAAATTTCTGGGGAAACCTAGTTAACATTGTAGCTTCTTTTAAAGATTTTAAGTAAAGTTTTGAGTAGTGCTCCTTTGCACACCAGTGTTTAGGTTTTTTAAATTTATGTTATCATTTCTGTCTTGCTTTTCCCTCTGCTGAAGATGCTCAAGGTGGGTAATAAGATGCAAGAAACACATAGGAAAAAATAACAACAATCCAACCACTAAACTAACTAAGTAAACAACAAACAAATTCCCAAAGTAAAAAACACCATAAAAAGAACCAAGGGTGTTGCTAGATTAGGCCTTAGCGCACCTTGAGAGCCGGTTTCCCTGCTGTGCTTCCACATGACGCACAGGGGAATCTGGCCCCAGGCCGCACTGAAGCCTCCTCTAATGCGCCATAAGCGAAGTCGCTTATGGCGTACCTTTTCTGCAGCTCCGGCCTGAGGCCGGAGCTGCAGAACGTCTAGCTACTTCCGTGGCTTTTTGCGGCTACTCGCTTACTCGCGAGTAGCCTCAAAAAGCCACGGACTGGCCACAGCGCTGAGCACTGTGCCCATCGACCGAGGGAGATCCCGGGAGGGAGAAAGAGGAGAGACGACACAGAACACATACACACAAGGAGGGAGAAGGAGGAGAGACGACACAGGACACACACACACACACGGAGGGAGAAGGAGAGATGACACATGGGACACGGAGGGAGAGAAAGATCAGGAAGGGATCAGGAGCGGATGGGGGGTTAACTAAAAAAAACGGCTTACCTTCTCCGGAGTCTTCGGGCCGCACGTGGCCCCTTTAAACTTAAAAAAAAAAAAGGCAGACGCTGCAGGGATCCCGATGTCCCTGCGCGTCCCGCGTCTGGAAGCGCGGGCGGCGCACGCTAATGTCAGCGCGCCATCGCCCCGCCTCCCTGCCGGCTTATCCCGGCAGGTCTAGCAAGGCCCCAAGTTAGCCAGAACTGGCAGGTAGTAACATCAAGAGCGAGAAAAGCAGAGCACTGATGAAAAAGAAAAGTCTTCAGACATGAGCAGAGCACAGGTAAAGAGAGAGTTAATCAAAGTTCTTGGAGAAGGGAGTACCACATATGAGGAAAAAAGACTTCTCATGTGTTGACACCATTCACAACTCAGAAGGCAATGGTACACATAAGAAGGCTGCATCAGCTGCATCACTTTAGCCATATTCACATGGGAGAACATTGTCTGTCAAATAGCTTTATCACAAGCTGTTTAAGGCTTTGAAGGTGATAAACACCAGCACCTTGGATTGCACCCAGAAATGCCCAAGCAGCCAGTTCAACTAGTACAATAACAGGGTCCCATAATTCCAACACTTGGCCCTGGTCAAGATTTTAGTAACAGCATTCTGCACTGAGTTCCTGGGTGGTTTTCAAGAGCCATTCCACATAGCGTGCATTCCTGTAGTCCAATCGCAATGTCGCTCATGTGTATATGATCATGAGCAGGTCTGTACCAGGAGTGGGAGCATCTGGCACACCACTTAAACTGGACAAAATCACTCCTGGCCACAGTCACATCTCATCTGAAGTTAATTTTACTCATTTCCAAGTTAAACGCTCAAATGTTCAGTCTTAAAGAGCATAATTCAAAGATCATTCATGCCAATTTAATCCCATTTGACTGAACAGCACTGGTATAGTATAATCCACTTCACTGGGTCTGCACCACTAGAAGTGAGCTGTAAAAACCAGTCTGAATGGATCAAAGGAAAATAGATGTTCAATGCTTCATTTTTTTTTTTTAACTGAAAGCTTATAGGCTTTGGGACTACTTCAGAAGAAGCTGGCTCGTTGCAGTAACTTTTGGATAACATAAATAATTCTCAGTATTGGTGAAGAGTTATATATCTATGAGATCTCTTGGCTTTGTATTTTACACAGTGACAAATTACTTTCACAGCATAGTTTTTGGGTGTTTGGGCAGTTGTCATGGACTTTGGCTTGCTTTTTTCTCCTCTATTTCTAACTAAACTTGTAAAATAAAGGGTAATGAATGGCTTTCTTTCTTTCTTTCTTTCTTTCTTTCTTTCTTTGGTTTGTATTGTTTTGTTTTTACCCTGTTCTTGTTGTAATCTGAGGCTCATATTTTTGAGGGAAATTATACATATTTATATTCAGTCATAAACCCAAATGCATTTCCCTTGAAAAATCAGTGATTTCCCACCAGTGAAAGGCACACAGCTCTTCTGTGAAGGTTGCTGATACAAAAAAGGAATAATAATTTAATGTGGGGATCATGTTTAGTACGGAGTAATGATGGAAACAACATTAGTGATTCCAAAAGCAATATTTTCCTGATTATAATAATGTGCTATCCTCCACAGTGCAATAAACTTTGTTACACTGAGAATTTATACTTCAGTATATTTTGTAGAGAAAGTGCAGAGGAAGCTGTGTGTGCTCCCAGTGCTGGTCATAGGTTGTGTCAAAAGATCTTAAAATGGCTCTATTGGACCAACAGAACTCATTGACTGGTGCCTTAGCTAGACCTACTAGTTAGCCTGCGACAGAGGAGGGAAGATCTCACAATGTGTTTATCACGAGATCCCTCCTCTGTTTACACACGACGCATGATGACCTCAGAAGGAGAGGCATTGTGCCCGCCATTTGGGGGGGGATTAAAGGGGCTGCAGCGCATGAACGGTCGTGCACAAAAAGTTAAGTTTTTTTAAAAAATTAAATTATTTTCCCTGCTCCACCCACCCTACCCCTGATGGGCATAGCACTCAGCCTGAGACCACGGAAAAACTGGGGCTAAAGGGGAGGGCGATATCCCAGGGCAAGGGAGGGATCATCCCTCCGGGATCCCGGGATCCCCTATGCGTCATGGGGACACGCAGGGACGATCCCAGGGATCACCCCAGGATTTTGCCCCATCTAGCTATGGCCTTGGTTGAGATATAATGCTAAACCTTATTTCATTTAGCTTAACTCTGGCTAGTTTATATGTCAACAAACATCAACTAAATATGGTTAGTTTGAGACCAACAAACCACAATCTGAAACCCACAATTTGAGTCGGCTTGTGAGTCTCAGCTTTCACTGACTTTTATTTATCGCTATATCTCAGTATTCTGGACTAATTGTAGTTGCATCATACAACCTCCATCACTGGCCTGGCTACAGAGACACAAGAGTGGCTCTGAAATGAAACAATTCATGCAGTGAAGAGTACTTCCTGGTACTTTCACAGACTTCTCCATCCTTTTTCACTCTGCCTAGCAACTGGCCCCTTTCTGGGCCCACTTCCTTGTTGATAAACTCTCTCCACCCAGCTGCCTCCTCTATAGCAGCCTTGCAAGGATTTTATTTCATATATAAGAACCGTAGGGTCCTTTTCTGTGCTTTTAGTCAGCTATACCAACTATTCAACAGATGCAACTGCAAAGATTGATCTAAAAGCACACCACCACCATACCTCTCACATTCTGCTGGATGCTGTTTCTGGAGCAGATTCATGTTATTGGCAAAACCTGTTCTGCTGTTTGCTCACCAGCAAAGTTTTAGGACTATATCCAATGTCATGTGGCTAGTTGTCTGCTCATGTAAAGGGACTTCCTGTCCTCCCCACTGAAACCACTAAAATCTTATCCAGAAGGTCTCCTAACCCTTCAGAAATATTTTGGAGTGCCCAGGGGACTACAGGGGGAGGGGAAATTATCTCACGAGCAATAACTGTTCCACTGGTGGGTGGATGGACAGCACTGGATACAATCCAATGTACTGGGGGGAAACCCTGTTTCTTGAAAAAGCTGACACAGAAAGACTTTTGTTGGGGAAAGATGGGAAGAAAGAGTTAGCAAAGAGGGCTAACAAGTCTTTGGCCATTTCTACACAAGCCCGAAAATGTGGGCTGGTCATGGCTGAGTCCTTGTGCACCCAAATGACACACACGGACTCCTGGGAGGAAAGAGGGATGAGAATGGGTTTTCCCAGGGATAAGTACTCCCTGGGAAAATCTGATTCTTCCCATGGTTTCAGGATCGTCTCAAAACTGCGGAATGTGTGGCCATCCATCCCGGCTTCTTCCCTCCTCCCTGCTCCCCAGGGAGCAGTAGACTAGAGGGAAGGAACTGGGATGGGAGGAATCCGGGGTTGGGATTGGCTTTTCTTTTTTTTACTTACATTTGAGTTGGAGCGCACGTGCGCTCAGCTCCTTTTAAAAAAATAGCTGGCCTGACACCATCCTTTGTCCCGGGATGTCGCACCCACATGTGGACTAAGGGGAGGATCTCACGATCAGGATATCACAAGATCTTCCTCCCTCAGCTCCCTCTATACTGGGCTGGTGTAGAAATGGCCTTTGTAAACAGTGTGTAGGGACAGGGGAAAGGAGGGATGCTTTAGGACTGTTATTTTTGCTCAGGGTCATGCTGGGAGTGGTCATAGTTCTCTGAAGGGAAAAGCATTCATGTTCCCAACCCTATTTCTGCAATGAGCCAATGGTAAGAGAAATGGTAATGGTAATATGATGTCAACTTGCTGGCTATCAGGTACTACAAAGGAGTTCTGTATAGCAACCAGGCATTCACAGAGGGGGCATGGGAATAGAAAATTAATGTTAGGTGAAACAAGCCTAATAACAATATTCATTTGTATGAATATTTGTGAGTGGTATCCTGGCTTGTTCAATAAACATTGTTTATAACAAATAATGGCATAGCATTATATTCAAAAACAGCCATTCAAACCAGAAGGGAAATGGTATATTGTTATGTGAAATGTTATGTTTCTTTTTTTTCTTTTGGGAAGGTTCAGGGCCAACATTTGTTAAGGCATGCAGGGTGGGGCTCACCATGCTAATAATCTCTCTTGTCTTGTAAACTGCGCAGATCTGTTTCAGATTGGGCCCAGGGCACTCTGGGAAAGGAGGACTTAAACTTTCCCCCACCACTTTTGTTCTTTGTTTGGTGGAATTCACACACACACACACACACACACACTTGGGAGGGAGTCAATACCGTGAAAAAAAATAGGATGGAGCTTAAACCTTCTTCACCTGGAACACCATGGTTCTGATCTGAACTGGGTGCATGTGCACTCTCAGGGGAGTAGAGGAAGCTAGTATGCATAGTCCCACTATCAGTACCTTAATAGACATTATTAGTTTCACCCTCAGTGATGCAGTTTTGCTATTGCATTTGTGGCCCATCTGATTACCACTTGCAAAATTGGGAAGGAATGTTCTCCAAGCCAGATTGCCCTTTGGCTTTCTTTGTCCTTTCAGTGACGTTTATTGAAGTATTTGGTATCTTTTTGAGAAAAATAAATGTGATTTCTCCTGTATTCCTTAGCTTCTAGGCATCTCTAATTTGACAGTAAGGGAAATATGTGATCAAGTCTGAAGCTCTTTATGGCAATATTCTAAGACTTGTCAGAAGTAAACATGATGGAACTGGGAAACCTCCCCCCCCCTGTGTGTGTGTGTGTGTGTGATCTGTGGTGCATAGTTTTCAGTGGCAACAACTACTGCTATTTGCATGTAAAAATGGTAAAACTCCCATTTGTTCTTTGTGAAGAACAGCTACCTTTCAAGGGAGGAGAACCAAATGCTACATGACACCATTGTTTGATACCATCAACAAAACCTGCTTTTCCAGATCTTTTGTTGTAAGGGCAAAATCATTTGCCTATATAAATCTAGGAGCAATCCTAAAGGCCCTTGACATCATCTCAGGGGCCATAAGATACCGGGGATTTCCTCCCATCAAGGTTAGGGACAGCACTCCATCCTCAGAAGGATGTGTCAGAGATCCACCCCCTCACCTTTGCAGCCAGCATGTAAAGAACCATGCTGGCTGACCTCTAAGGTCAGAAATTGGAGTGGGGGAAAAGGCCATTTCAGTGGGTGAGGCAGGGCAAGGAAGAGACCAGAGAGACCAGGATATGAGCTATCCTGGGGCTTCTTTAGCCTCCATTCCTGCCCCGCCGAAGCACCCCAGCTAGATGGTTTAAAAAGCGCATCTAGCAAAAAAATGCAGGATGTGGGGGACAGAAAGGCAAAGATCACTCCTCCCACCTGCCACTCCTGGATGATCGGAAGCCTCCAAGTTTGGAAGGCTCATTGAGCGCACGATCAATAGGATTGCACCCTAAATAGCTTTAGTCTGTTCTCAGGGTGGAGTTGTATAAGATGCATTTATCTCATGTAGCTTAGAAGTATTAATCTATAATGAGGGTGATTTTTGTTGTTGCTCTTGTTGCTTCCATTTGTATTCATATTTGTACTTTAAAGTATTTTAAATGATGGTTTTATTCTTCTAAATGGTTTGACATTTTAGAGGTTTTATTCATTTACGTAATTTTATATAGACTTATATAGACCTTCCTTTACTTAGTTGATTTTAATTTGTATTCCTTTGTACATTGCCCCCAAAGAGGGAGCCTACTGTTTCAAAACATGTTGGGCTGCAATCAATTTTCATTGTTAGTGATTCTGAGAAATATTTGCTTTTGTTTTTTCCTTTGTCCTTTCTGTTCTTTCTGGTTTTGGTGCCCCGCCTTTTGGTTTCTGTACAGGAATAAAGCCACAATATAATAAAAACAACAGAGAGAGCGCCTCTGCTCCAAGCCTGTTCCAGGTGATGGTAGCATGGGGTGGCATTGCACCTGCCCTCCTTGTGAGGCAGGACTGTTCCCATGCCAAATGGATGCACACAGTATCTGTATCCCTCTGGAAAATGTGTTTGACCGCATGCGTAGATTTGAAAAATGCACATGACAAATGCGGGCTTTTAAAAAATGCACACAAATAGGCTTTAATGAATAGAAGAAGGACATGTGCATTTCAAAGATGGGCACAATTGATGCGTACATTTGTGCGGTGGGGGATACACACGGATTTTCATGCAGGGGCAAAACCCAAAGCTCCTAATCTGATAAGGACTCAAGTTGGAACAAGTTTCATGATGTAGTTCTGAGAACTTTGGCGCACTTGAATTTTGCTGATTCGCACATCCCTCGCATCCATCCCATTACTGACTCCATACTCCAGTTCAATTCACATTGACATATACTTGGCCTACTTCTGAGCTCCCCCTATGGCAGGCACCTTGCAATATAGTTGAGATGGACTAAATCTACCAGGGATTTCCAATATTATAGTTCATCCATGCCTCTGTTCCCATTCAACTGCTTGCCTTCTGAAGAACAAGGAGTTAAGGGACAAAAGGGTTAAACTTTGCATGACAGAAGAACTAAATATACCGAGAAAGATGTGGTTGCTTTTCACTCGCCTTACACTTCTGCATGTTCTAGGGGATGGGAAGTTTTTGCTCTGAACTTTCTTAGTTTTCCATTAGAACTCTGGGGAAAAGACCACAGGAGCATCCAAGCAGTAAATCTGTCATCAAAGTAAGCACGCCTGCCTACTCGTCTCGTATCCAGTGCCAGTCCTATGCTCACATACCATCTGGCAGCTTCTCCTAATTGCTATCCAGCTTTCACTGTTGGTCATTCACTTTTCTTTTAGGTCACCTTAAGTCAAAATTGTTGATCATATAAGCACAGGTACCAAACATCTCACAAGGAGATGGATGCAGTTTCTACTTATAGTGAGCTTTATCATTAATATTTCCATATATTCAAAATCTATATGATTCATTTACTTACTTATTTACTTGTGGGATTTATAACAATAATAACATTGTTCTCTAGGCAGCTCACAAACATAAAATGACATAACATAACATTAGAATTTGAGAACCATGAAACAACAAATTGCAGCAGGAAACCAGATAATAATAATAATAATAATAATAATAATAATAATAATAATATATTTCTTACCCGCCTCTCAAATTGGATCGAGGCGGGGAACAACAAGAAGCATAAAATAAGTAAAATACTGATTAAAAACATGGTATATACTGTTTAAAAAATCCTAAAAGTATCCTAAAAGCATACTAAAAATATCCTAAAATTCTACTGGACTAGCTGTACCCGGCGTAACATATGCCATTGTAGCATATCAGCCTTGGGCCACCCACCCAGCTCACATGAGATTAGGCCGGGGCCAGCGCTAGCAACAGGTGAGCGGCCTCCCACTGGCCACCAAGGGCCCCGGCCGTGCCTTGTTCATCCTCTGGACCGTGGCGCTGCCCCCTTCATGGGGGGGGGCGAGCAAAGTTGCAGAAAGGAGGGTAGGATTACCTTGGAAAGCCCAGAGCCAGAAGGGCTGGAGGGGGGCGCAGGCTGCTTGGAGGCCGCCGATACAGTGCCGTCTGGCAGACCTGGGGGGCAGGGAGGTCAGGGGGAGGGGGAGCAGGTGTCCCCTTCTCCCCAGGGTTCCTGTCAGCCTTGGGCCACCCGCCCAGCTTGCATGAGATTAGGCTGGGGTCTCGGCTTGCAGCAGGCAAGCGCCCTCCCGCCCGGCCACCAAGGGCCCCAGCCGTGCCTCTCTTATGCTCTAGTCCATGGCACTGCCCCCTTTATGGGGGAGGGAGCGAAGAGGCAGAAAGGGGGGTAGGATTACCTTGGAAAGCTTGGAGGAGTTGGGCGAGGGGCTTAGCAACCTGTATCAGCTAATGTTACATGTTGTTACTGTTGCTTAGCAACCTGTATCAGTTGAAGCCTTTATGGAAACATACCTAAGTGTTTTAGGTATGAGCTTCGGCTATTGGGTGGTATAAAAATGTAATAAATAAATAAATAAATAATATAGATAGATAGGCTTGCTGGAAGAGATCAGTCGATAGCTTTCTTGAATGCTAAGAGACTGTCAATCTGACAAGTCTCCTCCAGCAGGCTATTCCACAGTCTGGGAGCAAAACTTTAGTTTTTTCAAAGCAAAACTCAAAACATTACAGTTAAGCAGTGGATCAAAAGTGAAGATCACCGATTTTTTAAATGACTGGGAAACTACATTTAAAAAGTAATCACCTGGCACTAAAAGGACCATAAAGACAGCACCAGGTGAGCCACTCTGGGGATGGCATTCTACAGCTGGGATGCCCTCTCCATGGTAGACACAGACATTGTTCCATTTGGCTGGGGCAGCTGGAGCAGGGCATCTTAGGACAAGGTCCAGATAGGATTATATGGGAGAAGGTGCTCCTTCAGATACATTGCATTTGGCAACATTTTGACTTGAAAAGAATTATACTTCCAGCAATTCAAAGGGAGGGGGCTTCAAGAGACTACAGCAAACGTCATTGAATGATGGGGCAGTCAATCACATGAGGGTAAGAATTACTGCTCGCAAAATATGGTAGTGAGAATCCCACTTCAGTAGTTTTGTATCTCCCCGCCATGAAAACCTGGAGAAGGCTTTTCCATGCTTACTCATAGGGTAAAATGGGTGGGTTTCAAGCCGATGTCTTTTTTAAGATTCTTGAGAGATGTTAATAGGAAGAAAGAAAAAGGGATCCTATAGTCCAATTCTCTGCCAAGGAGAAAATCACTCCCTGCTAGTGCTTAACTCAAATTTATGTGTGTGTAAGTATGCACACATATATATCAATCACTTGCATTCTCTCCTGTGAGAAAGTGAAGGAGGAGTAAGTAGCTCTTTTAACTCTTCGGCAGTGTTCACTGCCATCTGCACTGAAATGAATACTTACATAATAATGTTGCTCAGTTAATTGGGGGCGTATTTTAAGACTTTTGAAATGTTATTAATTAATTAATCTGACTAATTAATTAACTAAAGGTTGCAGCCCTAATTTTTATATAATTAGCTGTGGTTCATTCAGCATCCACTTTCATGCCACATTATCCTTTTTACATTCACATTTTTCATTAAATCCCATTTCAGGAACCAAAGATCACTGTAGGGTACGATGAACAGTAAGAGCGCAAAATAAAATAAAAAAAAAATCTGCTGGTGTTCCTTTCAGTGTGTGGTGCTATTTATGATCAAATGAAAGTATTTTCTAGATGGCACATGGCAGGTCTATCAGGACACAGATACTACCAGGTGGGAATTATTTTCCTTTCTTGTCAGGAGGGTGGATGGCTCTGTTGGAAAACAAAGATAAGTGGAGAATGGAGCATTGACTTCTGAAGCTCAGGTTGTCATGGGGATGTAGGCAAGGCTACCAGAAAGTCATTCATGTCATCCAGTAGAATTATTGTATTGCAGATATGGTCTGGTTAAGGTATCCCCCCCCCTTTTTGTCTTTTACTCTTTCAATTGTTGTCCTCCATCTTATTGCTACAGATGTTTTGTCAGATATCACAGAAACCTCTATCACCATTCTGAAGGAGCCAACTGCACCAATTCAAGAGCAGCAACGAGATTTTTCTTTCTTTCTACAGCTTAATAGCACAGTACTTGCTATGGCTGAAGAATTATTTATTACCAGACAAGAATTGATATTCTAAAAAATAACAATAAAAAAAGTTTTTTGGGGGGTGGGGAAACAGAGATTTAGGTCACAAGGATTTTGTTCTCATTTAAAAAAAAAACCAAAAGAAGGGTAAATTTCCAATCAGCATAAATAACGCTGAGGTTCTGTATGCAAAGTGGGCAATAAGAACTTCTTTTTCTTTTCATCCAAAATAGGTTTTATTTTGAAGTTTGGTATTATGTTCTTCATATAACGGAAATAGCACAGTGAGAGGGCATGACCTCAAGAATCCCCAAGGACTGCACACGGATCCTATGCTTCCCTTTTTAATCTTAAAAGTAAGATCTTGTTGGGTAAGCTGAGACCAAAAGATATGTAGGTGGTGATAGGGAGAACCTATCTGCTTTGTTCACCTTTTGCTTGATCTAATTCAAAAGATTAAGGGCTTAGTTTTACAAGTTCAGCTTCTTATTTTGTTGACTCTCTGGAGTGTTGCCGTGCAGCCCTTGAATCCACTATTGAAATTGCCTGTGCTCTGTTTACACTGGTAGCACTGTATATTTTACAGTCTGTTATTGTCACTCTGACAAAGATTGTGAAGAGTAATGAATATCATTATTTTGTGATGTCTTAGATAATCAAAGTCTCTATTGGAATGACCTAGAGTGAACAATGCCTACCTGCACCAATAATGGTTCATATCACTACCAGCACAAGATGAGGAGGTTCTCTCTTATTAATAAAAGGGAGGAAGAAGATGCTATCTTCTTGATAGTGTGGTTGCTTTATAGCACCATAAGCCTCTGTAGGGAATAAAAATTCATAAGAAGGGTTGGTTTTGTTCATATCAGTGGGTTACTGGGAATTATTTTTAGAGATGAAGGAGGAGAAATGGAACTGGGGTAATCCTTAAGGGCTTGTGCCAGTTCGCTCTGTATTTAACAGCTATGGATAAACTTGTTCTTTTACTTCTGTTCTTTCAGTGCAGTTGGAAATATTGGCTCAGAAATATTAAAACAGTCTGTGCAGTAGGATTTCTAAGAGTGGAGAAAGTAGATCAGAAACGTAGAGGTGAAGCGAATACAGAAAAAGGAAGTCTGGAAGTTTGAATTAAAAGGCATAAAGGACACCCCCCCCCCCAAAAAAAAAACCAAGCGGAAGGTGAAAAAGTAAGCATCAGAATAGCTTCACTTTCAATGGAGGTGGGTTTTTTTCTTTTTTAAAAAAAAGATGATGATGAAAAGGGAGTTTTCTTCAAGTATTTCCAACTGTGTTATGTTCACAGACATCCATTCCTATTGTATGAGATGAGATGACCTAAGAAAAGTGTGACATGAGGAACCTTGACATTATATATATATATATATATATATATATATATATATATATATATATATATATTTCTTCAACCCTGCTCGGAAGGCTGGGGGCTGGGGATACTTTTGTGGCCACAGGCCAGGGGGGAAAAGACAGGGATGTCTCAGCATGAGGGTTGGCTCACATGAGGCATCAGAGGGAGGAGCAGGGGCATTAAAAAACATCTCCTGTCCCTTACTTTTGGTTCCCATCTGCCTTCTCTCAAAGGTGGATTACCTAGTCACTCCCACAGAGGGTCAAGTAGGAATTTGGGGCCTGTTTACATACCAAGGAGGATATAACACTTTGAAAACGTTTTGAAAATGGTATATGCAGTAGGGGTGTGCATGGACCCCCCGCTCCACTTCTCTTCCAGATCCGCAATTTGCGGATTGGCCCGCTCTGCCCCGCCCCTGCTCCGCCTATGTCCGCTCCGCTCCGCTGCCCCCCATAGGCTTGCATTAAGCTAAAAAAAAGTATACAACTTTTTTTTCTGTTAAAGTTAGAAACCTCAAGTTTGGCACCATGACACCTCATGGAGGTATACACATGCACGCCAAGACTCAAGGCAATCCCATCATCCCCTGATTTTGGGGGAATTTATGAAAATCGGGCACCCCATTCACACCCCTTTCGATAGCTCCGTCAATTTGCACGTTAAAAATCTCAAACTCACCACCATGATAGCTTGTCCAGGGATACATACGCATGCTGAGACTCAAGGCAGTCCCATCATCCCCTGATTTTTGGGGAATTTATGAAAATCAGGCACCCCATTCACACCCCTTTCGATAGCTCCGTCAATTTGCACGTTAAAAATCTCAAACTCACCACCATGATAGCTTGTCCAGGGATACATACGCACGCCGAGACTCAAGGCAGTCCCATCATCTCCTGATTTTTGGGGAATTTATGAAAATCGGGCACCCCATTTGCAGACGTGGACTGTTCTCCGAGGTTTTGACTGATAAAAAAAAGGGAAGTGGGCACACTCACTGATGCCATCTAGACCCACAATCATGCCAAGGTACAAGGCAATCCCATCATCCCCGGATTTTTGGCGGAGCTTAAACCTGCAGACAGCTCAATGGGGCCATTTCAAAGGAAATCCCAAGATCCCATGAATTGGGGAGTAGAGAGATGAATCTTCTTCCACACTTGAAAAATGGATTTGGAACTTCCAAAAGTCTAATTGAGTGCAGGAAGGACTTCTTCCCTGAGTCAAAGCCAGACACCACAACATCCCTGCGAGGTGGGCAGGGGAGGAGGGAGGGAAGGCAGGCAGGCAGCAGACATTTCTGGGGGCATAAGGAAGTGAGCCAAAGATAAGCCAGTAATGCATATAAAATGGAATAAATAAATAAATAAATAAATAAACAAAGGAGGGGTGGAATTAAAAGCAGCAGTGTTGCTGAATAAACAACAAGAAGAACTTTTTAAAAAAGGCTATATCTGTCTTTTACCAGTAATAGGGGGACGTGCCCGGGGGAGGGGGAAGCAGCTGCCAATTTGACTGGTCTTAGTGACTGAGCAACGCTGTCAGTTCAACTCATGAAAGCCATTGCTCCACCACTAAGAAGTAAACACTCACTTCAACTCATGATAGGCATTGCTCCACCGGGTTACTCTCTTTGGAGGGCTCTGATAGCCCCCCAAGTACAGGAGAGAGTGAGGGCACGTCCACATGGCATGCCCTAGGGGAGCTCATCCCCTTGCACCAAATCTTTTCAGTTGTTCCCCAAAGTTAGGGTGGGTAGCACTGCTGTGTGTTTTCCTATCTGTTAGTATGATTTCAGGTTGTGTTTGTGCATTTGGTGGAGCTACTGTTTTAAAAAAAACACTGGGAAAACTCCGTTCAGAGTAGAAAGAGAAGTTTCCCAGAATCCCAAGTTACCCGTTTTGCCTATCCCCTCCTCCAACTTTGGGATCATGTGATCATGACCGGGAGTTGACTCTGCCCCTCAGCCCTCCGGAAAAGGTATTTTTCCCGCCAGTTTTTTTAAAAATTCTAGCACACGAACCACACAGAGAGCTGAGAGTAGTCTCAAAATGACCCCCGTCTACAACTCTCTGAGCACAAGAATTTTCAGAAAGATAGCTTCAAAAACAACACAGTTATCCCCCTTTCTTTTCCCCAATGCAATCCTATGGGCGAAATGTTTCAAGATGGCGATTGGACCGGACCGCGGAAAGAGGATCACTCCGAAAATGGGCGCTTCTCTTCGCCTTGCTTCTAGGGGTCCGCGGTCCGCTTCTACTCCGCCTCTGGGCAAGGCGGAGCAGGCCAATCCGCTACTGCTTCTGCGCTTCTAATCGGAGCGGAGCACATGCCTAATATGCAGTGTGTCCTGGGCCTGAACAGATGTCAAAACCATTATAAACCATCATAAAGTGGTAGTGTAGATCCTAACCTAGGCCACAGCTATACCTAAGGTTTATCCTGGGATCATCCAGGGTTCGCCCCTGCCGCAGCACTGGATCCCCTGTGTGTCACCTAGATGATCAGGTTTGACCCCTGGACAATCCAGGGATAAACCTTCGGTCTAGCTATGGCCCTAGTGAGCCAGACGGGTTGGTTGGTTGGTTTTTTGTTTTGTTTTTTGGTGTACTCTGTACTGTACTTGATTGGCTAGACTGCTTTAGGAGGTGGGAGCATGTTAAAAAAGGCTAATGGTTATATGGCAAGGAGGTGTGGGAATTTAGCAGTTTAGCCAGAGTTGATGAGCACCCTAAGGCACCTTTATGCTGACTGACAAGTCCGGAAACCTGCAGTGTGACCCATGGGCAGGATGTAGCTTATCTTTGGGACTAACTTGCCTCATCAATCTGGAGTTATGTAGCACAGGATGGGGTTACTCAGGGAAGTCCCATGCTTGCACACCTTTAAGGTGTGGCTTTGGGGAATGGGTGAGGAGGGCTGGAACATGCCTTTCCCCTGAGGCAGGGTTGGCTCACACAGAATGACAGATGCCTGCAGGACTGTTAGAGATATATTCCCACATATGCAGGTCCTTGGTGGGGTTTTCCTGACTGTTAAATAAAGATGGCTAAATTCAACCTAAGCTCCCAGGTCTGTGTGACACAACCTGCCCTCAGGTCCCTCTGCCTCTGCTTTGGGTCAGCTGCCCTCACTGACCCACAAGCTTCATCTCCTATATTCTCTACATAAAAGAGACACCTGATATGACCAGTTGGTTCCCTTTACCCAAACAGGAGAAGTACAAAGGGAATATGAACACTATTGGTAGTACAGAAAGGTGAACAAGACCTGGGGTTTTATATTTTAAAAACAAACAAATTAAAGTTCATTTAATAAAAAAGATGTTATATCATACAATCAATCACTTAGTTCTTGGTCTCACCCTGCCTATTCTACCCCTTCTAATTTCCACTAACTAGATGTAGCTTCTTCAGTCCCTCAGGCCCTGTCTCCCATCTCCTATCTAACTGACTGTTTGCTCTAACATTATAGAAACTGAGTGTACACACACACACACACACACAAGCCCTCCCACCTTCCACTCACTCTCTACTGTAACATTAACACTAACTTACCTGAGCTCTATTTAACCCAGCAAAAACATACAGACATTAATACAAAAAACTCAACATGGTAAGCATTGTGATATTGTTCTAGTCTTTTTCTTTATTTCCTCCACTAGGTGCACATGGCATGTACTGTGAGCCTTAAGTCTTACAGTACATGCCATGTCTTATCTTTTCACTCTAGTATCTCCACAATTAGAGGCACTTACTTACTTATATGGCAAATAAACAACCACAAAAAAGGGGGGGTTGACTTTCCAGCCAGCTGCCTCCCTTCCTGGTGTTTCTAGCTAAGTCCTCATATGGCTATTCGAGTTCCAGCTGAACATCTTTAGGTATAGATTTCTTTATGCTTGTATTTATTTATTTTACACTATGTTGAATTATGTTGATGACTAGCAGATAAAACAATGAAGATGATGACAACAGCCACACATGCGTGCATATCCCATTCACGATGGGAGTGCTGACACAAGGTCTTTTTCAGATACCTGTATTCTTACAATGTATGACTTTTATTGGTGACATGAATCACTCTGGTGTACTCTAATACCGTGCTTGATATTTATTTATTTATTTATTTATTTCGCATGAAGGACATCATTGGGCTTAAAAGTAGCCAAAGATGAGTATGTGAGTTAGTTTCTTTGCAGGCGAACAAACGTATCTCCTGTCAAATGTCAAGCGATTTTATTTTTACATCAAACATGGAAAGAGAGAGCGCAAAAGTATTATACAATCCAAGGCGAGAACAGATATGCATCAGGACATCAGGAGGGTATATTCTGGTTCAACTTCTGTAGTCAAGTAGAAGAAAGAAAATGTGAAACTTGTTGCCAGAATCTGGCTGGAATTAATAAAATAATCTGAACCATTTGTCACTTACGCTATTTATGTCAGGGCTACAGTCTAGTAATAGAAAAGAAGTCTCACACACTGCACATTGGTTCTTTGTTTTACAGCAGTGCATCACATATTGGTATGAAGCTGGAATATATAGTTTTCTCATTTTATAGCTCTTTAGATTAAGTATGGTCTGAATTCAATTTTATATGCTTCATAATTTGACCTGCAGTATGAGTGTTAAGGAAGATCCACAAAACCATTTAAATGATCTAATACTTTATGCTCACAGGCACACCATTCACACACACACACACACACACAGAGAGAGAGAGAGAGAGAGAGAGAGAGCAATTCGTAATCCATATCCCCACAGTAGTCTCGTGGAAGTCCTATTGAAATATGTGGGGCAAAGTCTAAGCCTTTCCTTGGTTTAGATTTTGTGGATTCGCCTTGGAAATTTCAAACATATGGCTCTTTGCATTCATGCAGGTATTTGTGCCTGCAAGGTAAATTGGACTTTGAAAATGGAACATGGCAGGTGGTGATTGTGATTATATAAAACCAGAAAGTAACCTGATTCTGCATTTCCTGTTTATCAGTGTGATTTATTTTATGCAGAAAAAGACCCCCTTAAAACCACGATCACTGATCATAAGAACAAGATTACTCAAGGTGGGAGTTATGCAGAAGCATCACAATTGAAGTCCCCCATCCACCTCATTTTTACAGAAAACAAGGAGGTTTGGAAATTTCTTTAGTTTCTTTTAACAATAGCACAATGTTGGTGCATTCTTCATACTGTCTGTAGGGATTTTTCGCCCCCTCCTTGTTGGTTATCCTGGTGACAGCTGGTATTTACGATGTAACCTGAAAGGCTTGGGAGTTTAATAGGTGCTTTGATATAGTAAACAAAAGCTGGGGGGTTAATTCATAACACCCTCCAACTCCACCCCAAATCCACTCTTCATGTCAAATTGCTGAGCTAAAATCATCTGGTGATCACACCTACTAAACTAAATAATCCTGTTATTTTAACAAAATACCTTCCATGAATAATTACCATTTTCTTAGGAGGCTTTCAAAATAATAATCGTTTTGAAGAAGAAAAAACTGTGCTAGACATCACTTAGACACAGCTATCGATGGAATTTCCATTTAAAACAAAACAAAAAAATCTTCCTTTGCAGTGAATTTAATTTTCATAAAAAGTGCCAAATTGACAGCTCTGAAGACCGAAATGCATTGTTAACCATAGAACCTACACAGTTTCTGCAGACGTAAGTCTTTCAAAAACAATCAAAATGATTTCAAGCAAATGACTACTTATCCTGGATTGGAGGGTTGTGTTAGCACTGAAACAATATTTATTTGCACACCTAAAAAAGTCTTGGAGTCTGTGCTTCTGTGAAAATAGCAGCACTTAAGAGAATGGGAGACTTGAGCAGACTGCAACTCTCTTTAAGAAAATTGAATAGCTCCGCAAATAGTCGAGAAGAATGGAGAAAAAGTGAAACTAAGAGGTGGAAAAAATTAATACACTAGCTGTCAGCTTTCCCTATATATATATATATATATATATATATATATATTGCATTTTTATACCGCCCAATAGCCAAAGCCCCCTGGGCGGTTCACAAAAATTAAAAACATTCAAAGTATAAAACAAACAGTATAAAAACATGATATAAAATACAATATAAAAGCACAACCAGGATAAAATCAGCAGCACTGCAGAAATACAAATTTAAAATATAAATTTAAAACAGCAATGTTAAAATTAAATTTATAGACTGTTAAAATGCTAAGAGAATAAAAAGGTCTTCACATGGCGTCTGAAAGAATATAGTGTAGGTGCCAGGTTGTTGTTTTTGAAAATCTGTTTTCCTTCTTAAGGGAAACCATAGGCATGTCTACACCTAAGGGTGTAGAGGGAGGGAGGGGGAGGATCGCAAACTTACCTGCTTCTGTGATCCTCCCCCAGCATTTGATGGCCACACAATGTCCCAGATGGAAATAGGGACGTTGCGGCCGCCATTCCACCACCCCCTGGAATGGAGACAGAGTGCAATTGCACTCCAACGCATGTAAATAGGTTCTTAAAAAAAAAAAAATCTTTGAAATGTTCCACCCACGCACCCCCAATGGGCACAGACTGCAGCTCTGGGCCCGTTTTAAGAACCCCGCTACTTGCAGGGAGGAAGGGAGAAGCTGGGATGGGTGCCCACATTGCCCGCAGTCCTGGGGATTGTCCTGGTATCGTGGGCAAAATTGGGATAACTGAGGTCTCAATTATCCCAGGAAAATGGAGGGGTGATCCCTGCTTGCTCCTGGGATCCCCTGTGCATAATTTGGATTATATTATTATTATTATTATTATTATTATTATTATTATTATTATTATTATTATTATTTATATAGCACCATCAATGTACATGGTGCTGTACAGATTATACACAGTAAATAGCAAGACCCTGCCGCATAGGCTTACAATCTAATAAAGTTGCAGTAAACAATAAGGAGGGAAAGAGAATGCAAACAGGCACAGGGAAGTGTAAACAGGTACCGGGTAGGGTGAAGCTAACAGTATAGAGTCAGAACAAACTCAATATTTAAAAGCTATAGGGAAAAGAAAAGTTTTTAGCTGAGTTTTAAAAGCTGTGATTGAGTTGGTAGTTCTCAAGTGTTCTGGAAGAGCGTTCCAGGATGACCCTGGGAAAAAGGGCTGGTGTAGACATGCCCTGTGTCTAATCAGTAATAACGTAATGGTCAAGATAGAGATGGGCAAATCTGTCAGTTTTGTTTTTTCCCCACATTTGAATTCTTTAGCACTGTGCCAAAGTTTTTGACCAATTTATTTTTGAACATTTGATGGGGGAGAGGCAAAAAGAAACTGCATCCCAAAAATTTTGGGAATGGGTGAGAATTTCAGAGAAATTTCTCTGGGTGCAGGACGAACCTTACTGTAAGGAGGTGGCTGGTGGTGGTTGTTTTTATATGCTCTTTCTTTTCCCATTCCCTTCCCTACCCTGTTCTGTCCTTGCATCCTCTCTGGCTGCATGAGCTTCCTGGAAAGGACAGAGCCAGGACACCCTCCTTGGGGCTTTCCAGTGTTGCTGCCTGCTTAATGCCTGAAAACTGAGAGAGACAATTTGGTTGTGCTTTGTTGATCATCATCATCATCATCATCATCATCATCACCGCCACCACAACTACCACCACCTCTCTACATGGCAGGTAGGCACAACATGATCCAAAATTCCATCCCAATAAAAGAAGCAGAAGAACAACTGCCTCTTTCACAGAGAAACAAGCGGTTGTGAAAGGTCAGGTTGGGTTCTGGGCACAGCATCAGAATTTTTAGAGTCTCAAGTTCTCTCTCAAATATGAAGAATTTAGCGAATTTTGGTAAATTCTTATCAAAAATTAAGTCAATGAGCTTCTCACCCATCGGCACCAGCCAAATTCAATGGGTACAGCTAATCCCAGCAGGGAGACCATGATGTGCTTGCCTGTTATGTGGAGCCAGTCAGAAAAAAAGAGGTAGAAACTCAAATTCAGCACATAGTTGGATGAATGCTCAGGGATCCCAAACCAGACTTTTGAGAGCCAAGCATGCAAAGTCCAGGGCCAGGGTAGATTAATCTGCCAGTTTTGGTTTCTCCTAGGTTCAAATACTTTTAATCTTAAATTATTTCCACCCCTACTCTTATCAACAACAAACTGAATCAAGATTCTCACTCATCCATACTCTCATGCACCTGGTTGCTCATCTTCTTGCTACATCACAGTTGGAAGAATTGGAAGCTCTGCCATTTTGTTGACAATAGAAGAGGGTGATACTGAAGTCCCCTCTGTCCTATGGGTATGGCATCCTGTAAGCTTTTAGATAGTAAAGACAGAGAACAGTGCAGATTGGCAGAAGTTAGGTAATTTTAAACTCTGGGTTTTATGGGCAGCGGGGTGGGGAAGGTCCTTTAGATGGTAAATATGTATTATTTTGCCTACATATTTCACTACTGAATTTGGGGGCCCTCTTGCTCAATCTGCTGAGTGTAGCCCTCATCCACTGCCCCAAAGTCCTGCCCCACCAGCGTCACTGGAGTAGGGTAAGGAGCAGGGCACCCTCTTCGCACATAGGGCAGAATCAGATAGCTCTCTCTACATGGCTGAAGCTCATCAAATCTTTAGGACTGGCCTATCATTTATTTGGTTAACAAACAAAAAGGATTTTTGAAAATTGGTTAAATTTGATGTATTTTCTTTCTTTCTTTACAGTCAACAGACCAATATAAAAAAAGAAGATACACCATTATATAAAACAGTACAAAGTAGGGATAAAAAAGATGGAATGTTACAAAACCACTAAAGATACTAGATTGTTATTTGTTGGTTTCTGAAAAGGGAACAGAATTGGGTTATTGGGGCCTAGCATAGTGAAAAAGGGACGGATATATAGATAATAAAATTGCTAATCTGTGGATTTAAGCGCAATCAATATCCATAAGAGATCTGGTGCGGATGGCCAAATTCAGGAATTTGGCCACCTGCTCAGTGGTAGATTTACTGGAGCCCTGAAGTAGACTAATCAGGAGTGACTCAGGGGATCGTCCAGGGAGACGTTGCATAATAGGACATAATAGGTCTTTCCTTGCCTGTTGGTAAAAATTGCAATGGAAGAGCACATGCAGAATGGATTCCACCTCGATGTTATTACATGGGCAGTATCTGTTTTTGGATGGAATTTTCTTATATCTGCCCTCCAGCAACTTGGAGGGGAGGACGTTAAATCTTGCTAGGGTGAATGCCTTCCTGTATTTGGGAATGGTTAACCAACCCAGGTATGGCATTCCGTCTTTGCAAGAAGGGACTGGGAGACCCAATGACTGGGGGGAACATGGTCCCCAGGCAGTTCCCCAGAGCTCTTGGTGGTCTATATCCAGTAGTCTCTGTTTGGTGATCTGTTTAGCGCTGTCCAAGTCCAGAGATAGCAGGAAAAAAGGGGATAGCCCTATTGAGGTTACTTTTTGCACCACTGCCCTAGACCAGTGAGATTCGGGGGGTTCTAACAGGACTTTGGTAACCAAGGAGTTGGAAGTGAGCATTAGATGACAGCGGAGCCAGTAATGTATGGTGAATATCCAAGCTTGGCATTTTAGTGTACTTAGTCCAGCCTAAATTTGATGTAGTTTATTCAAAATCAGGAAATACATTTATTAAATAAATAAATAAGAAACTGAACCAAAAATCGAGAGCTCAAGTATAATAAACGTATGCTGTAAGTTCAATTGGGACCTGAATGGGATTTGTCTCTCCCATATTATCTAAGCTGGAGGATGTTGATGATTCCATTGCTATACACAACATTAACAATTGTTTTCCATATTTCATTATTAAAGAAGACACTGATATAATTTCTACTCTGTTGAATTAAGCTTCCAGTAAAAATGATCTAATCTAAATTCCAAGCTTTGCTATTTATCATGCCTTTGGAATGAACAAAAACATGCAATGCTTCAGGGAAATCTTGTCAAACTGAACTTTCAATTTCATGATTTCAAAAAAATAAAAAAACCATTAATAATATTCCCAATATCCCCTTGTATTGTTCATGCAGCACAATTCTAAGCATATTTCCTCATCAGAACCATATGCATGCTCACATGGGAGTAAGTCCCACTGAATCCTGTGGGGGTGATTTCCAAGTAACTGTGCATAGAACTACATCCCTGAAAGCAAGGATGTTTAAGGCTGATCAGAGAATGTCTCTCAGGCCATGGCTAGACCAGGTCTATATCCGGGATCATCCCTGTGCATCCAAATGACACATGGGGTATCCTGGGAGCAGGTAGGGACGACCCCTCCATTTGCCTGGGATAATCCTTAGGTCTAACTAAGGCCTCTCTTTCTCAACTACTTTTTCATGGTTGCAAAAGCGGGGGAATTTCTCCATATTCTCATTTTGTCTGATGAAATTCTAAGTGGTGGGTGTGTATTTAAAGCTGCAAAGCATACAAAACCATATGAGGTGCTTCCAAAAATGTGAACAGGGTTCTGTTGTGCTGGGCATTATCCCGAATTCGCTCTAAACTCTTGGGCTCCAGCCCTAGATGCATGCAGGGGACCTACATACCAGAGAATTCTTGTTCTTTCAAGGGTTGGCCACCCTGAATTTGGTTTTCCATCCCATTCACATTTGACACCCCTGAACTAAGGTGCATTGTTAAATTAAGCATAGCTTATACCAGTTGCTGGGGAACATGGGTGGGAGGGTGCTGTTGCACCATGTTCTGCTTTGTTGGTCCCTGGTCAACAGCTGGTTGGCCACGGTGTGAACAGAGTGCTGGACTAGATGGACCCTCAGTCTGATCCAGCATGGCTCTTCTTATTTTCTCATGTTCTTACAAACAGAAAGCTATTTTTTTTAAAAGTATTTGGTTCACTTTTGGTGTAGTGCTGGATTTGGCATATCTATTAGCACTGTATTGTTAAAAGAGCTACATTGCCACCCCCCATCCCCCATTTTTCAGTTTCTTATTCCGTTATATTTCCATTAGAAAAGAAAAAGACATCAAGGAACCTTATTGCATCTGAATATAGATTGCAAAGTTCCCAGTTGTTGACAGACTAATTCTCTAGACTCTTTGTACTGGCCTATTTTTTTTCTTGTTTTCATTTTTCTATTATCTCTGGAGTTTGCATTGTAGTCAAGACTCTCAAATATTGACGTCCATTTTAATTCTCTTTTAAAACAGTGTCTGACTGGCTCAATTGACACATTATTTTGACACACCTCAGACCTAGGAAAAAGCAGCTGGAAGGCAGGCAGGCAGGCAGAGCAAGCAATTCCATCCATGGGCCTCCTATCCCAATTAAAATATCATTTTTAAAGAGCAATACAAATATCTTTCAGAATGTTAGTGTAGAGGGCTGTTCCATGTTCACTGCACTACCTGCTCAAGTGAAGGTTTCCCGATAGATAGATTCCAGTCAGCATTTATTTAAGAGCTCAAGACGCTGGAAGAATGATTGGTAAATACTTCACTCAGAACTTTCCACTATAAGGATAATTATTCATCCTCTCCACTGAGATGACGAGTCATAGGTCAAGCTGATGCACAACTTGGTGCTTGGCAGTGCTACTCCTCCAAATGCAGTTCGGGTCTTCTCTCCTGGCAGTCTCTGTCCCGATGGAGATAAACAAGGGTGGGCAACTCAGCTAGCTGAATCCCTTTCTCTCTGCAGAGATAGGCTCTGTACCTCCATCTGCATGGAGACAGGTAAAAGAGTGTCAGAGGAGGAGGCAGACTTTGGGCATGTCTATACCACAAGGGTGTAAGGGGAGGATTGTGAACTTACCAGCTTCCATGATCCTCCCTGGGTGTCTAGACAGCCAAACGATGTCCCGGAAGAATGTCACAGCTGCCATTAAAAAAAAAAAAAAAACTACCAGAGGAGTGCACTCGCACTCCAACGCTAAAGGTGTGTGTGTTGGGGGGAACCCGCTCCTCACCCCCGATGGGCATGG
This sequence comes from Elgaria multicarinata webbii, assembly GCF_023053635.1. Classification (NCBI taxonomy): domain Eukaryota; kingdom Metazoa; phylum Chordata; class Lepidosauria; order Squamata; family Anguidae; genus Elgaria; species Elgaria multicarinata. Next base: position 60,944,108 of record NC_086177.1, read on the forward strand.
ACTGCCACCGTGCAGCTCCATGCTCATTTTATGGTCCCTGCTACTCACCAGGAGGACAGGACAACCCGGAAGCAACAGCCACACGGCCGCGCTCCACAGGATGGTCCTGGAACTGCAGAAAGGTCATTTTCTCTGAGGTTCCTGATATACTGGGGTAAGTCCTCGCTAGTCCCAAGTTGCCCCCAGGACCTCTGTGTGTCATGTGGATGCACAAGGACAATCCAAGGACTACCCCGGGATATAGACATGGTGTAGACATTCCCTTTTATTATGTCAAGGGATGGCAAGTGGTTTTAGTGAGACAGTTCCTGCCCCTGACATCATCCGGCCCACCAGATTGGGCCCAGAGTGCAAGAGACTGTTCCTTGCATCCATCACAGAGGCAGGATCTACACTGCTGCTTTAAAATGGTTTATAACAGTTTTGACAACTGTTGGGGCCCAGGACCCTCTCCATAAACAGTTTTCAAAATGTTTTCAGTGTTTTATCCTGCTTGCTATATAGATCTGGCCAGAGTCATCCATCAGTTACCAAGGCTGATTTAATCCACAACCAGTCTGGAACCCAGTTTGAAATCTAGATAATTGATATCCCTCAAGAGTGCCTGCAGTTGTCTTGCCACAACCCTCTTGAGTACCATGCCCAAGACAGAAGCATTTTTAAGCCCTTACATGTAAAGACACATTTAGTGCACTCTGGATCCACCTGGTCATACCACCCCACTGGCCTGGCTAGCTCTTGCTAGCCACAAAGCGTGAGAATCGAGAGGTCAAGTGCTCAGTCACATTGCTGCCAGCACTTTGCCCATGCTGTCGGGCGAAAATGACTGAAATTGATCCCACAAAATTATGCAGATGGTGGTGTCAGACACCGCAACTGGAACTACACTAAACAACAGTATAAAGTTGCTATTTATTTATTTATTTATTTATTTATTACATTTCTATACTGCCCAATAGACGGAGCTCTCTGGGCGGTTCACAAAAATCAAAACCATTCAAAGTGTAAAACAACAGTATAAAACCATAATATAAAATACGATATAAAAGCTCAACCAGATAAAAACAGCAGCAATGCAAAATTACAAATTTAAAACACCAAGTTAAAATTTATTTATAGACTGTTAAAATGCTAGGAGAATAAAAAGGTCTTCACCTGGTGTCTAAAAGCATATAATGTAGGTGCCAAGTGAACCTCCTTAGGGAGCTCATTCCACAGCCGGGGTGCCACAGCAGAGAAGGCCCTCCTCCTGGTAGCCACCTGCTTCACTTCCTTTGGCAAGGGCTTACAGAGAAGGACCCCTGAAGATGTCCTTAGGGTCCGGGCAGGTACCTATGGGAGGAGGCGTTCCTTCAGATAGCTTGGCCCCAAGCCGTTTAGGGCTTTAAATGTTAATACCAGCACTTTGAATCGGGCCTGGACCTGGATGTCACATGGTCACTACTCGTGCCACACTCTGTGTTTGGGGAGGAGTCTAATATAGGAAAAAGCAATCCTGGGTTTTGGAAGCTGGTTGGTTTTGGGCTGTTTTGCTCCATTCTTGCCCCTGATTCCTCAGACAAATGTAAAGTAGAAATTTAAACAGGATTGTTAAACCGCTCAGAGAGCTTCGGCTATGGGGCAGTATATACAGTAAATGTAATAGTAGTAGTAGTAGTAATAATAATAATAATAATGGGTACATGTTTTTCCCAACACACACACACACACACACACACACACACACACACACACACACACATATATATATATATATATATATATATATATATATATATATATATTACTCTGCTCTATTAGTTAAAGTAAAACTTTTCAGGATGAAACAAGGAGGCTAATAAACTGTGTACTATTAACAAAGTTTGGAACATCTCCCTCTCTGCAATGTGAGGAACCACATATTTTGTGGAACACTCCACATCTTGTTATAGAAGTTTTTTCACTACTTTATTTTACAACATGCACTGGCATCTAGAATTCATTCTGCGCACATCACATATGCTTCAACATTGTTTGAGCTTAAAACAAAAAGGCTCTTTCTATACCTTTGGATAAAATACAGCTGGCAGACTAAAGTGAGCTGAAAGAGAAAAACATTGGTAGGATTGGAGGGGCATGTTCAGAATACTGCAGACATTTCTTCTTAGAGTCCTTCCAAAACTGAATGCACGTATATTTGAATGTATGTATAGCAGCCTTCCCCAACTTGATGCTTTACAGATATGTTGGACTGCAACCTCCGTTATCCCCAGCCACCATGGTCAATGACTATTCTACCCGGGGGTGATCAGAGTTGTAGTCCAACACATCTGGAAGGTGGAATGTTGGGGAAGGCTGACGTATTGTGGGTGTGCAGGGGCAGGGGCAGGTGTGAAAGAGAGTTACAGAGGCCATTTCTACACCTAAGGACCTTTGGGGAGGGAGAGGGGATGATCACGGACTTACCTCCTTCCAGGATAATCCCTGGCATCTAACAGAAGCGCGACATCCCAGAAGGGAAGAGAGATGTCATGGCTGTCAGCCCGCCATATATATATATATATATATATATATATATATATATATATATTTTAAAAAAAGCAGGACCCGGTGCACACTTGTGCTCCAGTGAAAAGTAAGTAAAACAAACCAAAAAAAAAGCCCCGACCCCATTCCCCCCCCCAATGTCCCTGGACTTCCCCTGGCATGGCTTCTTCCCTCTGCTGACCCCTGCTACTCGTGGGGAGGAGAGAAGAAGGGCACCCACACCACCCACGGTCCTCAGGATCGTCCCGGGACTGCAGGTAAAACTGGTATACGTGAGGTCTCGGTTATCTCAGGAAAATGGAGGGATCATCCCTGCCTTCTCCCAGGATCCCCTGTGCATCATTTGGACACACAAGGACAATCCAGGGGGAAATCCAAGGTGTACAAAGATTCACCACATAGCGTAGTCATCTTCAGGCATTCAGAAAACCTTCTTGTGTTGATGAGGATGGTCCGCAGTGAAACTAAAGTACATTCAGCTGAACGGGGTTTCAATGCTACACACGATCTGACACCCTGCACAACCAGGGTTGCCAGTTGTGCAAATCACTGTAACTTCATTCAGCTGTAAAGATGTTACAATTTCACTATGGATAACCCCCATTAACATGCGAAGGTCAGAGTGGAAGGGGAGAGGGAGGAATGCCCATCCCAATCTCTCCAGTCCTCCATGCTTCCATGTTTTGAATGCCTGAAGAGGGCTATTGGTGATCATGAATTCTAACTCTGAAAAGGAGCAGCAGCATGGCTTGACCTTTTGAGCTGTGTCTCAACAGCAATCAGGTGATGAAATCCTTGAGTATGACTATACCATGTTGTTGTTGTTGTTGTTGTTGTTTGTAAAGGAAGTCACTGGTCAACCACATGTGAAAATCGTACCGCACCTCAGGACACAAAGCCCCTTTGTCAAAGCAAAGCAAGGGCTAGGTTAGAAACCTTGCTGGGAAATTTTGGTTGGGAAGAAAATGTCCACATTTCCTTAGTAATTGTGCCTTAATAATCAAGAATACTCCATCCCCTCCTCCTGCTTTCTTCAGTGAATATTTGCTCAAGAAACTTTGACTTGGATGCAAATAGTAGTCAAAAGGTGAGTTTCCAACCAAAACTTTGCTCTTCGATATCCTACATTTGGCTTTTTCATGGATTTCTCTCCTTCAGTACTGCAGAGGTCTGTATTTACAGATTGCCTGCAATCAATGGGCTGTGAAAGCATAAACATTTCAGCTTCTAATCCCTTTGTGAAGGATCCATGCCCGGTGGGTGGGGGGTGGGGTGACACACTATAAAGCTTTAAGTTGGTTCACCATGCCAAGCGTGATGTTACACTGCATTGTCGAAATGTCACAGGCATGCGAGTGTTCAAACAATACATTAGAAACCCGACAACAGCCGGCAGCTGCCAGCGCAAACTTTCATTCGGCATCTCTTTGCAGAGAAAACCTCTGAGTCAGCTCACTGGAAATGACACAGTTCATCGAGGCCTGACAATAATCACACTCCATGAAGCCCAAAATCGAAATATTTCCTTCCTTCTCTTCCCTTTTTTCTTCATCTCACACCCCTTCCCTCCGGCTAGTAAAGACAGCTTCTGAAAACTAGATCTGCAAAGACGAAGCCTTTGTTCACAATTGAAGCCGACATCAAACACGCGTGTCAGGATCAAAAATGCTATTTTGCAGTCCCATTACAGTGAAGAAAGAGAAAAGGGGGGTGGAGAAAAACACACACACACGCAAGCAAGCTATCATCCCAGAGGATGCTGGCTTTTTCTCCCATCTCAGCACTCCTCAAAAAACACTCCTAGGCCAATTAAGCACATCTAATGTCAGTAAGAAATGGGCAATTAAAGTGCTCCTTTTTTTCCAGAGGAAAGCCAGGCACCAAATAAGTGTCCAGAGTACCCAAGAGTTCCAACAGTTGTCCTCCATCTACCTGCTTGCCTCTCTGTTTCCTTTTCTTCTGCATCGTTCTTTTTCGGCACAGGCATGTGAAGAATACCATTTAAGAAAGATAACAGTGGGAAACGAGCAACTACAGCTCTGCTGTTTTGATGGAAGAGTTTTCCTTCCTTAAAATGCTTAAAAGGGAGACTTCTCGGGAACGTATCGACACTCACCCTCCAAGTGATTCATGGCTGAAAAAACACACTTTCTACAATGGCTTGCTGATATGGATCACCTATTATCCAAATGTGGTCCTCATCAGCAGGGAGAAATTCAGCTACTTGGTATTTGTCCTGCCCATGAATAGGACTCAGGCAGGAAAACTAAGAGAATTGATCCCACCACCAGCAGCAGCCAGGAGAAACAGTAGGGATGGATGGATCAGACTATTTCCCCTCCACCTTACTTTCACTCATAAATCTGTTCAATACCATTTCTCCATTCATCTGTGATTTATTGATTTGTTTTAAAATGTCCACAAAAATCGGCATGTAAATACTATGGGTGGAATCCAATGAATGTTTTCTGCTGACAAGAACTGCTTCCAGCAGAAGAACCAGGATGGTGATGGAGGCAATTGGCAAGCGGCCCCAAAGTTGGCATCAATGGCCTTGAAGGATACCATGTTTCCCCATATTGCTTGGTTGAACAATTCTGTGTCATATGGTGTGTGACTTCTAGTAAATCTTCCCTCCCCAACTTTAATAATTTCTTAACCACCCACCCAGTGAAGAAGCAGAGGTGTTTTTTTTCCTGCTCAGCCTTTTGCCCGACTACCTCCCTTTTCTGATTTTTTAAATTTATTATTGCATTTATATCCCGCCTTTTTTCCTGCAAGGAACCCAAGGCAGAGTACATAATCCTCTTCCTCTCCACTTTATCCTCTCAACAATAACCCTGTGAAGTGGGTTGAGCTGAGATTCTGTGACTGGCCCAAAGTCACTAGGCCATAGCTAGACGGGGTGATATCCCAGGGATACCCTGAGATTGTCCTTGTGCATTCATATGACACACAGGAGATCCCAGGAGCAGGGAGGGACGATCCCTCCCTTTTCCCAGGATATCACCCTACACTTCTAGCCCACTTTTTCTGCAGTCTCGGGATGATCCCAAGACTGTGGAATGTGTGGGCGGGAGTCACCATTTGTCCTAGCTCCTTGTAACTGCGAGGAGCTGGGAGCTGGGCATGGAGTACAGAGCTCCTCAGCAGCTCTGTGCCCATCGAGGTGGGGGTGGGGGATGAGTTTTTTAAAAAACTCATCATTTGTGCCCGAGCACCCATGCACTCCTTCTCCTTTAACAAACAAACAAAATGGCGGTCGCAATGTCGTACGCTGCGTGTAAACCAGGGTAATGATCTCGTGGTCATAAAATCGTGAGATCGCCTCCCTCCGACTCCCTTGTCTAGCTGAGGCCCCAGTGGGTTTCCATGGCTGAATGGGGACTAGAACCCGGATCTCCCAATTCCCAGTCTGACACATTGGCTCTGAAAAGCATATGGGGCTAACATTTTGGCTTCGTTTCAGTTGGGGACTGTCTTCACAGCACCGAGTTGGTGCCACTCCGCCACCAAACCCCGTGGTATTGCTGGTGCAGGGTGGTGATGAGCAATGCATACTGAGGAAGTAGTGCAGCCTCTCCAGCGGCCATTAGGCTTGCTGGGCCTGCCCCCTACCTCTGCCCAGGCAGACAGTGACCAATCAGGGGTCGCCATCCACTCAACCATGCCTCCACCACAACTCCAGAGCAAAGATAGATGGTGGATGCACTGTACTTGCTTTGCTCCAGAGGAAAAATGGGGTAAGTGTAAGTCTTCGCCAGAAAGCCCCAGGTGGGTGTGTGGTGGTCAGTACATTGATGCAGCAGCACCATGCAGCCACCCCACGGCTCTCCATGTGTTTAGACAGCCCCCTAATCCCTAGATGCGTGTTCAGCTGCTATATTCTATCCAAACTTTTCATGCCCTTCCTATTGAACATTACTCTGGTTGCTAAGGTTATTTTATCAGACATTGTCCCAGGCAGTTAACAACATATGCTGAGTTTTTAAACTGACCCCAGAATAGTCGTTTTAAATGATATTGCTGTTTCTATGCTTCTACATTTTTGTATATTTGTTTTTAATGTTCAGTTTTTTAACTTTTGTAAACTGCCCAGAGAGCTTCAGCTATGGGGCGGTATATATGTAATAAATAAATAAATAAATAAAATAAAATAAAATATTGTCCACCTCTTTTTAAGTCTATATTGGCCATTACAAGGGTGATAAACTAATGTTAGTAAAGAGTGAAATATCGCTGATTTCTGCATACCCAGTAACACATTGATTTGGTATTGATTTAGTATGAGTTTTCTGTGCCTTCCTGGATTGGTCAGGAAGACAAGGAGCCCCAAATCCACCCTTGAGCTAGCCTTCAAGGGATATGCCCTTTTGACACTATCGCTTTTCTCATCGAGTTGCCATTTTCTAGGCCATTTGGATTACTGAGGATACACTGTACATGCGAACTTGGTCTATAAAGCTAGCAACAAAGACATTCTGAGAGGAAACAGTCATTTCCAGGGGTGGGGGGAGGGTGCCAGGTATTCATATTTTTTATGTGTTATTGTGAATGTGGTGTTATTTGGGTGTGGGTGGGTGGGTGTTTGTGGCTCTTAGCATTTTAGTTTTCAGAACAATCTCAGTATCTTTTGTTCCTGAGTAGTGGATTAATATTTTACAGCTTGCTACAGATGCTGTTTTCAAGGTTTATAAAGTAGAGTGTCTGGAGGGATTTTATTAATAGCTGGAGGATGGCCAGCTTATTCCAGTAATTTCATCTGTAAAACAAGGATGAGCAAGAGAATTGAAAACATGTACAAATTACATTATAAAACTCCATACAGTGTCACTGTTTATTATTTTATTTATTCAAGAGCAGTTATAGGAAACAAATCTAAACTCTACTAGTGTGACCTTTCATGGTGATATAAATACAAGATTTATTAGTTGTTATTGAAAACTTCGGGCATTATTCAGTACTGAAGGAAAAGCAAAATAAATAATCTCATCCCAGCAAGTAAACATACCGAGTGTTTTTTCTATGGTGTTGCATGTTATTCCACAAGAAAGGAAGAGCTGTAAAAGGTCCATTGTGGTCAGAGATGGGCATGGGAAATAAAACATCTTCCAAAAGATATCCAGGGCTACTTCCAAATTATATATGCCATTTGTGAACATCGATTAACTGTAAATGGCAAGAATTCTATTTCTTGGGTGTGCGTAAATAAAAGTCCTCCACTGATTTCCCTCAGATGAATTCACCTTGTATTTGGATATTATTATTATTATTATTATTGTTGTTGTTGTTGTTGTTGTTGTTGTTGTTGTTGTTGTTATTATTATTATTATTATTTTCCATCAAATAATGTTGTAGTGCTTACCAGACACCCAGTATTTTTGCCACCAAAGAGATATGCAACAAAAAATCACACAAAATACTTTGCCAAAAAAAAAAAAAGTAAGAGAGAAAAATGTGACCAGTGACTAGAAGTAGGGAAACCCAGGTTCAAATACCCACTCTGCCATGAAGCTCACTGAGTGGCCTTTGACCAGTCACTGGGCTCTTGCATACAGGGGGAAATCACATTTCCTTACCATGGCTCTGCTTCCTGCTTTTCTTCTGCATTTGCAACAAGCTGAAATTACACAAGAAAGAGAGCAGCGACCACATTGCTTGTACAGTTCAATGCAGTTCAATGGAACAGCACCCTCTAGTGGGTGTTTTCTAGCGCAACTTCACCTGCACATGGCAGGAGATCCCGACAAATACTGATACATCTCGGAAGAGTCAGTTTTTCTGAGATTTATTTTTTATTGCTAAAACCAGGAAATGGAGTGGGAGACATGTAGGAGGCTGACGACATCATCAAAATGATCCACAAACGGCCGTGATTGGCCAGTCACAAGTGTGCTATAAAATATTTGTTTAAAGACATTAACTATTTCTCAACCTAACCTTCCTCACAGGGTTGTGGTAGGGATAAAATGAGAACGGGGAGGGATGAACCATGTATGCCGACTTGAGCTCTATGGCAGGATAAAAATATAGATACATAAAAAATCACATCCAGGATCCAAAGGGCAGTGTGGTAGTCAGCTGCACCCCAAGGTTAGGTGATCCTCTAGAGTGTCATCCCATGAAACACAAGGGGTTACCACCAGATGTGGAAAAATCAATTTCACAGAGTTGTACTTGGCAGAATTGTTCACACATCCTAAGGCCTCTTTGGCGGATCCCTCTAGTCAATAAGTGTCATGATGTGTGGGGCTTTTCTGGAACTTCCTTTACAGAATGTGATCATCATATTCACTCTAACAATAAGGACAACTTGCGAACTAAACGGATTGATTTCCCCTCACTCAATGGCATATTCACTGTTGAAGGAAAATTCTTATCTGAATTTCTGAATATAGAACCAGTGGCCAGTGTGTGGAACGTGAATAATTTTAAATTAGTGAACATTGATTAGAAGAGTATGATTTGGTGTATGTGCCCCGCAGGGCGTGTTCCACAGCTGGCTCATCCATGGGAAGATTGTTGGGTTCGTGTAGGGGTGGGCAATTTTTGGCTCCCCAGATGATTTGGCCTACAGCTCCCATCAGCTATAGCCAACTTAGCCAATAGTGAGGGATGATGGGAATTGTAGGCCAAAACATCTAAGGGTCACAAGTTGCCCATCACTGGTTTGACAGGATTAGCTGACACTGGGTGAGCCTGGGGACAAAGTCAAAACTAGGGATATTGTGGGCACCCAACTGAGTCTGGGACTTCACCCACCCCCCAGATCCAGTCCTGGGGGTCCATGAATTACATTGCAAGATCAGAAATTTATTTATTTATTTACAATATTTATATACCGCTCCCCATTGAAAATTTTGCAGTGGTGTACAAGATAAAATAAAATAAAAATAGAATAAAACACTTTAAAATAGATTTTAAAAGAAGCAAAATGTACAGACTTTGATAGTGGATTGCATCTGTATCTGTGTTCAGTCTGAAAGATGCAAACTGGATAAAATCCTGATCAAAAACGACTGACAATGAATTTCCCATACATCCCTACTAGTACATGTATGCCAGACAGGAAATATAATATTCAAAGTCATATTTAGGCAAATCCCGAAGAGAAGATGAGAGGGCCATGGGACAGAAAGGTGAAGGGAAGCAGGCAGGTACTGTTGATGATACTATTGATGAAAAAGATGTTCATTTTGGAGCTCATGGATTCTGGCATGCATTGTAAGACAAGGTATCCTTTTTTGTAACTTCAAAAGGATTCTTTGGCACATGAAGAAAAAAGGGTTTACAGAGTTGCACTTTGAATTTAATCGATTAACAATTTTGCTGGCATTTTTCTTCATTCCATTTCCCATCTGCTCTCATTTCCCCCGAAAGGCGCATTTCCTAATCCTCCATCCCTTGTTGCCTTTAATCATCCATTCAACTGAGATAGTCAGCCCTGAGTTACAGAAGAGGATAACGTCTGTTAAGCATTGGCCCCTTTCTGCCCCTCTAGGTCCCAAGCTACATGTCACTTTGTAGAAGAAGCTAGCAGCTTTTCTTTTTTTTACTTAACCTTAAGTAAACCCAGGGCCCCCAATCCAAATTGGTACTCTAGCCCTCAGCTGTGATTCAGATTTGCACTGGACCCATCATGCCTGTAATTTTCATTGCCCAAAGGTGATCCATTTGTTTTACATTTCCTAGATATTCCAGGCCTACATTTTGCAGAACTCTGAAAACTATCTCTGTGCTGACCTAGGCCTAATCTACACCAAGCAGGATATTGCACTAAGAAAGCAGTATGAAAGTGGTTTATAAAAGGCAGGAGCCACGCTATTGCTTTATAGTGGTATTGAAGGGCACTGACAACTGTTGGGACCCATTGACACATACCATATCCCGCTTTCATAGTGCAATATCCTGCTTGGTGTAGATTAGGCCCTATCGTCAGAGACCATAGTAACTCCCTATAAAAACAACAGGGATGAGTGTAATGGAACAGTTCCATTTCATAGTTGTTGGTTCCCCTCAAGTTTAATTCCAGTTGGCTATTCGGATTTTGAAACATAATGCACAGAAGTCTCTTTATATGGCATTTCCTTAAAGATATGTATATCGCAATTGCATTTGCAGTAGAGGATGTCTCCATTGAAATGAATAGAGGCCCCGTTCAGACAACATGCTAAACCATGCTGCTTAACCACAAAGTGGTTAATGGAATGTATTGATCTTAATGCATTCCATTAACCATTTTGTGGTTAAGCAGTGTGGTTGGTTTATTTATTTATTTATTTATTTATTTATTTATTTATTTATTACATTTTTATGTAATAAAACATTTTATAGTGCCCAATAGCCGAAGCTCTATTGTTGTCTGAACCAGGCCAGAGAGATGGAAGGAGTCTGCAAGCCAAAAATGTGTGGTGGGAAGCAAAAAGCAACATCCTGTTGAAGAAAATAGGGGAAATAGAGTCTTCATGACAGGATGCTTTTTGCTACCTACCTGCAATTTGTGGGGTGCTTCTGCAACCTCTTTCAACTTTGCTATTGATTTAAATTGTGGAAGTTCAGCATTGCATCATTTTTGTAATTTTCTAATACTGGGAAGATTAAGTATAAATGATTATCAGCTCAATTCTTCCTCAGGAAAAAACCAACCAGCCAAAAATACTCCTACAGAATCAAAGACCCATTTTTATGGGGGCGCATTGGCATCGTGAGGTGCCTGGCTCCCGCACTTGCGTTCCTTCTCAGCATCTGCATGGGAAGGAACACAAGTGCGAATTTTCCAGCTCTGGAGAAAGGGAAAAAAACAGGGGGTAGGAGAGGAATGGGGCCATTCCTCCCCCTCTTTTAAATTGTTATTATTATTATTATCTGTATCTGTGGAGCTCCGCAGATACAGATAATAAAAATAAAACCAGGAGGGAGTAACTAGGCAGCTAGAAGAGGACGTGAGCAGAGTACTGGGTGAACCATGTCTCATCTCTCTGGCTGCCCATTCCTCTCCTACCTCCCACCCTGTTTTGTTTTGTTTTTACTTTTACAGGCATGGGGCCACCCATGGCAACTAATCAGGGGGTGCCATGGGCTCTGCTGCCAAAAAATCAGGGTAAGTGCTGAACTTTTTTGGAGCTGAGTTTCCAGGGTTTGCCCTCAGAGGGCTTTGCAATGGCAGGTGCATCATGTAGGTGATGTGCCGCTACTGCAAAGCCACCCCAGGGCAAACCCGTCATGTAGACATGCCCCAAAACAGATTTCAACTTGCCAAGTTCTAGTCTGAGAACCATGCTGGAAAATGGAACTGCAAAATCTGGACAGAATCTGGTGGAAACGGATTCTGAAACTATCCCTAAATGACAGTGCAATTGTGCACTTCAATAATTGGAATGCAGTGCTGACACTGCGTTCTTCGGCACTATATTGCATTTTGCTTAGAGTGTGACTTTTTCCCATACTGAATTTCCCATTTCAAAGAAGAAAATTAAGGATCCTTTACACCATGTGTTCATTTGCTCTAAGCAGGACTTGCAGCGACCTGATGATTTCTCCTTCTGTCTTATTCCAAGAGCTAGGGGATTATTTATTTTGCTTTATATATCTACCTGAGCTTTGTTCTCACACAGCCCAAAGCATAAAACCCAGTAAAGGTGTTTCTTTTTAGATTTTTAGAACACAGAAGAAGGCCACTCAAAATGAAAATGAAATTGGCAGCCTAGAGATGAATTGTACTCTTTCCAAGGAATGAGCTGCCAGATGATGAAATAACAATGTAATTAGTAAATAATGTTTCACCAAGAATAAAAAGTACTATATTCCCACGCTCACTATCCATTTATTCTCAATCTACCAAGTAATCCAATGACAATTCAGGCCGTTTGCTAGATGAAATAATACAAATCTGTGGTTTCAAATAGCAGCATATTTCTTTTAAAAGGTAATCTAAAGATAAGGAAAGACATCAAGCATCTGCTCTGCTCAGCTTTGGGGGAATGTATGGGGCTGGGCTTCACATAAGGAGTCACATAAGGAGTAGAATTGGGCTTCACATAAGGAGTAGAATTGGCCCCTGTCCTTTTGAAAATGCTGAACCACACATCCTCTGAAAGTTCATGACCATTTTTATTTTATTTTTATTTATTTATTTATTTATTTATTACATTTTTATACCGCCCAATAGCCGAAGCTCTCTGGGCGGTTCACAAAAATTAAAACCACAGTAAAACACCCAACAGGTTAAAACACAATTATGAAATACAATATAAAAAGCGCAACCAGGATAAAACCACACAGCAAAGTTGATATAAGATTAAAATACAGAGTTAAAACAGTAAAATTTAAATTTAAGTTAAAATTAAGTGTTAAAATACTGAGTGAATAAAAAGGTCTTCAGCTGGCGACGAAAGCAGTACAGTGTAGGCGCCAGGCGGACCTCTCTGGGGAGCTCGTTCCACAACCGGGGTGCCACAGCGGAGAAAGCCCTCCTCCTAGTAGCCACCTGCCTCACTTCCTTTGGCAGGGGCTCACGGAGAAGGGCCCCTGTAGATGATCTTAAGGTCCGGGTAGGTACATATGGGAGGAGGCGTTCCTTCAGATAACCTGGCCCCAAACCGTTTAGGGCTTTAAATGTCAATACCAGCACTTTGAATTGGGCCCGGACCTGGACTGGCAGCCAATGAAGTTGTAAAAGGACTGGCGTAATGTGATCTCGCCGGCCAGTCCCTGTTAATAACCTTGCTGCCCTGTTTTGCACCAGTTGAAGTTTCCGGACCGTTTTCAAAGGCAGCCCCACGTATAACGCATTGCAGTAATCCAAACGAGAGGTTATCAGAGCATGGATAACTGTAGCTAAGCTATCTCTGTCCAGATAAGGGCGCAGCTGGTATATCAGCCTGAGCTGATAAAAGGTGCTCTTTGCCACTGAGTTCACCTGTGCCTCAAGTGACAGTTCTGGATCCAAGAGCACCCCCAAACTACGGACCCGATCCTTTAGGGGGAGTGCAACCCCGTCCAGGACAGGGCAAACATCACCTCGCCGGACAGAAGAACCACCCGCTAACAGTACCTCCGTCTTGTCTGGATTGAGTTTCAGTTTATTAGCCCTCATCCAGTCCATTACCGTGCCCAGGCACTGGTTCAGAACAGCCACTGCCTCACCTGGGTTTGATGAAAAGGAAATGTAGAGCTGGGTATCATCCGCATATTGATGACACCTCAGTCCACATCTCCGGATAACCTCCCCCAGCGGCTTCATGTATATGTTAAACAGCATGGGGGATAAGATAGAGCCCTGTGGAACCCCGTGGCTTAGGTGCCACGGCACAGAGCAATAATCCCCCAGCACCACCTTCTGGAATCGGCCATCCAAGTAGGAGCGGAACCACTGCAACGCAGTACCTCCAACTCCCAGCTCAGACAATCTATCCAGAAGGATACCATGGTCGATGGTATCGAAGGCCGCTGAGAGGTCCAGGAGAACCAACAGGGTCGCACTCCCCCTGTCTCTCTCCCGACAGAGGTCATCCCACAGGGCGACCAAGGCAGTTTCCGTTCCAAAACCGGGCCTGAAACCCGATTGAAATGGATCTAGATAATCCGTTTCATTCAAGAGTGCCTGGAGTTGTCCTGCAACCACCCGCTCAAGCACCTTGCCCAGGAAAGGGATATTAGCCACCGGCCTGTAGTTGTTAACATCTTCCGGGTCCAGATTAGGCTTCTTCAGGAGTGGTCTAATTGCCGCCTCTTTTAAAGAGGCCGGCACCACTCCCTCTCTCAAGGAGGCATTTACAACCTCCTGGACCCAGCCGGCGATCCCCTCCTTATTTGATGTAATGAGCCACGAGGGGCAAGGGTCAAGCACACAGGTGGTCGACCGGACTTGGCCAAGCACCTTGTCCACATCCTCGGGCCTCAAAAACTGAAACTCATCCAATAAAACTGAACCGGACGGCGCTCTGAATGCCTCTACTAGTGGTGCTGCATTAAGTGTGGTGTCCAATTCATGACGAATCTGAGCGACTTTATCTTCAAAGTGCCGTGCAAACTCGTCACAGCGTGCTACCGAGGGTTCCACCATCTCTCGCCCTGGCCCAGAGTGTAACAGGCCGCGAACCACTCGGAAAAGCTCCGCCGGACGACACTGAGAAGACGCAATGCTGGTGGAAAAGAACTGCCTCTTTGCCACCCTCACCGCCACAGAGTAGGCTCGATAGTGAGCTCTAGCCCGTGTTCGATCAGACCCAGCACGAGTTTTCCTCCACCTGCGTTCTAGCCGTCTCCCCACTTGCTTCATTGCCCTCAGCTCAGGTGTATACCAAGGAGCTGACCGGGCTCTGCTCAGAGGGAGAGGACGCTTGGGTGCGATCGTGTCAACCGCCCGAGTCATCTCTGCATTCCACAGAGCGACCTGGGCTTCGACAGGAGCACCGGCCATATCAGCAGGAAAATCCCCCAGAGCCCTCTGGAATCCATCGGAGTCCATTAGCCTCCGGGGGCGGACCATTTTAATAGGCCCCCCACCCTTGCAGAGGGGAAAGGCCGCCGAGAGTCTAAACCTCAGTAGGAAGTGATCCGACCATGACAAGGGGGTAGATGTTAGTTCCCCCACTTCCAGATCACCATCCTCCTGCCCAGTCGAGAAAACCAAGTCAAGCGTGTGTCCCTTTGCATGTGTTGGGCCGATGACATGTTGAGACAGCCCCATGGTTGTCATGGCAGCCATGAAGTCCTGAGCCGCTCCGGATACAGCAGCCTCGGCATGGAAGTTGAGATCCCCCAGAACCACCATCCTGGGGGTTCTCAACACCAGGTCCGAGACAACCTCCGTCAGCTCAGGCAGGGAGACTGTGGGGCAGCGGGGTGGACGGTACACCAGCAGAATCCCTAATCTGTCTCGAGTACCCAACACACAGTACAGACACTCAAGACCAGCACTCGACTGAACAGGAAGCCTAGTGAGGGAGATTGTATTCCTATAGACCACGGCAACCCCCCCTCCCCGGCCCTCGAGTCTGTGCTGGTGCTGCACCGAGTACCCAGGAGGGCAGAGCTGGGTGAGAGCAACCCCTCCCAGTTCCCCCACCCAGGTCTCAGTAATGCATACCAGGTCAGCCCCCTCATCCACAATCAGATCATGGATGAGAGAGATTTTGTTTTGGACTGACCTGGCATTCAGCAGCAGCACCACCAGATCCGAGAGCAAGCTGATAAGGCCGCCAGGAACCCTCTGGTTGGGGGAAGGACTAGAAGAGGGGATAGCTGTAAGGAATCTGTCCCCTCTTCTCCTCATCTGGCCTGTTCCTCCCCCGGCACCATACCTCCCCCTACCCGTGACCACAGTTATACAGGCACCCCCATATCCCCCAGAGCTCCCCAGGCACATATTAAAAATTATTTAAAAATTGATTAAAAGTTTTTTGGGAAATTGCTGTTGGTTGCTGGTCGGCTGGTGTTCTTCAAAACAGGGTGGCTCCTCTGTGCGACGCAAAGTGCGGCGCCAAGTGCGGCGCCAAGTGCGGCGCCAAGTGCGGCGCCAAGTGCGCACTCGGCGCCGCACTCTGCGCGTCGCCGAGGCGCGCGCCGAGGCGCTGCCTCTGGCCGGCTGGAGCTTTACCTGTAAGCAAGGCGGGGCACTAGTCAGCAGATGTTCAGCAGCTGGGGGAAAGAGACTGCAGAGCCCAGGCTCCTGCAGCCCCAAGATCTTCTCTCCCCACTGCAAGCACACCCCACCTTCCTCTGGCCGGCTGGAGCTTTACCTGTAAGCAAGGCGGGGCACTAGTCAGCAGATGTTCAGCAGCTGGGGGAAAGAGACTGCAGAGCCCAGGCTCCTGCAGCCCCAAGATCTTCTCTCCCCACTGCAAGCACACCCCACCTTCCTCTGGCCGGCTGGAGCTTTACCTGTAAGCAAGGCGGGGCACTAGTCAGCAGATGTTCAGCAGCTGGGGGAAAGAGACTGCAGAGCCCAGGCTCCTGCAGCCCCAAGATCTTCTCTCCCCACTGCAAGCACACCCCACCTTCCTCTGGCCGGCTGGAGCTTTACCTGTAAGCAAGGCGGGGCACTAGTCAGCAGATGTTCAGCAGCTGGGGGAAAGAGACTGCAGAGCCCAGGCTCCTGCAGCCCCAAGATCTTCTCTCCCCACTGCAAGCACACCCCACCTTCCTCTGGCCGGCTGGAGCTTTACCTGTAAGCAAGGCGGGGCACTAGTCAGCAGATGTTCAGCAGCTGGGGGAAAGAGACTGCAGAGCCCAGGCTCCTGCAGCCCCAAGATCTTCTCTCCCCACTGCAAGCACACCCCACCTTCCTCTGGCCGGCTGGAGCTTTACCTGTAAGCAAGGCGGGGCACTAGTCAGCAGATGTTCAGCAGCTGGGGGAAAGAGACTGCAGAGCCCAGGCTCCTGCAGCCCCAAGATCTTCTCTCCCCACTGCAAGCACACCCCACCTTCCTCCGGCCGGCTGGAGCTTTACCTGTAAGCAAGGCGGGGCACTAGTCAGCAGATGTTCAGCAGCTGGGGGAAAGAGACTGCAGAGCCCAGGCTCCTGCAGCCCCAAGATCTTCTCTCCCCACTGCAAGCACACCCCACCTTCCTCCGGCCGGCTGGAGCTTTACCTGTAAGCAAGGCGGGGCACTAGTCAGCAGATGTTCAGCAGCTGGGGGAAAGAGACTGCAGAGCCCAGGCTCCTGCAGCCCCAAGATCTTCTCTCCCCACTGCAAGCACACCCCACCTTCCTCTGGCCGGCTGGAGCTTTACCTGTAAGCAAGGCGGGGCACTAGTCAGCAGATGTTCAGCAGCTGGGGGAAAGAGACTGCAGAGCCCAGGCTCCTGCAGCCCCAAGATCTTCTCTCCCCACTGCAAGCACACCCCACCTTCCTCTGGCCGGCTGGAGCTTTACCTGTAAGCAAGGCGGGGCACTAGTCAGCAGATGTTCAGCAGCTGGGGGAAAGAGACTGCAGAGCCCAGGCTCCTGCAGCCCCAAGATCTTCTCTCCCCACTGCAAGCACACCCCACCTTCCTCCGGCCGGCTGGAGCTTTACCTGTAAGCAAGGCGGGGCACTAGTCAGCAGATGTTCAGCAGCTGGGGGAAAGAGACTGCAGAGCCCAGGCTCCTGCAGCCCCAAGATCTTCTCTCCCCACTGCAAGCACACTTTTACAAACAAAGCCATGATGAATTGTTATCCCAATACCTTTGCACAAGCTGATTTCTCATGCACAAGCTGATTTTAATGTGCAGGGCTTTTCAAATGTGAAATTCACATGTGTATTCTGAGATGAACCAGTCCAGTAGCACCATGGCTACTGGAACCGCCCAGAGAGCTTCGGCTATTGGGCGGTATAAAAATGTAATAAATAAATAAATAAAATAAATAAATGGCTTAATTCTATGACCATGGGTAATATCTAATGCTGCCCATGTGCCAAGGGGACCCACACCTGGCACAATGAGAAGCTAGCAGTTCCTAAAGGAACCAGAAATGAGCCCAAACTCTCATTTCTGGAATGGAAGAGATCAGCAGAGGTCACAGAAATGAGATCCGCTGACCTGTCCCATTCTAGAAAATAGTGTTTTAGCTCATTTCTGGAGTTGCTGGTGCAACACAAACAGCAGAGGGACAGGGACGGCACTGGACTCTGCCCTTTATATGTGATGGGACACCATGATCTGCTGAATGTTTAAATCAATACTAACTTTAGCCCTCTTCAATATATGAGTAGGGAGCAGGTTTGTGCTAGTTTGTCACCTGCCCCACAGCATCAGTGTTCCCCTTTGGCCACACTCTCTGATGTCTGTGCATTCAGCTGAACATGTGGGAAATACAACATATCTGCATGCAGGTGTATTAGGGCTTCCATGTGACCAGGAACCATGCCCAGTTGGGGTTTCAAAAGACAAAGAAACCCCAATGGGCCTGTATGGGTAGAGGGGGTACTTTAATGAGTGAAACGGAATGCACAAGCATCAAGGGCATGGCCAAAGTGTTACATGGCCGCCAGGGATGTGGCTAAGCAGTGCATCCCCTCCTCCCTCTCCTGTGTGAAACAGATGCTTGAGCTCTTGCACAATGGACTTTCTGTTCCAAGAGGTAGAAACATGGACTATGCTAGAAGGAAAATCAGCAGTTGCCATTGAGGATGAGTAGAAAGAGAAGATGGCAACAAACTGAGATTCTACTGTAGCTCTAGGTTATATAAAGCTTTTACGACAGCCCTTACCTGAGGATGATGGAATACAAAGTGACACTGGAAGGTACTGGATATTATAAGGGGAAATATTCAGTGGATGCAGCTGCTCCCTCAAGGCTGCTTGTCCCTTCTTCAGCCACTTCTAAACATCTCTCTCTCTCTCTCTCTCTCTCTCTCTCTTTGCAGGAATGAGGTCTTGCATTTCCCAAGGTAAATACGTAATGAGAAGAAACCAAAAGGCTAAAGTAAGGAGGCATGAGCATTCAAATGAGCCTGGAATTCAACATAACATTGCTTTCCTTCCAGCTTTTATCTTTGCACCACATTAAAAGCACAGAATATGAACAAAGATCACCTGAGGACACATTTGAAATGGCAGTCATACTGCTAAGCTAGCCACTTGGCATTTCCAGGTTTTCTCCACTGTACAGTCTTTATTTTGTCATTTATTATAACCATTGAGCATTTATATTTCACTTCTCATATGCAAATGCTTGAGTGCACATTTTCCTCTCTGAAAACAACTTTCTAAGGCTGGTCTCATCCCGTTTTGCAGGTGGGAAATTGGGCATGAGATAGAATTACTTGCCCAAGGCCACCTAATGAGTCCATGACTAAATAGATATTTGGAAGTCATGCACTCTCCCATGTCTCGAGTCTATTCACTGTGCACACTGCCTCTTAATGGCTAAGACAATTAATGCCTTTAATGTACAATAAATCAAAACCTACATAAAATGCATTTTAAATTCTATTCCCTTTATATTTTAGTTCTTCTGATTTCTTTTGAACAAGATGCCTTCTAGAGATAAATTTAATGTTTAATGTTTTTAACCTTTGTAAACCACCCAAAGAGCTTCAGCTATGGACAGTATAAAATAATAATAATAATAATAATAATAATAATAATAATAATAGAGCTGCTGAAGCATTACTTTCATGCAAATAACTGAAAGCAGAATTAAAATGGAAGTTCCACCTGGCATTAATATACCAGTATGTTGTTGTTGTTGTTATTGTTATTGTTATTGTTATTATTATTATTATTATTATTATTATTATTAATTTATATAGCACCATCAATGTACATGGTGCTGTACAGAGTAAAACAGTAAATAGCAAGACCCTGCCGCATAGGCTTACATTCTAATAAAATCATAATAAAACAATAAGGAGGGGAAGAGAATGCAAACAGGCACAGGGTAGGGTAAACAGGCACTGGGTAGGGTAAAACTAACAGTATAAAGTCAGAACAAAATCAAGATTTAAAAGCTTTAGGAAAAAGAAAAGTTTTTAGCTGAGCTTTAAAAGCTGCGGTTGAACTTGTAGTTCTCAAATGTTCTGGAAGAGCGTTCCAGGCATAAGGGGCAGCAGAAGAAAATGGACTAAGCCGAGCAAGGGAAGTAGAGACCCTTGGGCAGGCGAGAAACAAGGCATCAGAGGAGCGAAGAGCAGGAGCGGGGCAATAGTGTGAGAGGAGAGATAGGAAGGAGCTAGACAGTGAAAAGCTTTGTAGGTCAACAGGAGAAGTTTATATTGGATTCTGAAGTGAATTGGAAGCCAATGAAGAGATTTCAGAAGTGGAGTTACATGGTCAGAGCGGCAAGCCAAGAAGATGATCTTAGCAGCAGAGTGGTGAACAGAAACCAACGGACTGATGTGAGAAGAAGGAAGGCCAGTGAGAAGAATGTTGCAGTAGTCCAACCGAGAAATAACCAATGCATGAACAAGAGTCTTGGCAGAAGAGACAGACAAAAATGATCGAATCCTGGCAATATTATCCAGCAAAGTCTTTCCACACAGCTAAAATTCGTCTATACTGTCTTCTCATAAGTAAGTTACATTCAGCAAAAGCCCTTTCTAATGCTAACTGAAAGCTTGCTTTTACAAGTTTAGCCCATTTCATTACTTCCCTGATCAGTGTACACGGAGGATTATTGCTGAATTGTCATTTAATTGCCCCTTATTCAATGTGTTTCTCCATTGAATAAAAAACCTGCACTCTTACTGGGCTTTCTTCTTCTTCCGGAGTCTTTCTGGGTTTATGATGGGCTCCTTTAAACAGTGATCATGTGATTTGGAAGTGAAACTTTCCCTCTCGGCAATGCTCTATTATGTTCAATGAAACAATGCCATCTAGAGGCTATCTTATAGTGCAACACTGGCTTTACACACTGTGGATATCCCGCAGTAATTTTAATTACTGAATTTTGTCTTATCATTTTTAAATGTGAGATTAGGGGGGGAAGTGTGGGAGAGGTCCTGGAGGTTGATCATGTCAAGTAAAGGACCCACAAATGTTCATGATATGCCAATCACAAGCGTGCAAGAAATCACTCATATAGAGAAGCTTCTGACCCTCACAGGATAGTGTATTTAATTGCTAATTTCTTCTTGTTATTAGTTCTTTTTTCTTTCCTAATATAAAATAGTGGGGGGGGGATTAAAAGAAAATAGTAATTCCTCCCCCTCCCTTCCTATACACACACCAAGCAGATAACAAGAATTGACTGAATGAGGGGTAATTAATGGGCAATTCAGCATTAATCCCTAGATGCACTGACCAGGGAAGCAATAAAATGAACTGAGCCTGCAAAAAAGGAAGAAAAGAAAAACCAAAGCTTATAATTTGATAAGGACACAAATCAGAATAATCTTCAATGTGGAATCCAGAACCTTGCGAGCTCAACTTTTGCTTATTTATGTTGGGAATATTGCAATCTTGTCTGCAAGTTACAGGAAGGAGACACTGTTGGAGTTATTTCATTGGAATTTTGGACATAGCTAGCCTTACCAACTCTATAGCCTACTGTGTGATTTCCTGCTCCTTCCCTTCCTAGGGGCAATTGTGCTTGCTGTCTCTCCTGCCAGAGCTTTGTGTAAAACACAAAGAAATGTACTGAACAAACTGTTTTGAAACCTTTGCCTGTACCTGCATTTCATATGCAAGAGAATTGTGAGTAAAACCATTTTACCCCAAAGAAAACTGTGGTCCTCCTCATTTTTTAAAAATTTGCCTTGTGTGCATGAGGGACTGGTAAATGTTCATTCTGTTCTGCTTGTTGTTTTTTCTCAGCTAACTGCATTTTTAACAGGAGGCAGCAATACCAAATAATTGTCATCAAATTGCACATCCCTATTCTCTTTCCTCCCACCCTTAAGAATACCTGGTATCTTTACAATCTATTGCAGGTTTTCCCAAAGATGCGTTTTAGCAACTGGCTTTCCCTACAGAACTTAAAGATTGCTTCTTGTAATTTATTTATTTATTTATTTATTTATTTATTTATTTATTTATTTCACCAGGGCTCTCTGGGCGGTTTACAGAAATTCTAAAATTAAGATAAAAATGAGTATACAAAATTTTAAATTCCAAAAACACAACATATACACATAAAGCACTAAAAACCATTAAAAAAACTAAACATGTGGGTGATTAAGATGTGCTGCCGTATGCCTGGGCAAAGAGGAAAGTCTTAACCTGGTGCCGGAAAGATAGCAGTGTTGGTGCAAAGCGAGCCTCGTCAGGGAGATTGTTCCATAGTCTGGGGGCCACCACCGAAAAGGCCCTATCCCTCATTGCCACACTCTGAGCCTCTCTCGGAGTAGGCACCCAGAGGAGGAACTTAGATGTTGAACGTAGTGACTGGGTATATTCACGTCGGGAGAGGCGTTCCATCAGGTATTGTGTTCCCAAGCCATGTAAGGCTTTATAGGTCAAAACCAGCACCTTGAATTGGGCTCGGAAACATACAGGCAGCCAGTGGAAGCAGACCAGAGCAGGTGTTATATGGTCGAAACTTCTGGTTCCCGAAATCAATCTGGCCGCTGCATTTTGCACAAGCTGCAGCTTCCGAACCATCTTCAAAGGCAGCCCTACATAGAGTGCATTGCAGTAATCTAACTTGGAGGTTACCAGAGCATGGACAACTGAACCCAGGTTATCCCTGTCCAGATAGGGGCATAGCTGGGCCACCAACCAGAGTTTGTAAAAGGCACTCCATGCCACTGAGGTCACCTGAGCCTCAAGTGACAATGATGGATCTAAAAGAACCCCCAAGCTACGAACCTGCTCCTTCAGGGTGAGTGCAATCCCATCCAGAGCCATCCGGGGGTGTTCTTGATTGTAAGCATCTTTAATTAAGCATAGATTGTTCTCGTTTCCTTGTGATGTAAGCTATGGGAAATTTTACCTCTCTACAAGGGATATGTCACTTCCATTCTTCCACATGAGAAATGCCGTGTATTCATGAATGTTGTATTCATTAAGCGACATGTTGCTTCTGGGTTAGAAGGCAGTTCAGGCTTTGGGTGTCTTTGAATAATTGGTGCTAATTTTTAGTGAATAGTGCCTGCCCCCTGTCAGAAGCTAATTACATTAGAAAGTACTTTCCTTCTCTCCTGGAAGCTTTGTCCCTTCTCAGTCCCTTGGGCCATGTGAGCTGCTCCCTCCTGCACTGACTGAGCAGTGGGCAGCTCAACTGCAATACACCAAACAGCAGCAGAGGACGAAGCTCCCTGGTTTCATTGCTGGTAAGTGGAGGTTCTTGTGCCTGCACCATGCTACAGAAGAGCTAGAGGAGGGTGTCAGGGGCAGGCTGCCACAGTGACACCCTGTTTTAGGACAAGATACATTTAAATATCTCCTGCAAATCCCCAAAAGTAGCAGCAGTTGTTGCATGGGTTGCTGGGGAATGGAATATCTTGGTGGCCAGTATGCCTGATATTTGCTGGAGTCTGGTTGTCTGTTTTGGTGGTGGATGAGGTTATGTGGCAAGAACACAGCTCAGCAGACATGCAGTGATGATCCCCACCCTAAAAAACATCTCAATAGAAAATAGGTAATTATAGACTTTTGGGGGGGAATTTAAGAACATAAGGAGAACCATGCTGGACCAGACCAAGGTTCCATCTAGTACAGCATTCTGTTCACAAAGGAGTCAACCAGCTGATTGATGGGAGATTCAGGACAGATAAAAGGAAGTACTTCTTCACAGACCACATAGGCTGTTTCTACACATGCCTTTTCCCTGGGATTGTCCCAGGATCATCCCTGTGTGCATCCAAATGCCACACAGGGGATCCCGGGAGCAGGCAGGGATGATCGCTCCATTTTCCTGGGATAACCCTTAGGTGTAGAAAGGGCCATAGTTAAACTATGGAATTTGCTACCACAAGATGTAGTGATGGCCATGAACTTAGATGACTTTAAAAGGTGGTTGGATAAATTAATGGAGTAGAAATCTATCAGTCACTTCTAATGCTGATGGCTATGTGCTATCAGAGGTAGTAAGCCTGTGTGCACCCATTGCTGGGGAACATGGATGGGAGGGTGCTGTTGCTCCACATGCTGCTTGTGGTTCCCTGGTTGACAGCTGGTTGGCCACTGTGTAAACAGAATGCTGGACTAGATGGACACTTTGTCTGATCTAGCATGGCTCTTCTTATGTTCTTTAGGATGTGAACAGGGGAATATGATCTGCCCCTCTTTTATGGAAAAGGCATCACACCCAACAAATGGCCATGCATATTTAATCAGAGTGCATCAGAACTAGAACTTCTGGTTCATTGCAATTTGGAAAATAAGGATGACAGCCTCAGCTGTAGTTGTGGAAGTGGGGGAGGCAGAAGGAGAATCAAGCAGTGTGGACTTCTGGCAATCATTATTTCTGACTATGTCATATAGTGACACTGGGACCACCAGGGAGTAAGCCCATTGAACTCAGTTAGGCTTACTTCTGAGTAAGCATATATAGGATTGGGCTTAAAGTCTCTTCCTGTTCAAAGCTCCCATGCAGGTAATGAACCTATTTATACAAATACAATAATTAATGACTCTATTCAAATGCTACAAAGTTTTTGTTACTGTTAATTAGGGTGATTTTAGTAGGGATGTGCTCTGCTCCAATTAGAAGCGGAGAATCAGAAGCAAATTGGCCTGCTCCACCTTGCCCAGAGGCGGAGTAGAAGCGGACCAGGGACCCGTGGAAACATGGTGAGGAGAAGTGCCCATATGCGGAGCGCTTCTCTTTTCGTGGACCGATCCGATCGCCATTTTAAAAAATTTTGCCCATAGGATTGCATTGTGGAAAAGAATAGGGGATAACTGTGTTGTTTTTTAAGCTACCTTTCTGAAACTTCTTGTGCTTAGAGAGTCATGGCCGGGGGTCATTTTGAGCCTACTCTCAGCTCTCTGCGTGCTGCAGTTCGCTTGCTAGAATTTTTGGAAAAATCGGGTAAAACAGCGGGAAAATACCTTTTTCTAAGGGCTGAGGGGCAGAGTCAACTCCCGGTCATGATCACATGTTCCCAAAGTTGGAGGAGGGGATAGGCAAAACGGGTAACTTGGGATTCTGGAAACTTCTCTTTCTTAGTCTGAATGGACTTTTCCCAGTGTTTTTTAAAACAGTAGGCCCACCAGATGCACAAACACAACCTTAAATCGTATACTAAGCCAATAATAAGAGATAGAAAACACAGCACTGCTACCCACCCTAACTTTGGGGAACAAATGAATAGATGTGGTGCAAGAGGATGAGCTCCCCTAGGGCATGGACGTGCCCTGTGCACTCTCCTGTCCTTGGAGGGCCATAAGAGCCCTCCAAAGGTAAATCAGAGAATGCCTGTCATGAGTTGAAGTGATCATTTGCTTCTTAAAGACTGGTACCTAGACAGGACCAGTCAAATTGGCAGATGATTTCCCCTTCTCTTGGGCACGTCCACTCCCCTCTTACTGGTAAAGACAGATATAGCCTTTAAAAAAAAATCTTGTTGTTTATTCAGCAACACTGCTGCTTTTAATTCCTTTGTTTATTTATTTATTTATTTATTTATTTATTCCATTTTATATGCATTACTGGCTTTGAAACTATCCTTGGCTCACTTCCTTGTGCCCCCAGAAATGTCTGCTGCCTGCCTGCCTTCCCTCCCTCCACCCCTGCCCACCTCGCAGGGATGGTTTTTGTGTGTCTTGCTTTGACTCAGGGGAGAAGTCCTTCCTGTGCTCAAGTTCCAAATCAATTTTTCAAGTGTGGAAGAAGATTCACATTTAGGTTTATCTCTACTCCCCAATTCATGGCATGTTGGGATTTCCTTTGAAATGGGCCCATTGAGCTGTCTGCAGATACTGGGGTGTCCGACTTTCATAAATTCCCCAAAAATCCGGGGATGATGGGATTGGCTTGAAACTTGGCATCCATGTGGACACATGGGTAAGCTGTCATGGGACCAAAGGTAAGGTTTCTGACATGCAAATTGACATAGTTGTAAAATGGGACTTGATTTGGGGTGAGTTAAAAGGTTAGAGCCTTGCCAAAAATCAGGGGACAATGGGATTGCCTTGAGTCTTGGCGTGCATGTGTATCCATGGATAAGCTATCATGGTGCCGAGTTTGAGGTTTCTAACATGCAAATTGACAGAGCTATCAAAAGGGGTGTGAATGGGGTGCCCAATTTTCAAAAATTCCCCTAAAATCAGGGGATGATGGGATTGGCTTGAAACTTGGTGTCCATGTGGACACATGGATAAACTGTCAAGGGACCGAAGGTGAGATTTCTGACATGCAAATTGATGGAGCTATTGAAAGGGGTGTGAATTGGGGTTATGGGTGATGCGTTAGAGGTTAGAGCCCCGCCAAAAATCAGGGGATGATGGGATTGCCTTGAGTCTTGGCATGCATGTGTATCCCTGGATAAGCTATCATGGTGCCAAGTTTGAGGTTTCTAACATGCAAATTGACGGAGCTATTGAAAGGGGTGTGAATGGGGTGCCCAATTTTCAAAAATTTCCCAAAAATCAGGGGATGATTGGATTGGCTTGAAACTTGGCGTGCATGTGTATACTTCCATGAGGTGTCATGGTGCCAAACTTGAGGTTTCTAACTTTAACAGAAAAAAAGTTGTATACTTTTTTAGCTTTCAATGCAAGCCTATGGGGGAAAAAACGGAGCTCCGATCCGGATCCAGAGCTCCGCAGTGGAGCGGAGCGGACATAGGCAGAGCGGGGGTGGAGTGGAGCGGCCCGATCCACAAATCGTGGATCTGGAAGAGAAGCGGAGCGGGGGGTCCGTGCACACCCCTAGATTTTAGCATGAAACATAATAAATTGCCTCCCCTAGTTTGAACTGAAAATGAGATCCCACCTTATTACACCAATACTCAGTTCCCTGCCCTCTGTCCCCAACCATTTTCTTGCTACATTTAGAAGAAGAAAGGAACACTTTTTAATATGGTTCTTGAAGTAGTCCCTCAAAAATAAGACCATAAATTTAATTCTGCACAGAGATACTTAAAAAAAGTGGAGGGGGGGGAAGCAAAAAGTCATAATACTGTAAAAGTAATGTATAGAACCAACCCTTCTATAATTATTGCCGTATTTCAGACAAAGCTACAATTTTGATGACCAAATACTGCTGAAGAAACCCAGAGGCACAGATATCTGTCTTTCCAGTATGTTTTTATTACTTGACTCTAGCAAATGCTGAAATAAAATCTGCATTCAAATTCTTCCTCAGATTGATAGCAAATGCTGGCCAAATATCTGGGGCTGTATTTCCCTGTTGAGATTGTATCTTTGTCCTATAAGTTCTACATGCAGCCTGAATGAAACTGAAGATATTGAGCAGTACCCTATGCCAGCAATCTGCCACCAGCCCTGATCTGCTGGTTGTGCTTTTTATTAGGGATGTGCTCCGCTCCGATTAGAAGCAGAGAATCAGAAGCGAATTGGACTGCTCCGCCTTGCCCAGAGGCGGAGTAGAAGCGGACCGGGGACCCGTAGAAGCATGGTGAAGAGAAGCGCCCATACGCAGAGCGCTTCTCTTTTCGCGGACCGATCCGATCGCCATTGACGGAGCTATCGAAAGCGGTGTGAATGGGGTGCCCGATTTTCAAAAATTCCCCAAAAATCAGGGGATGATGGAATTGGCTTGAAACTTGGCGTGCGTGTGTATACGTCCATGAGGTGTCATGGTGCCAAACTTGAGGTTTATAACTTTAACAGAAAAAAAGTTGTATACTTTTTTAGCTTTCAATGCAAGCCTATGGGGGGAAAAACGGAGCTCCAATCCGAATCCGGAGCTCCGCAGCGGAGTGGAGCAGAGCGGACATAGGCAGAGCAGGGGCGGAGCGAAGCGGCCCGATCCACAAATCGCAGATCTGGAAGAGAAGCGGAGCGGGGGGTCCGTGCACACCCCTACTTTTTATATTGTATTTTGTATTTATGTTTTAAATTTGTTAGTTGTTTTTATGCTGTTCATGGTTTTAATTTTTGTGAACCGCCCAGAGAGCTTCGGCTATTGGGTGGTATAAAAATGTAATAAATAAACAAACAAACAAGTTGTACTAGTGGGAATGTCCACTGTCACAATGGGAAACTTGCACAACCCAGGAAACCCTTCACTAACTTGTCCCTTTCCAGAAGCAATAGTATCAGCTAGTTTCTGTTGTGTTAGCACACATTTCAGTAAATGCAGTGGCAGCATTGGATACAGTTACCATTAAAAATGGCCTCCCTGTGTGAACCCTGTCCTGGCTATAATGCCCAGAGCTACTAGTGGTCATCCAGATCTTTCGGTCTATAACTTCCATTAGCCCTAGCCAACATAGTCAATGGTGAGGGATCATGAGACTTGTGACCCTCCAGATGATTTGGTCTACTGGTTGCCCACGCCATATCTTATGAGCGCCCACTGGTAGCTGCTAGAAATAGTGATTGAGAGAGATTCAAAACAAGTTGGCAGCAGTCCACAATAGGAATAAATTCTAGACATTTCTGTCAAGCGGAAAGCACTCATCATGAGGGTACCATTTTCAGTGGCATCCCAAATAATATGTGCTGTGACCTAGTTCAAATTTGCTAAATTTCCATGGATTTGTACAACTACAGGCCTATGGGTATTTTCATACTTGAAAGCATACCCACGTTGAAAGCTAGTACTTTTTAGAAAGGCTTTCAAGTAAGTGATTTCCCACACACATTCTGAGGTGGAGGAATCCCATGAGGACTGTACCATGTGCTAGTTTACTCACCTGCATTGGCTCTTCAGCGGTGTCTAATTTAACAATTGTCCTTTCGTAATGGCATCAACAAACAAATACTTAGCCAACTTAATTTGAAGCACTCAGCATGATCCCAAAGAAGGATGAGAGGGAATGTGTGGAGGCCTCTTGCTCTAGAGAAATCAGAAGTCTTAGGCCTTTGCTAGACCAGCCTATATCCCGGGGTGATACCTGGGATTGTCCCTGTGCGTCCAGATGATGCACAGAGGATCCCGGGCTCAGGCAGGGATCAACCCTCCCTGGCCCCAGGATATAGGCCTACCTTTTAGCCTTGCTTTTTCCAGCGGTTTCGGGCTGAGCCCAAGACTGCGAGAGTGTGGCCGGTTTCCGTGGCTTTTCCCAGCTTTGCGCGATTACTCGTGCGGAGGTGGGAGCCACGCACAGGGCGCAGTGCTCCCCAGGAGCGCTGCGCCCATCGGGGCTAGGGTGGGGGGAGCAGGGAAATCAAGGTGTTTTTTTCAAAAAACACCTTACCTTGCTGCTTGTCCTTTCATGCGCAGCCGGCCCTTTAAAAGTTTTTTTAAAAAATGGCAGGCGCAACGCCTCTCTTCTTGAGCTCGTCACGCCTTGCGTGTAACTAGGGCGAGATCTCACATTATTCACGTGAGGTCTCCCCTCCTCTCCCCCGAATTTTCAGGTAGGTCTAGCAAAGGCCTTAGAGTCAAACAACACATTACGTTAATCGCATAGCGTGTAAATGACGGTTAGCTTTTTATGTAAGCATATACTCTGTACAGCACCATGTACATTGATGGTGCTATATAAATAAATAATAATAATAATAATGTGGCCCCAATTCAGGTTGGCACCACCATGCACCAGGAAGGAAGGATTAACCTCCCCCCCCCACCATATTTCCTCAATCTCCCACCTCCATGTTTGTTTGTTTTTTAAAAAATATGTTGAAAAATATGTTGGGGGGGAGTTTAATCCTCCCCTCCCAGTGTATGGTGGTGCCAATCCAAATTGGGGGTTCATGTGCTTACATTACAATAAATTCAATCATCAAAAAACCTGCTAGGATTAGGCTTTCTCACCTTGGTCCAAACTCCACCAAGCCAGGAAATTGGAAGCTAAGGATGATACCTTATCTGATGTGCCCTGTGATCTGTCATGATGTTCTGCAATGTCACAAACTGTGCTTGCTTACAACTTACCCTCCATGCGCCCACAGTTATCCTGGGTTTTTCAGTTCCAAATACAGGTTGGGAGAATGCTCCACATTGACCAGCAAAGATGCTCTACATTGTCCTGGTCCTGTATTGTCTTATGAAGCTTCTGTATTGCTAGTACCTTAAAGGACGGGTTGAAAAGTGAGAGGGAACCTTCTTCTTGAATCCTTCACCATCCCTATATTGTTTTTGTGTGTTGCTACAAGGTAAAATTGAGCTACAGTGGAGATAAAGTATTTTATTATGGATTTTGAATTGCATCATCACGAATGAGACCAAACAAACAAACACCCCCACCACATTCAACCCCACACTGAGATTCCCACCAGCAGGCACGCTGCAAGATTGAGAGCCAGTGTGGTGTAGTGGCTAAAGTGTTGAACTGGGAGTCAGGAGATCTTGGGTTCTAGTTCCCACTCGGCCACGGAAAACCACTGGGTGACTTTGGGCTAGTTACAGACTCTCAGCCCAACCTACTTCACAGGGTTGTTGTTGTGTGGACAAAATGGAGAGGAGGAGGATTATGCCTTGGGTTCATTGGAGGAAAAAAGACAGGATATAAATGTAATAATAAATAAAATGAATAAGATTTTGGCGGTTGCTTTTCAATATGAGATGTTCGGCTGTGATAGAATGGGTTTGGAATCTGAAAGGAAAGAGATTTCTATCAGCACGCATACTGCAGAAGGAACCCGTAGTTGCTTTAAATCTTGAGATGCATGCTGAATCTAGGCTCTTACTGAAGCTCTTTCAAACTTCCTCAGATGTTCTGACCTCAGAGGATCTGTACTTTTATTTTTTATCGAGGTGAAAGTTTAGTGGCAACTCTGAGAGGAAGGACTTCTTGCTCTCTTGCTGATACTTTGGTGTTAGACATACTTCACTGTTAAACAAAACTAGCAAAGATCAATATTGAGAGACTTTTCCTAAAAAGTGATTGCTCTATTTATGTAAAATGTTACAGAACAATGGGATTTTAAGCCTGTGGCAAAGCTGCTACATTAATATAAGTTCCCTGCTGTCTAACCTTCAGGCTATTAGCCATGTGAGCCTTTCTTTGGCTTTCTTTGTCTGTCATCTATTTTAATAGAGGGGGTGGTCACTGAATATTTTGTTCCTCAGATTGCACATCCCAAAGTCAAATGCCATCCTACTTTGACCCTTGAGAGGGCAGCACTTTCACAATGACTATAGGTTCAAATAAGCAAAGACAACTACACTCAAATATTTCAATGTAAAATCAATTTGGCAGGATCATAAATACCCTGCATGTGATCTGTAGTTTTCCCATTAAAATGACACTTCAAGGTGGGTGAGGATGGTGGTGGGAATGTAGAAAAAAAGTAATTATCGTTATTTACACAGAGTTTCCCCTAGCATGTTACTCAATTGTCCTCTCAGACTGGGGTCCCTTCAAACTTGATCCAAAAAGCAAATGCAGCCCAGCTAGCAGCTGGTTGCTCAGAAACATGGCTGAGAGAACCCTAAAGTTTCAACAACTGCTATGAGTTATTGAAATGTTGCTTTTCACATCCTGTAATGTCTGATTTTACCAATTTAGGGTACAATCCTGTGCATATTTAAATAGAAAGAAATCCTACAAGTCCAAGCTGGCAGGGGAGTACTGGGAGATCCAGAACTTTTTTTCTTTTTAAACATGCATAGTATAGGGTGACCATATTTTGGAAACCAAAAAGGAGGACAACATAGTCGGCCCCCAAGGGGGCGTGTCCAGCACCAAGGGGGCGTGCCCACCCGAACATAGCCTTGGTCACATGTCTGATTTTCCAGCACACATGTAAGACAAATTTCTTCTACAGAATATCTTAATGTTAAAATCACTGAAATAAAGTACAAGTGAGAGATTCAATGTATCTGAAATTTACTTCACTCAATCCTACTTTTGTAGCTTTTGCTGCACTTTGAAGCTTTTGCTATACTCTGTGTGATACATTCTCCCCTTCCCTCAAATATCTTTTCTGACTGTATCTTCACTCATTGCAAGCTGCTGTTGTTGTTAACAGGGTTTGCTACTGGCCGGCCGGATGGCTGGCTTTTTTTAATTTCAATTTTTTTAAAAAGCTTGTGTATAATTGTCACAAGTTTCTCTACTCTAACATTAGGGTGGGTGTTGTGGCAGTGAACACTGCTTTGCCCATTCACACTTCTCACTTATATACATTAGCTTCTCAAGGCTTGTGTGTTGGCACCACTTCGCACATCCAGACTTTGGACTCCTGTCTACTTCCTGCACAAACATGCGACTCTGAGACCCTCTTCCTAACGCCCTGCGTTTCATGCCAGCACCATGGGGCTAAGTTACAATAGATGTCTCTGGGTTGTCTGTGCAGCCTCTGTGGTCTCTCACTCTAAGGGCTTTGCTAGACCTACCTGCAAATCCGGTGGTGAGGAGGGGCCAGCCCGTGCTAGAAGTAGTGTAGGCTGTCGCTCCTTTCCACATGGCAGATGTGACAGGGTAAAGGAAAGCCCTGTCACGTCGGCCATTTTATCTTCATCTTAAAGGAGATAGATGCGCACAAGCACTTTTTTAAAAAAAAATTGTTCTCCCTGCTCCCCCCTGCCCCGATCTTCCCCAGGCTCCGATTCCCCCCATCTCCACATGGCTCCATTTCCCCCCATCCCCCATGGCTCCGTTTTCTCCCCATCCCCCATGGCTCCATTCCCCCCCCAATCTCCCCCCTGCCCTGATGGCCGCAGCGCTCCTGTGGAGCACTGCGCCCCATCCACCTCTTTCTCCGGCTACTCGCGAGTAATTGTGGTAGCTGGGAAAAGTGGCGGACCTCTCTACACACCCGCGGTCTTGGGCTCAGTCCGAGGCCACAGGAAATACCAGGCCAAAAGTGGTGCCGGTTATCCCGGGCCAAGGGAGGGTTACCCCTGCCTGGGCCTGGGATCCCCTGTGCGTCATATGGATGCACAGAGGCGAGCCCAGGGCTCGCACTGTGCTAACCCATGGTCTAGCAAAGGCCTGAGTCATTGCAGACAAACCAAAGCCTCCAGCCTCAAACAATCTCTCTCTCTTTCTGTCTCCCCCAAAGTCTCCAAATGGTCCAGCTAGGCTGCACACTTGTGGCTTGGGATATTGCTTATTGCAGGTTATTGCTTGGTCATGTCTGGTGACTCTTACATTATTATTATTATTATTATTATTATTATTATTATTATTATTATTTCCTGCCTTTTGCCCAATACTTTAAAAACCTCTGCCACCAGCTGCCTCCACCTCCTCTCCTCCTGCAGAACTGCTCAACTCTGATGCACTCTTAAAACACTCTGCATGACAAGCCACCCTACAGGTGCATCTGGGTTGCCTTCAGCCTCTCTCTGCCTTATGCCAGCCAGCCAACATCTCCAGCCTCAAATAATCCCCCACCCCCTCTCCCTGCCAAAGTCTCCCAATGGTCCAGCCAGGCTGTGCACTTGTACCTTGTGGTTGGGGGTAGAGCAACAGCTTATAACTTCAGACGGATCTACACTACTGCTTTAAAGTAGTCGTGAGAGTTTTTCTCTAAGGATGATCCTTCATCGTCCATGATGTGGAACTTTGAGAAAAAGGCCTCTGGCCCATTCTGTTTTGCCCTGTGGGCTGCTTTGACTGACCTCTCCTTTCCCACATTTTGATTTGTGGATGCCTTGCCTCTGCTGAGCTCCAGGTACCCGATTGCCCACTAAATCTGCAACAGGAAAGGTGCCCTGCTTGCCCAGCACTTCTTACCTAAAGACTGGAGATCCCCTTAATGCCAAGGGCTGAAACTGCTCAAAGTGCAAGACCCAAAAGAGGAGGTTTGACAACCTGAGTTTGAAGGATATGGCTCCAGCAGTTTTAAAAACAATAATTTTGAAACTTTGAACTTTTTTAAAAAAAACATAAAAATGGATGAACGGATCTGATTCAAACTTGGCATGGCTAAATCTCTCCTTAAGAGCTATCATGGTGCCAAATTTCAGCTCTTTATCTTTAAAAATGTCATTTTTAAAAAAGAAATAATTTTAAACCTCAAACTTTTTATTCTCTCTTTATTTTAACACTTAATTTTAACTTAAATTTAAATTTTACTGTTCTAATTCTGTATTTTAATCTCATATCAATTTCTGCTGCGTGGTTTTATCCTGGTTGTGCTTTTTATACTGTATTTTGTGTTTGTGTTTTTAGACTGTTGGTTGTTTTATTATGGTTTTAATTTTTGTGAACTGCCCAGAGAGCTTTGGCTATTGGGCGGTATAAAAATGTAATAAATAAATAAATAAAAATAAAAATAAACTTTTTTAAAAATCGTAAAGCTTAATGGATGAACAAATCTGTTTCAAACGTGGCAAAGCTAAAGTTCTTGTTAAGAGCAATCATGGTGCCAAGTTTCATTTCTTTATCTTTAAAAATAACATTTTTTAAAAAAATAATTTTAAATCCTCAAATTTTAAAAAATTCCTAAAAATCAATGGATTAATGGATCTGTTCCAAATTTGGAATGGCTAAAGCTATACCTAAAAGCTATCATGATCCCAAGTTTCTTTATCTTTAAAATGACAGTTTTAAAAATAATAATTTTAAAACCTCAACTTTTTAAAAAATCCTAAAAAAAATCGATGGATGAACGGATCTGTTTCAAATTTGGTATGGCCGAAGCCCTAACTAAGAGCTACCATTGTGCCAAGCTTCATATCTTTATCTTTAAAAATGACAGAGTTATAAGCATTTTTGTTAATTCCTATTAAAGTAGAGCTGCCATTTGGCTGGGAAAGATGGGGAAAATCCAGATTTCCCCTCCCCTCCCGGATTTGTTACCAGAAATCCAGACAAATCCTGGGTTTTCCTGTCATATGGTCACCCTAGTACCATACCCATAATGACATTGTCAAGGTTCCTTCCATGTCCTGGACCCCCTGAACAACTCCTTAAGGATCTATGTCTCCTTAAAAGTCCTACCTGCCTTCTTTTTCCCTTCCCAATAATGTTTGATTTAGGCTGGAGACGTGGGGTGAGTGACAATCCAGACACTTGTAGCTTAACGTAACAGTTTGCTAGTAAATTAAAACAAGCAAATTACATTTAAAAGTATTTAGTTAATAGAACTGAGTGATACAAAGGCATTAAAAGAAAATAAAAGTGGCAAAAATGCAAACCTTAGCTGCATTTTGGCTTTTCCAGCTGCTGCTTCCTCATCCTTCTCTGCTCTGGTCTTTTCTGGCTTTGTCTGGCTGGCTCTCTTCTCTGTTTTTGTACCCTCTTCCCCCAAAAACAGAAAGTACTATTTCAACCTTGAAGAAATGAAACTTAACTGCAGAAATTAAAATTCTCCTCTCTGGAATATCCCTCCCAACAGTAGGCCTCAAACCTTCAAAGATATGTATATTTTCAAAACCATCATTGCTTGAATATTGTTATGAAAAGGAATGGTACTTCCCTTGCTTCTGGGCACGGTTGAACTTGCCCTATGCTTTTGCAGGATGGAGCACAGCAGTGCTATGCAGTGCCTCAGGGGCAATCAGGTGTGAGGGCTAGCTTGCCAACTCCCCCTACTCCAGAAGCCAAAGTGTGAGATTAATAAATTGCCTGTTGGAATCCTGAGTAGGTTTGGGGAATAATGTTCCCAAGTGGGATTCCTACACTGGTGAATTTATTTATTTATTTATTTCATTTCTATACTGCCCAATAGCCGGAGCTCTCTGGGCGGTTCACAAAAATTAAAAACATACAAAGTATAAAACAACAGTATAAAACATGGTGAATACAGTTAGACTTTGTGAACACATTTCTGCTCATTGCAGATCCCTGCAAGTTTAAAGTTGTTGCTCTTATTAGTCCCATATATTGTCTTCATGGATTCTTCCAGGACGTGTGGGCAAAATGACTCCAGATATTTATGACTTGGATTGCACATCAAATGCAGCCAAATCCCAAATCCAGTACCAAGTCAGGCTGATTTGGAAAGCTTCAGGATATGTTTGAACTGAAGCAAGAATCCTGCAAAGCACACTGAATAAAATATGAACCCTCCCAAAGCTTTGTTAGCAGTCTAGAGATTTAGAGGGGCAAAGAGTCACAGACAGCGTGTTTGCAGAAAAATAATAAACAAATAAATAAATAAATGCTACACTGCACATAAGTGCTTTGTATAATGAATGAGTCAGAATGCGGGAGGGAGGGAGATGATGGGGTATAATTTTGGAACTAACAGGTCTGGCTTCTAATCACAGTGATTGGATTTACCAGAGCTCTTCCATCGCAGTGTTTTGGGGGAGAGAAGTTGAAGGTGTTTGTTTGTTTGTTTGTGAAATTCCGAGAGAGCTTTGGCTATTGGACAGTAAAGAAATAAAATTAATTGATTGATTGATTGATTGATTAAAATATATCACAGAACTGATCCAGCGTACAATGGGCATTTCTACATGAGGCTTTTTACCATGTGCTCATGAATGGTCACTCACAGAACTTTGCAGGTCCTTTAAATGATGTTCTCAACCTCCAGGTCCTCTCCCATGCTTTGTAAATAATATCACAGCTTTTTTTAATGGGGAAAATCCAGCATTTTTATACATATTGCCATAGTGGTCTAGTGCATTTTCACAATTCCACTATATTACAGAGCCATCTAGTGACTATATAGAGCACCTTTTATCAGCTTAGGTTGATATACCAACTACGCCCTTATCTGGACAGAGATAGCCTAGCTACAGTTATCCATGCTCTGATAACCTCTCGCTTGGATTACTGCAATGCGTTATACGTGGGGCTGCCTTTGAAAATGGTCCGGAAGCTTCAGCTGGTACAAAATAGGGCAGCCCGTTTACTAACAGGGACTGGCCGACGAGATCACATTACGCCAGTCCTTTTCCAGCTTCATTGGCTGCCAGTCTAGGTCCAGGCCCAATTCAAAGTGCTGGTATTGACATTTAAAGCCCTAAACGGTTTGGGGCCAGGTTATCTGAAGGTTATCTCCCATATGTACCTACCCGGACCTTAAGATCATCTACAGGGGCCCTTCTCCGTGAGCCCCTGCCAAAGGAAGTGAGGCAGGTGGCTACTAGGAGGAGGGCTTTCTCCGCTGTGGCACCCCGGTTGTGGAACGAGCTCCCCAGAGAGGTCCGCCTGGCCCTACACTGTACTGCTTTCGTCGCCAGCTGAAGACCTTTTTATTCACTCAGTATTTTAACACTTAATGTTAACTTAAATTTAAATTTTACTGTTTTAACTCTGTATTTTAATCTTATAATCAACTTTCCTGTGTGGTTTTATCCTGGTTGCGCTTTTTATACTGTATTTCGTAATTGTGTTTTTAACCTGTTGGATGTTTTTTGTGGTTTTAATTTTTGTGAACTGCCCAGAGAGCTTCGGCTATTGGGTGGTATAAAAATGTAATAAATAAATAAATAAATAATATAAGGAAACACATAGAATATCAGAGAATGGAAATCCCCCAGAAAATAACATGTGTAAAGGGGCTGATCTTAACCTGGAAGCAGAAGCCTTGGTAAAGGTGCAGGATAAAAGCCTGGTGCAGAGAAGCCCAACATATTTTGCTACTTCTTTCTCCCAGGAGCAGGAACAATAGAAGAGGTTCCGTGGAGTCTGTCAGCAAGGCCTGAGAGACTGTATCACTTGGTGCTTGCATGAAAAATGTTGAATGTGCAAGTCCTTCTAGCTCTACCACTGCATGTACAGCATCCATCCCTGTACTTCTTATGAATTTGGTGACAACCTAGCAGAAAACAATCCCCAAAAGCCTTAAACCTTTTCAATTCCAATAGCTCCCCAAATCATGTACCTGTCCTTCTGAAATGTTTCTTGTATAGGGTAACCTCTACAATGTATGCTATTTTTATAACAATTGCACACAAAAACATAGGAGGACAATCACATGTTTTTTGAATGCCTCCAAGCAGTAAATGCTGTTCTTGCACGTATAATACTGCATGTATTAATTTGAAACTTGGCACACTTGATAGCTTCAGATGGGGAAACTAAGCCTGAACATTTCATCCAGTTTTGCCAAGAAATGTAGAACTTACTAACCGATCTCTTTTTTAAAAAATGCTGTGCCTATCATTTAACAATTTGTATGAAATTTATTGGGCTTCATCCCCTCAGAGTAAGAAACTATGCTTGCAAATGTCATCCAATTCTATGAAAAAGTAAAAATGTGATAGATCTTTGTTGATTTCTAGTAATAGTCAATGGGGGGCATGGAGCTTCAGATTTCTGAAAGAAGTCTTATATCAAATCAGTCTGCAGTGACTATGGGTGCTTTCTAAATTGCTGAATCAAAGTCAAAACCTAATTGTGTGGTGATGAAACATCACCATTGCCATGTTTCCAAGCCCTCCCACTGCAATGCGAGACAATAAAGAGGTCTGCCAAATAATCCACAAAACTCTATTCAGCAAATAAACATCTCTTCACACCTGAAGAGATTATAAACACTTGGAACTTTCCTCTAGGCTAAAACTTGGCTGACTAAGCTAGACAATTGTCCTTTCAACAAAAGGGAAGGATTCCCCACCCCCTTAACCAATTTTACTTCAGGGAGGATTCCTCTGAAGAAGCCTTTAGTGAGGCCGTAGCTAGGCTTAAGGTTTATCCCAGGATTGTCCTGGTGTCAAACCTGTTCATCTAAGTGCCACACAGGGCATCCAGCGCTCAGGCAGGGATGAACCCAGGATGATCCTGGGATAAACCTTAGGTCTAGCTATGGCCTGAGAAGCTAGCTGGACTGAACTCTTCTTGCCTTCTTTTAGCTCCACCCATTTCAGTCTACAGTGGACCCTGGGATCGGTCAACTCTGAAGTCCCTTCCCCTTCTGAGAAAGCTGAGTCCCCACAGACTCTGTCAGTGTTTTCTCTGTAAAAGTCCAGTGAAGATTCATCCCTGGTTCCTGAAAAGCCTGGGAGAACCTCCTTCCCTGCTTCCTGTGTTGGCTGATACATTTCTAGTCCAGTTTCTTCTAGTTCAGAAACTGATTCTGATTGATAGCCTGAAACTCCTTCTCCCACACTAAGGGGAACAAGCCTGATCACGACAGCCACCTTGAATGGAAGATAATCCAATACCTTCATGTTCATAGTAAATGATGTTGAAATATCTCCTCTAGCCTGGCACAATGTAGGCATTAAGTTTGAAATATAGGAATTGATTTTAACATTTTGATGGACATATTTGGATCTACACTGCACTCAGATATAAGCATTTGGGGCTGTTCTGAGCTAAAATTAGTAACGTACATTTTAGAAGTACTATTTGAAGGAAGGGATATAAAGTAAGCCATGCTGTTAGGCAGCTGTTCCTGTATAATAATAACACCATAAAATAACACCATAAAATAAAATTCACCTGGAGTGTTTTTCAACAGGAGGGAACAAGCTAAGCCACATGGGTCTAATCTGCCCTCATTTTCACATTCCAAAGTAATCGTCACCAAGTATATTATTAAACAAGAGAAAGGTGCATAAATTAATTCTGTGTTTCCCCTGCCAGCTGACTATTCAGAGAATCTTCATTTCAATAAGTCCATTCAAATCATAATTTCACAAATAATTCCATTAGTTGAGTATCTTACACTAGATCAGTAAAGCACCTCGTCCAAGAAAAGAAGAAAGAACATGCGTAAATGTTTGTGAAAGTACAGAAGGAATAAAAAAACATTGGGTGGGGGCAGGGTACAGACCAAATATCTGTTTCTCTAAAGGAGTACCTCCCCATGTATACGTGCATGTGCAA
Source organism: Elgaria multicarinata webbii (assembly GCF_023053635.1). Classification (NCBI taxonomy): domain Eukaryota; kingdom Metazoa; phylum Chordata; class Lepidosauria; order Squamata; family Anguidae; genus Elgaria; species Elgaria multicarinata. The sequence goes on from NC_086177.1 coordinate 60,983,765, forward strand.
ACTCAAACATGTACACACTGACTTCAATTGAAATGAACGTCTGGCTTTGATTTCATAATTAATTAAAAGATTAATGGACATTGCACATAGTTGAATGTTACACTGTCCTGAAATCTAATTCTCTTTTTCTGGTGTACAGCTTTTTTCTTTTTTCTTTTAATGTCATGTAAAAAACTGACCGAGGAAGTTTACTGAATACCTAATGTGAAAACACTACATCATTCTCAACACACAGCACAAGCAAACAGTTTTATTCTTGTTTGTGCAGCTTAACCTTCTGCAAAAGTAATTAGGTCTATAATTAAAAAGCTATTTGGAATGATTAAAACCCTGTTATCTGGTGGCATTTAAAGACAAATGCAAATGTCAGAAAGGATAAATTCATTAAAATTGCTATTGAAAAGCAAGAAAATTTCAGTCTAGTGGCTAGAGGATGTTCCTTGCAAAATGTAACGACATGAAGATAAAGTTAGGGAGCCCAACACTGAAGGTGGCAGCCAATGCCTCAGTCTTCCCATGAAGTGACCTTTTGCTATTCAACAATATGAGATCAACATGAGAATCAATATGGCGCAGGGTCTTGGACAGGGCAGGAAAGCAGCATACCGTATTCCCGAGAAAAGGGAGGGGCACAAAGAGAGTACTCACTCATGTTGAAGATACAGACCCTAGCAAAGCAGCTCCGTGGCCATCTTGGGATGCCCCCTTCTCCCAAGCTAGGAGCATTCCCTCAGTAATTAGTGATGCTGCCAAATTGTGTAATTAGTTGGGTCATTGGTCAAAACTTGCCCATTTGTAATGCTCACCTTTTAGCGAGCCTGGATTGATATATTACATATTTTCTGTTAAATTTGGAATTGGCTGTGAGCTTTGAAGCATGTGCAGTAAAGAAGTACACAGATTCCCCCCCCCTTAAATTTTCAGTCATCCTACCACCTACTCCCCCACTAAAAAAATCTTACTTGCAATAGCCTCCTTAGCTTCCCTAATTCTAATGCAGAGTCTCTCTCTCTCTCTCTCTCTCTCTCTCTCTCTGGCCTTAGCTAGACCTACCTGTTAGTCTGCGATGGAGGGGTGAAGATCTTGCAACGGTTTTATCATGAGATCCCCCCTCTGTTTAAACGTGGCACGTGATGACCTCAGAGGGAGAGGCATCGCGCCTGCCATTTTTTTTGTTTTCTTAAAGAGCCAGCAGTGCACAAACACTCATGCACAAAGGGTAAGTGTGTGTGTGTGTGTGTGTGTGTGTGTGTGTGTGTGTGTGTATATATATATATTCCCCGCTCCACCCCATCCAACCCCCCCCCATGGGCGCAGTGCTCCTGAAGAGCTCTGTGCCCCATGTGCGGGTCCCGGCTCCTCGCAAGAAACCATGAGGAGCCGGGACAAACCGCAGCACCCGGCCACATGATCTGCGGTCTCGGGCTGTGGAAAAAATGGGCCTAAAGGGGAGGACGAGATCCCGGGGCAAGGGAGGGATCATCCCTCCCTGATCCCAGGATCTCCTGTGTGTCATGTGGACACACAGGGATTATTATTATTATTATTATTATTATTATTATTATTATTATTATTATTATTATTATTATTATTATCATTTTTATACTACCCAACAGCCGAAGCTCCCTGGGCGGTTCACAAAAACTAAAACCATGCAAAGTAAAAAACAAAATGATCCCGGGGATCGCCCTGGGATAAAGCCCCATCTAGCTATGGCCTCTCTCTCTTTAAGCTGCTCACAGAGGGCAGAACTTCAGGATGAAAATGGGAGGAGAAAAATACCCCCTCCCAGAGTACTGTGGTCCTGATCCAAATTGAAGCTGTGCACACTTACACTGAAGTGAACCACAAAACTGCAGATGACCATTTTCTCAGTGAAGAATCTTTTGGACCTGGACTGATTCTGCTTACCCAGGCTGACCTTTCTTCTTCCAATAAGTCTGGCTCAAGCCACACAGTTTTTCTGAGATCTGGTGTGTCCTTGTAGCCTTGATTATTCTTTGGTCCTGTCTCCTGGTTTGCTCTGTAGTCTTGCCTCCTGGTTTATCCTCTGGTTCTGACTTGCTTTTTGGTCTTGACTTCTGGTTTGTGCCTTGATCCTGCCTCCTGGCTTGTCCAATGTTTTCTGGTTTCCAACTCCTTGCTCCTTCAAGACCAGCCCTGACAGTAGGTAGTGAAGACCAATGACCAATGTTATCACTGAACTGATGCCAGGAGCCATGCCAGGAGCCAGAAAGGATGAAGGCGCCCTCGCAAGGTGAGTATCAGGAGACATAATCTCCTAGCTTTTGTTTTAATAGCAGGTATGCCTACACTGAATTAAGGGAGGTTGCCCAATGCCACATGTACATTTTAAAAGTTTTGATCCATATTTCATTCCAGTGGTGTGGGAGCAATCCACAATACTTGTGAATGTTAACATTCTCCAAATGTTTGACATTCACTATTGCACTATCTTCTATCTATCTATCTTTTTGCCTTAGGACAGGCATTTCAACCTTTCAGAATGAGAAAGAAACTGAGCCAAAGCTGGAAAACTACTAAATTTTTGTCAGTCAGTGGAAAGGCATGGCCAGGAAAAGAGAGCATGGACATTTGGTAACTCTGGAGGGCTTGATTGGGACTTCAGGAGGACTACATTTGGCCCATGAACCTAAGGTTCTCCACCCCTGCTATTAACAATGATGCAATCATAATCTGCCTCACTAGCTATATACTGTAATATAGGTGCTTTTGGTTGTGTTTTTTAAAGGCTTTGAAAGGGGTAATACAGGGAGTGCATTATGATTCCCCCCAGCTTCACAAACTGTAGAGTTGCAGACCCTAAGATTTGTTATGCAGTGTAACATCTCAGAACAAATGCATCCTCCCACAGATGCTAGTGTCTGCTCATTGATCTTAGCGTTGTTTGAAAAGTGTCTTCTCCCTCAAGATACCACTTGCCATGAAATCACTTTGATTTGGCCTCTGTCTGGTGTGTTTGTTTTGACTTGACATGTATCTGCTTTGATGGCCGGGTCATTAATTATTGTCCTCCAAATCTGACAAACCCCTTAAGTGCAAAATTTATTCTCAATGATTTATTTAGGGTTAAAGATAAGGAAGTCTATAATTCATATTGACATCAGGGACAAGGAAGATATGAAAAGTTTTTCAGTTCTGGAAGATATGTGGTATGCCTTATTTTTAAGTGGTATATTCAATGGCCATGGCTGGGCGGCGGGCATTACTGGTCACAAAATCCTGGCAGCAGCCCCCAGCCACACTCTGTGTATGTGTAAAAGCACGGACAAAACACAGACAAGCCCCAGTCACTCCTGACTGTTCGCCTCATTCCCATGTTTTCCAGGTAGTGGTAGCAGTGGAGTCCCATATCCTTTTCTCTTTTCTTTCCTTTTTTCAATTTTTTGAGCATTTTTAGTGGATGGTGCTGGGTGCATTGCAAAGCAAAGGATCATCTCTCAGCTGTCTAGCATTCATGTTTCATAAGCATGCCTTTAGGCCCACATGTGGAAATAAAGGCACTAGGCTGCTGGAGACGGCCACTTTGCTTTGCCTTTTAATAATAAATTAATAAAATGATTTAAAGTTCAGAAGAGGCAGGGATGATGGGTGTTGAAGGAAGTGTCCAAGTCCAAGTGTTGCTCCCAAAAGCACTGCTTTGGGTGGGGGGGGGGGAGCCAGAGTTAGGAATACTCATCATATCTATCTGCCTGAGTGTGGGCTGAAGGAAATACTTTTTGAGAAGTTTGTGCAGAAAAGACAACGTATTTGTTTGTTGTTTTGCAACTGAAACAAAATTTGTAGGCTGTTGTTGTTTTGGGGTTCAGCACTATGGGCATTCATGCCTCCTCTTCTTTGTCCTCCACTCCCCTCGTATATTTGTAAATTATATATCTCTTCATTTAGAAGATAACGGACTGGAAAAGGCTTCCCTGAAATATGCCCTCCTGCACATGAAGCTAGGAACAAACAACATTGGCTCACGGAGCAGAAATCTTGATTCTTCAGAGAGAAAAACCTGTGAGGTGGTATACTTTAGCCAGAAAGGAAGAAATAGTCCTGATGTGAGAAAGCCTTGCTTGCTATACTAGCATGTCCCCCACCCATATTGGAACACATGCTTATGATTATAATCATAATTACATCATGGGTTGTATCTAATGGGTTCTATCCAATGTTAGTCTAACTTAACTCCCATTCATGGTAGTGGGTCTATTCTAACCAGGACCAACATTGGGTACAACATTTATAGTGGTGGAATTCTTCTGCATTTGAAGAAATAAAAGTGGCATAAAAGTCCTACATGTTTAAATTGTCCTTGAAAGGATTATGAGCTAAATTACTTGTGTATATGGAATGTAAAGCTCTCATCCCAGAGAACCCATCCGGATGTTTGGACTATTAAAGTATTCCCTTCAGCTTCTATTTGATGTGTTTCATTTTGATACTGGAAAGAAAGTAATAATAATGTAAATGAGCAAGCACAACAGATGATACTCCATTATCCACATTTGCCAAATATCCAAATTAGTCTAAGCACAGTACAGCTCCAATATGATACCTTCTTAATGACCTATGTTATATCCCTAATTTTCACTCAGTTAGATTCTTAATCACCAAGTGTTCCAGTTAACTTGGTGAGAGCACAATGGCATTTAAAAAACCAAGAAAACAAAGTGTCAATGGTTCTTCTGGGGGGCAAATCCAAAATATGAAAATATAAGTTCTTTGTGCTTGTTTGCTGTTATTCTGTTATCTTGCTGACAAGCCTTTCTTTCATTATGTAGATTGCTGGTTAGTTAATTGCCTGCATTGGTTGGCTGATGGTAACTGATGGTTGGGAGATAGTTGGCAGTCTTTCTGTGTGTATGAATGAAATAGCTGTCAGTGCTTGGGAAAGGCCACCCCCTTGCCCAGTTATGGAGAAGGGCTGGTGTGAGGTGTTTATTTATTTAGAATATTTTTATCCCGCACCTCAGCCAAAAAGGCTCTCGGAGCGGCTTACAATTGATCAGTAAAGAAGACTGCTTTGTCTGGTTTTGACAATTGTTTGGGCCCAGGACACATTACATATGCCATTTTCAAACCATTTTCAAAGTATTGCATTCTGCCTGGTGTAGATCTGGACATAATATTAGGGAGAGAATCTCCCTAAGTCTCCATTGCTGTTTCATCAACGTGCGATGTCCCACCTCTTATCCAAGATGTCGCGAGGCTGTGTAGACACAGGGTCACGATCCTGGAAGTAGGTAATTCTGGGATCGCCCCCTCTCCGGCTCTCTACATGTGTAGGTGTAGACATGCCCCCTGTCTCTCTCTCTCACACACACATAGAGTAATTTGAGACCTGCTACATCATAATGGGGTTCCATGTTGGTAGGTATTGTGATTTGTGAGCAGAATCACAATCCTATGCCATTTTACTCTGAAGTAAGTACCACTGCATTCAGTGCAGATTGCTCCCAGATGACTCTTTATAGGAATGCAGCCTAAAGGAAGCAACCCCATGGATCTTTCACATCTTATTAATTCTGCTCAACTGATCAACATTCCTTCCACAACACTGTGTTTGTGAGAGACAGAGAAAGGGGAGAGGGATATGGCAGGTAGTAAATTATTGTTATGACATAGACCTGTACAATTTATGGCCCATGAAGCCAAATGCAGTCACGTATTGTAACCTAGTTGGTGCTTTATAAAATGTCTTGCCAGGGTTTGTGGACCCAGGCAAGCAGCAAAACAGGAAGGTTATCAAACCCCTGCTAGACTACAATACATAGATTAAAGACTTGATGGCTTACACCTGCAGTACAGGTCTGTTATTAACTAGTTTTGAGATGAAACCTCAGGTTTAGCTGCATGGGCTCATTCATGGGCTTCACCTATTGCAGCATGGGAGAAGTTAGTGCATCATAGCACCACCCAGGCTGGTAGAGATAGAATTGCCAATTTCCCTCTCTTTCAGCCCCGTTATGTGCTTGTGATTCATAGCATAGGAATTCTTCATCTTCTCCATCCCACTGTGTGCTTTGAGTCACCTGGTCCCCATCTCTTACAGTCTACACTGTGCTATGACTCATAGCACAATACTGGCTAGAACAGAAGGAGAACCAGGGGATTCCCTCTCTCCCACCCAGTACTGTTGCTCTCACAGCAGAGTGTGGGAAAACATCTGCACGGTCTCCTGTGAGCCATCAAAGCAACATCACAGTAGGAAGGAAGAATTACTAGATCATCTGGACAATCTGGCAATACTTTGTCTTCTCTCACACTGCACTGCAATTTGCTGTTCTGTGACTGCTGGTTTTGGGAACAGTCACAGAAGAAGCACTTTGTTTATTTATTTATATCTTGCCCTTCCTCACAAGGAGCTCAGGGTAGCTAACACTGTGCGGCATATGAGCACCATTAAAATCAATACTCTAAATTACAATAAACACCCCAAAACAGAAAAAATACTTGCCCCAAAGCTTACACAAATAAATAAATACACATCAAAAGTCATAGTTGGATTCTGCATCTCACCCCAATTGGATTTCCTCCAACAGGGGCCATTTAATCTCCCCACATTTCATATTCAACTTTTGCCAAGGAGAAACTTTGGTTCAGCACTAGTAGTAACAATTTAATTCTGCCCTGCCAGGTAAAAATCCTATTAACAAAAATATGTGATTGGGATCACAGACCAAAGGAATAAATGAAGGACCTTTAGTGATGTAGTCATCTCACTGGTGGCTTGAATAGGATTACATGAGTGTAAATGTTAATGATCCTGTTGTTATCTACCATGAAGGCAAAGGGGTATGGCAGTGAACAATTGTTTTCATATCACTGTAAAGATGCAGTTCCATTTATTGCTGGGCCATTTGGGCATACAATTATGCCCCTTTGGTATTTCAACAGCAACTAGTAGCTTTTTGACTCTGGGGAAGGCTGGGTTCATTTTAAAGAAAGCTTTTCCACCATTGGAACACATTTGATGGTGAATGATTGTGTCTCTCTACTTATTAATTTACTGTTCTCTGGCTTCTGACCAAAATAAATCCATTAAAAACATTGTCATTTTAATGTTCTAAACTGCTCTCCTTACTTTTGCAATTGATTTGGGGTGCCAGAGTTTATCGATAGCAAAGATCTACATTTACCCCCAGCTAAACAGATGGAAAATCAAGGCACACACGTTAAGTGTTACTTAGGCACTCTCACACAAAATCGCCTCTTGTCAGCTTGGCATATCACTTAGCTATTTCTGGCTAAGTAACTAATGCTGGGATACAGTGCATTTTTCTTTTCTTTCTTTCGTTCTTTTCTCTCTTTTTTTAACAAGTTATAGCTTCAATGATTTTTTTCTGCATTTGATAAAAAGAATGTGATAATTGGATATCATTCCAGCTCCAATGCCAACATGAACTGTAGAGAAAGGGAAATGCTTCTTTCAATAAATATTATCTTTAAGATTTTGAGGAGACAACCTTTTTCTGCACAAAGAGTACACATAAAAGACGAGACTTTGCCCCAATGTGCTTTCAATCTAAATGACCACCTTGAGGAGAAGACAACAGAGGAAGGGGAGGAAAAGAGGAGAGAGAAAGGCAAACGTTACAGGTATTTGACATGAGCATATCTAATTATATTTGTAATTAGTGTCATTTGATGGTGAACATTTGGCCATTCCTAGACAAGTACCATAGTTCAAGATCCTCAAACCTCACCACACCAACCAACTCATGCTCTATGAACAGGACACTTGTGCAAAGTGAGAAGCGATCAAATGAGATAATTTGCAGAAATCTCCCCCAATTTGCACACATTTCTTTTTTGATTTTAAGTTTTTAATTATTTTTTCCAACAGCACATAGGCAGACATCACATATAATACATACAAACAGAGGTATGTAAATAATATAACTACAATTACACTAAAAACATTTAAGGGGAAGGTTAAAGTACTTTTCTTTTCTTTTTTTGCCCTCTTCATGCCAAAAATGCCCACTGATTTCTTAATTACCATTTACTGTATATATCAGTCCAATTCAGTTTTTCTTATAATTTATCTAAGGCCTTAGCTAGATCTAAGGTTTATCCTGGGATCATCCCAGGGTCATCCCTACCTGCTCCTGGGATCCCTCATTTACATGAACAGGGATGACCCCGGGACGATCCCAGGATAAACCTTAGGTCTACCTAAGGCCTAAGTCTCATACATTGGATTCACAGTTATGCTTCTTTCCTCTCTTTCCCCATCTTAATAATAAAATCCATGAACAAATATATCATTTTTCTCTGTCTCTTTCAGATGTTCTATCAAAGCTTTCCATTCCAACACAAACATAGCTGTTGACCTTTCTCTCATTATCACTGTAAGTTTTACCATCTCTGCAAGTTCCAGCATCTTCAACATCCATTCGTATTTGCACACATTTCTTAACCTAGGCATATTCCCTCCATAGGCTAAAGTAAGGCTGCTTTCATTAAATTTGCACAAGTTAGAAAATGTGCACAAATCAAACTGGGAATCAGGAAGGTGATGAAAACAAGCATGTGATCAATTATTTGTGAATATTTTCAGCACACATGAAGTCACACTCACCTTTGGGACTTTGAATAAGGCTTGCTTACATGTTTTGTCAGCAAAAAAGACATTCTCAATGCATCCCTAGTGCTATTAGGGCAGGACCTTGGGGCAGATGTAAAGAGCCCCACAGAGCAGAATGAGTAGGGGAGCTTCCAAACATAATAGGGGTGGCTTACCACATTTTGAAGTAAGGGCATGTCTAGACTAGGTGATATCCTGGGGATCACCCAGGGATCATCCCTGTATGTCCACATAATGCACAGGGGATCCTGGGGGCACGGAGGGATGATCCATCCCTTTCCCTGGGATAGCCGGGATGACTTTAATCCTGACTTTTCCCCCAGTCTTGGGATCGTCCCAAGACCATGGGACATGTGGGCAGCCGTCCCGGTTTCTTCCCAGCTCCTCGCAAGTAAATGCAAGGAGCAGGGAACCGAGCACGGAGCCCTTCAGGAGTTCTGTACCCATCGAGGCTGGGGGGTGGGGTAGCGGGATTTTTTATTTTTTAAAAAAAACAACCCATTTTCAATGGAGCACTTGTGCACTCATTTTTTATTTTAAAAAACACACCAAAAAGGCGGGCGCGATGTCCTCTTCCTCACGGGACGTTGCGCACCATGTGTAGACTGAGGGGGAGGATCTTGTGACCACCATATTGCAAGATCCTCCCCCTCCTCTCCCTAGATCTAGACATGCCCTAAGTAATACACATTTCCTTCAAAAACAGCTCCCCTCATAGTCCAGAGTCTAAAATACCTAACTACACCACTGAGAGGTGAAGACAAAGGAGTTAAGTCAAAGAGTATATTATGTAACAGATATTCAAAATATGTAAAGGGACTACCATGAACACTAATAAGTAAAGTACACACACCTACTATATCAACTCTACATCCATCCATCCATAGACTGCCTTTCCTAGATTTCACCACTGGTGCCTTAGCATGCATATATACAATTGTTAACAATACACATACGCAAATGAATGTAACTGGTTTTATTGCCATTGATATAACCAATGACCAGCTGAAAAGAGTTTACAGCACACTGAAGGGGAGTGTTAATTTAGTGCTGAAAGGCTTAAATAATTTTTCTAGCAGTGTCCTGAAGAAACTGCTTCAAACTGTAAATTGCTAGCATGGCCTTGAAATTGTAAAATTACGCATTTGAGGGTCTTGGGGGGGATGTAAGAAGACCCCAGAATCCTAGATTCGTATTCCAATTTGCAGACCCATGTACAAGAAGACCTCAAACTCTTGATTTCATAACATTTTGTTCTAGGACAAGATACTTCTGTTATGAACAATAGTTGGAAAAGTGTATCAGTCACCACAAGTTCAAAGAAGATTTATCAGGGAGAAATGGATCTACTAGATAAGAGAGAAGAACTAGGGTTTGAGCTCACCAAAATCCCTCAAGCTTCATTTCAATGCTTGGTTCAAGTCACTCCAATTTTCTTTTGCTGCTTGGTTGTTGTTATTTGTTTTATTGTTGTTGTTGTTGTTGTTCATTCCAACGGGGAAAGTGTGCATTTTTCAAAAGTGTGCCTTTCTATCCCATTGACAAATTTGTGGAAATGCAAGTCTGAGAATGTGCAGACATTTTTTGAAAGAATGTGCTCCCATTTGCATTAGTATTTGAGGTTGCTAGCTGCAAGTTCAAATGGATTGTGAACTAAACTGAAATTCTCATACATCCCTAATAACATGCACAAATGGGAGAACTTCAGAATAGCATCAGAGGACTGCAAAGGAGTCAAGGACACGCTGCAACAAAAAAATAGGCTGGTGTAGATGTTTCCCAAACAAAACTTGGGCATAAAATGTGAGGGTACTAGGAAAAGGTGGGCACCTCATTCCTGATGGATGGATGGTTAGTCCCATCACCATTATAGCCCCTATCTCTGACCAGAACAAGGATATAAAATAGGGCTGTGCTCCTCTCCAATTCAGATAGCGAATCCAGAGCTGAGCGACCCGATCCGCCTCCGCCAAAGGCGGATCCGAATTGGGTCGGGGGAGCTGCGGATTGAGGCGAAGCAGTTGGCCTCCATTCAGAGCTCTGAATGCAGGTAAGGGGGGTTCACCTGGTGCTGGCGCCACCGCCGCAGTCTGTGCAGCGGCGAAGCCAGATAAGGGGGGAGGGGGGCTTACCTGCCAGCTTCCACTTTAAGGCTTGGGTGACAGTTGAAGCCTGTGCCGGACCACGACGGACATGGGTGAGAGGAGGGGGCTTACCTGGCTCCGCCGCCGCAGTCCATGCAACGATGGTGGCGGAGCCAAGTAAGCGGGCAGGCAGGAGGGGGGCTTACCTGCCTCCGTCACGGTCCGGCACAGGCTTCAACTGAGGCCTGTGGCCTGCTCTTCCGGTTTGAGGCCTGGACCTCAGTTGAAGCCTGCGCCAGATGGAAGCAGGTAAGTAGGGGAGGGGGCTTACCTGGCTCCGCCACTGCCACAGTCTGTGCAGTGATAACAGCGGAGCCAGGTAAGGAGGCAGGGGGGCTTATTCGGGGCCCATTTTGCCCCCTCCCCCACTTACCTGCCTCTGCCGCCCACCACGGAGGCAAGTAAATAGGGAAGGGGAAAAAAATCTCGATCCGCCCCTCCGGATCTTGCTCTACGGAGTGGAGCAGGGGAGGGTCAGATAGACGCAAGGCGGATTGGCCCAATCCGAAAGTTCCAGATCGGGCCACGAAGCAGTTCGGGGGGTCTGTGCACAGCCATAATATAAAAGTATGTGTAAGTATGCAGGCATACACTTAACTTAAGCTCATCTTACACCCCTGTGCAATCCTGCAGCCATGCGTCCTTGATGAGAGCCACAGTTTTATCAAGGACACATGGCTGGAACTCTTGGCAGTGGGTCCCTGCTGGGATGTGGGCCCTCAACAGCTGCTTGATCATGCCTACCTTTGATGCCAGGCTTGAGGAGACAGGAACCTGCATACAACCTACATTGTGACCTTAAGTTCTTAGGACCTGGACAGAGTATGATTTAAAACAGAGATGGGCAGATCAGACTTACGTGATCCACATTAATTTTTACTAGAATATTGACATCTACCAACCCTGAGATCCACTAGGTAAAAAATAGTGGTTCAGGCAGGAGGACATCTGATATGAATAAAGGGAGACTCTGAACATAATGCTCAGCCTAGGAGTTGGTTATCTGTATACCAACTGAGGCCTAGTATTGGGCAAAAGGCAGAATAATAATAATAACAATAACAATAACAATAACAATAACAATAACAATAATAATAATAATAATAATAATAATAATAGAAACAAGCTTAGAATTTCTTTCATGCACAAAGGCACTCCTGCTTTTCTCTCAAGTGCTTTTATTCAGTAATCAAATTTAGGAGGGTGGGAAGAGTAGATAATGTAAGTCAACTGGAAATCAGATACCTTTGCCGGTTTCCTGTAAATCACCCAGAGATCTACCTTCTGCTAACCCCTGAATTTTAGCAAAAGGTGTTTACTTCCCATGTCAATAACCACCCTGGTTCCTGAGTATCATTGAAAAGCCGAAATCAGCTAGACTTGCACTGCATAGGTTTGCTTTCTTCTTTGTGACAAGAGTTCCTGTGCCCCTACTAGCAACATGGCAGAGAGAAATTTAACTCGCCTAATTTCTGTGATGGGGATAACTGCATCTGTTGGTTTTCTACCTATTAATACATGTCTGTTTCAGGGACAGTAGCCCTGCACCTGAAAATAAGCTGAAAAATTTGACGTTGTGATGGCTAAACTCCCTTTTATTGAAGTGATTTCATCACCTCTTATGAAATAACCACATCCGATGTATATACATGGATCTAGATTTTCATCTTGGTTCTAAACCAATCTTTGAAGTGGAAAATCCCATTTATATCTAAAACACTGAGTGCAAACCTTTTGGCACAAGGTACTTACAGCTGTCTCCGGATATTGATTTAAAGAAATACGTGATTACTTATTTGTTGAAAAAAGTAATTTAGCATTTCTCTCCCCCCAGAACTCACAATTATAGACTCCGAAGATAAAAAGCAATCTGCTTTTATTTCCTTTTCTGCAAAGGCCCAATATCTCTTCTGTTCTAGATGTAGTTCCATATTAAAATGGCTGAATACAGGTATTTTCTTCCCAAAGTTTTCTGATAACAGTTAAATAACATTAATAGTAGACAGTAGTTTGTTATGGAACAACATATCTTTCTACAGTATATTATAATGTGATGTGATATTCTTTCTGCCTCTCATTTTGCTTAAAGAAGTATTTCTAAGGTTTTTTTTTTAATTCCACCCTTTCTGACAGGAGCTCAGGATGATCTTCATATGAGGATAATCTCATTTAATCCTCACAGCAACCTATGAGGTAGGTTAGGCTGAGAGACAGTTACTTCTCCAAAATCAGCCAGCGAGTTTCCTGGATTGCAATCCAAAAACCTAGGTGCTAAAACTTTCTCACATTCCAATCTATCAGGAAGTCAAAGTCCAAAGAATAGTTTGGAATTGTGAAAGCTTTGTCTCTGGAAAGTGGAGTATAAGCAATGGTTTAGAATTATTGAAGTGAAGTAGCTTACCATAGCAGTGTATATATACAGAGAGAAACACACACCCAGGAGCATCAATACATAGCACAACACCCATTTTATTAGAATTGCATGATTGCAATCCTATGCTTACTCCCATGCAATCCTATGCAAAGTAAGCTTCATTGATCTCAACATCACTTACTCTGACTGTATAGGTTCAGTCATCTGAAAAGCAGGCTTTAGGTCTCAATTAGAAATTCAAACAATCTTGCAAAGAAGTTGTTACCATTTCAATTGCTAGCGTGAAGTAGGAACTCCAACCAACCCCAGTGGGATTATTTCCCTCATTTTCTGACTTCTATACAAAACTGTCAAAACAATAGTAAAATGTGAAAGCCTTGGTATCATCTCATTCATTTGTCACAGCAAGGAGGGTGTTGATTATCACGGCAGTCAGGCACATCATGTCAATTGATCCTGCTCTGAAAAAAGTCCTGGGCAGGATCTACACTACTGCATTATAATGGTCTATAACAGTAGTGACAACTGTTTAGGCCCAGGACACACTCCGTATACAGTTTTCAAACCATTTTCAAAGTGGTTGGTGTATCCTGCTTGGTTTAGATCTGGCCCTGGAGATGTGTTCCCCTGAATTCCCAATCTACTACCCCACTGGGTGTAAGTACTTAACCAAATAAACTGTTCTTATCTGGTGCCATTTTGTTTTTCATTTTAATCTGTACCATACAGGGCTGCATCTGTTGCTCCATTTCCCTGCTTCTATTTTCAGATGCTAGTGTGAAATGAGAACCAGTGTTGTGTACTGGTTAGAGTATCGGACTGAAACTTGGGAAATCTGGCTTCTAGTCCCACTTGGCCATGAAGCTCACTGGGTGACTTTAGGCCAGGCACAGACTCTCAGCCTAAGCTACCTCATAGGGTAGTTGTAAGGATAAAAATGGAGAGGAGGTGGACCATGTAAGCCTCCTTGGATTCCTTGCAAGAGGGGGAGGGGAAATGCAGGATATAAATATAGTAATGTAATAATGAACCTCTTGCAGAAAGTCCCAAAAGCTTTGCAGGGTGCTGGTCACATGGTTGCTTTTGGGCTTTCTGCCGTTTAAATAATAATGTCATTTTTCTAGCTGTTTCCCCTTATATCCATTTTAAAATGCATTGTTTCATGCATTACATTTATAATAATTTTTGTCCAAGGAACTCAGGCAGACTACATGATCCTCCTCTCCAGTTGAACCTCACAACAACCCTGTGAAGTAGATTACATTGAGAGAGAGTGACTGGCTCAAGGTCACCCCATGAGCTTCATGGGCAAGTGGGGGGTTTGAACCTAGATCACCCCAGTCCTGGTTCACTGCTCCAACTATGACACCATACTGTCTGTATTTAACATCAGAATGAGTCCTTGTTCTGTTTGCAAATACATACATACATACACAAATTCTCAAATATATCCCTGCCAACTTTCTTCCAGAGTCATAATCTCTCTCTCTCTCTCTCTCTCTCTCTCTCTTTCTTGTTATTCTGCTAGCACGTTTCTACCACTTGCAACAACCCTGTTTTCATCCTTATGCACACATAAAATCTACTACTTTTAAGTCCATTTGTGCAAGCTGTTTCACATACCATTCCATTAGCTGTTGCACAAACTGTTGCATCTTCATTACACTCGGTTTTCTGTGTACTAGTTCTGCTATTTCTTCTGCCAGCAATTGCACAAATGCTAATGGAACAATGCTAATTATTATTATTATTATTATTATTATTATTATTATTATTATTATTTATATAGCACCATCAATGTACATGGTGCTGTACAGAGTAAAACAGTAAATAGCAAGACACTGCCGCATAGGCTTACATTCTAATAAAACCATAATAAAACAATAAGGAGGGGAAGAGAATGCAAACAGGCACAGGGTAGGGTAAACAGGCACTGGGTAGGGTAAAACTAACAGTATAAAGTCAGAACAAAATCAAGTACATTGTACTTTTCCACCAGCATAACATTGGATACAATCCCTTGCATTTAATGCCTGCAGTGCTTAGACAAGCCCAATTCGCACCCATCTGGGACAGCTTGGGTGGGAGATGGTTTTTGCAGGATGGTAAGGAGCCGGAAGGAAAACTCTACATGTGCACGGCATGCGTACAGCCTTCAGTGGGGACAGAGCCAAGGATATAGAGCTCGTCCCATGCTGCACTTGGCCTCTTTGGAAAATGAGGCCGGGTCACCCGACCCCTGAGTGGCTCACCCTGATGGGCAGGCTAGTTGCCTGAAGTCAAATGAGCTAGATTCCCTCACGTTCATGCACAGATCCGTGGAGGGGGGAATTTCACTGTTTAAATAAAGAGGCCCTAGTTTATCCCAAGCTCTGGTGTCCGTGTTTTATTTCTAGGCTTCCTTCTCCACTCGCAAATATATAGCGTTCACATTAATGAAAAGGTAGGAATCAGGATGGCAGTTTCAAGTTGGAACAAATTCAAAACAAAAATACTATTGCTGTGCTGAATCACAAGGTCGAAGACACTACTTAACCAAGGTTGCTTTGTTTGCCAGAGTTATGTGGTATGTGCTTGTAAAGGTTATGAAGGCTCAGTAGGAGGAACTGATCCGATATGCAATGATTCAATAATTTTTTTCCTCCTTCCTGTCTGTGTCTCTTCAATATCATGCTCATTTTTATTCTATTCTCCTCCCCATTAATTTTAATTGGAAATGCACTTCCTCCTCCTCCTTTTTTCCAGGAATGCTGTCAAAACATTTCTACCTAGTTCCGTCCGATAGATGTATTGTCAAGTGGTGCCTCCTCTTCTGTTGGAATATTTAATCGTCTTAGATCTATATTCACTTTCAACATACTAATTCTCCAAGAAAAAATGTCTTGGAAGGCCCCTTTTTAATGAATCATACACCTTCACTTCACTGACAAGAAAGGAGTGTGGAAGTTGTCGGTTGTTGTAGTTTTTCCTCCTTCCTCCTCCTTATACAACAATTATTTCTCTGCTTGTACTGAAAAATGATTAATTCTAAATCTAGTAGGAGCTAAGCATACAGCAATCAGTGTGTGGAATGCAGCATAAATACCAAGATATCACAATAAATTATTATGATTGGATAGTTGGGTAGTTTCTTACAGCACAATCCTATACCTATTTTCTCAGAAGTAAACTCTCCTATGTTCAATGGGGACTACTCCCTAGTAAAACTATAGTCCTGTGCACACTTAACAAGGAGCAAGTCCCATTGAATTCACTTAAGTCTTACTTCTGAATAGACATACTGTAAGTGTGTGTTGGGCAGGATCTACACTATTACTTTATAATGGTTTGTAATGGTAGTGACAACTGTTGGGGCCCATGACACATGTCATATATTCTTTTCAAACCAGGATTGAAGCCATTAAATGCTTCAGAACCAGCACCTTGAGTTGGGCTTGGAATTGAACCAACAGCCAGTGTTGATCTCTCAAAACTGGTGAGATGTGTACCTAGCAAGCTGTTCTGGTTAAAATCCTTGCTACTGCATTTTGAACCAGTTGCAACTTCCAAACAGGGCAACACCATTACAGGAAGTTATCAGAGCAAGATCATCATTGCCAGACTATATCTTTAAGTACCAACCTAAGATGGCACTCTGTGCCACTGAAGATACCTGCACAGGTATCCTCAGTTGGTACTCTGTTATCACTGAGGATATCTGAGCCTCTAGTGACAAAGCTAGGCCAAAGAATACTCCTACATGATGAACCTGACCTTTCAGAAAGAGTACATCCATATCCAAGACAGGTTCTGTCTACTTGTCAAACCTATATCCTATTGTTCCTGCAAGAAATTCAGGGAGGCAAACATGGGATTATGTCATAAGCTTTTTACAAGTATCCTGGGAGGTAGGCTAGGCTAAGAACATAATAATTTCCCAAGGCTGAGTAGAGCTTTCAACCCATGTCTCCAAGGACCAAATGGGTACATTGACAGATTCTCCAGGAGATTAATAAAGAATACTGTGTGTAATGTTATTTGCCACAGCAGTTGGCCAAACTCTGTGTCAATTTACAACCCATTAACTATTGCATAAGTCTTGTCTGGGTATGCATTCATTCTATATTTTTAGTGGTTCATTTGTGTCCATTAAGTAAATTTCAGGTTAGCATTATTATTATTTTCTAGCCAGCTATTAATAGAGTTGCCCTGACTGAATGAAAGCAGTTCTAGAAAGGTCAAACTTTTAAAAAGATCAGGCTCTTTAAAAATACCCAATATGAATGGTCCACCTCTGAAGTTTTTAAATAAGCAATCATTTATTTCTATTTCTGATTCTGAATAATTGACAGGAAGAGCAATCCTATGGCCCCTAGAAACTCTCATGTGTTAGGTTTCTTTGGATGACCTTGCTTAGGAGGTGGCCGAGGAGTGAGCGCAAGTGTCCTGTTTTCCATTGTACAATCGTCTTTCTGGCATCCTGTAGCCTCCTCAGCTTCCTACATTTCAATTAAAGGACAGTGGAAGGCATCATGAGGTAATTCCTCCCATGGGGTGTTTTCATATCAGGGAGCGCAAGCAGATTGAGAGGCTAGCTGTGATAAGGAACATCATCAGATGAGTGTTTCATCCCACGTTCATGACTGGTCACTTATGGATCTTTGTGGGTCTTTTTGATGACTCAGTGATCCTGCCATGCTTCTCCTGTTCCATTTCCCTGTTTTCACATCTTAAAATAAGCCACACAAAACCCAACTTTTTTTAAAATAAGTCGGGATTTGTCAGGATTTCCTGCCACGTGCAGGAAAGTTCGGCTATAAAGGGCGTTATTCCTATTGTTCTGTAGGGGCCATGTGGTCTCTGCACACTTCCCTGTGGAATTTGAGCTTGTCCCCAATGGGTACACAAAGCAGGGAGCAGAGCAATGGCACATGACGGTAGGGAAACACAATGTTGAGAATTTTGCCTGCCCCTGAAGAAATTCAGTGAAATTGTCTCCCAAAATTTTCTGTCCACAAATTTTGAGAGGCCATTTGCGCACAGCTCTGATCAAAAATACCTCAAGATACTGGATAAAAAGAAAATTGATGGTACTCCAGAGAATCTGTAGGGGGTTGCTCCATATAGTACTTGATATAGGCAAGGATGGAGGATAGTTGTTCTTGCTGCAATGTGTAAGACCAAGGAATAGGCATGGTTCTGAGTTCAGATTTGATATGCTGTTCATGGCTCTCATGGTGCCTGCCACAATGTAGCTTAACACAGCCTTCCCCAATCCGGTGCTTAGCCAGATGTGCTAGCCAGCAACTCCCATAATCTCCAACCAGATAGGTCATGCTAGCTGGGGATGATTGAATTTGTAGTCCAACATGTCTGAAGGGTACCAGTTTGGGAGACAGCTGGTGTAACATTTTGACGAATGGTCCATCTTTTATCATCAGGAAGTAGCATATAGCAAAAGCATTCATTTCTATGATGTTATTTTTTTTGCCTTGAAACACCTTTGTGCTCTCCTGAATTAGACCTTCTTTTTGTATATTGCTAAACCCAAATTATTTTCATTCTTTGTTATTCTCCATTTGCTTTCTGCTTCCTGCATTATCACAACCCAAGTGGTAAAGCTAAAAATGATGCACTTGGAGGTGGGGAGGGACTGTTTCTTCAGTTGTTCCATGATACTAAAGCAAAATTAAATGAATATTGAAAGGGCCAGATTGTTTTTCACATGAGTGAATTCTCTCTCCCACCCACCCAGCCTTTAAATGCAAGAATAAACACATGATTTTCTGTGTGGAGAAAACATTGGTTGACAAAAGAGAAGCAGCACTGTTTTACATATGTATGAAATAGAGCATTTCTCTGTTTGTGTGTTTTTAAAGGATTTAAGTTTAAAGCAACTTCAAGCATTTAAAGAAAAAAACATTCCAAAACAACTTTTGATCTTATTAATGTGATAGTATTCATTCAGTTTCTTATATAGAAGGCCTAACAAATTACTCAGTGCTTGCTTTACATAGCAGACCAGCGGACCGTACAGACTCTATCTTCCTCCATGAAGCTCCATGGCCCTTTCTACACCTAACGGTGCAGTGGGAGGGAGGGGGCAATCCCAGACTTCCCTGCTTCTGGGATCATCACTGTGTGTCTAAATGGAAGCATGATGTCCCAGATGGGAGGAGGGATGTCGCACCCACCATTTAAAACAAACAAACCCAGGAGCCGGAGTGCACTTGCGCTCCAGCACAAAAGTAAGTACAAAAAAAGAAGAAGCCCCAATCTTGTTCCACATCCCACCCCGGATGGCCCTGGACTCCCCCCTGTCCCAGGTCCTTCTCTCTGCTGACCCCCGCTACTCACGAGGAAGAGGGAAGAAGGTAAGACTGGTGCCCACACCACCCACAGTCCTCAAGATCATCCTGGGACTGTGGGTATATCCGGTATAACTGAGGTCTCAGATATCCTGGAGAAATGTGAGGATCATCCCTCCCTGCTCTCGGGATTCCTTGTACGTCATTTGGATGCACAGGGGTGATCCCTGGAAAAAAGGCCAGTGTAGAAGGGCCCCATGTCAGTTTAGTCCTCCTGATGAGTTCTGCACCATTTATAGCAGGGATGGGCAACTGCAGACATGCAGGCCAAATCCGGCCCATCATAATCTGGCCTGCTGGGTTTTCACAGCCAGGCACGCTCCATTTCCTGACCACATGCCCTTTTTCCAAACTGCCTATGTTTTGGTAGGTTTCCCACTTTGGCGTGATTTCTTCTCCATTCTAAAAGGTTGAAATTAGAGCTGTGTACAAGTAACCTTTCAAAATTCTCCACCCTATATGTGGGCAGAGAAATGGGGGTGGGAGACAGTTTCTCCCCTATCCAGGGGGAGGAGAAATTCTCCAAGGGTTTCTCACAGGAGGTTCCTTTTTTCCCCAAGGGCATTTCTGTTACTTCAAATAGCAACAGCTGCTACTGTGCTGCTACTACAAATGGCAACAGCATCACTGTGTTGGCAGCCTGGTCTTCATTTTGCTTTGTCCTCAGTGTCCCATACCTTGCATCATGCTGGGAAATTGTGGGGAGGAGAAGAAAGGCGGCCACCTCACACAAAGAAAAAAGGCCAGGAAAATTTGGAGAAAGTTCTGCAAAGTGGCCTTTTATTTTATCTTCTCCCTCCACCCCAATCCAGCCCACCTTTGAAAAGGGCTACAAGACCTACCTGTTTCAATTCATTTCTGATCTGGTAGGGGACTGTTCTGAATCACTATTTTCTGGCTGCTGAATTTCTTTTGATGATCATTGTTGATTGTTTAAATTTTATATCTTCGCATTGTTTTCTTGCACTTTTATGTAAACTACCTTGAGCTTGGGAAAGACAGTATCTAAATATTTTGAATAAATGCATAATGCAGAACCGTGTCCACATTCCTATATACAGATCTAATCTATATACAGATCTAATTCTTCCATTGAACTAAAAAGGGGAACTAGCCTACATGTATGAAAGATCTTTAGAGTGGGTATTTGCTCAGAAGTAGGTCCTACTGATTTTGGGTTGGAGGTATTTTATATACAACATAGAATGAAGTATAGCATAGGTCCCACATTTGTTATAAATTTGCCCTCCCAACTGAATTAACATAACAACTGTTTGTAATACTATAAGCCAGTGTTAGGAAAAGGAAAGGTTGTAGGTTTTTTAGCCAGTGAAACTATAACCATTAGCTCAGTGATTGTGCTGCTAGCTTTAGAAGTGTGCACTGTCTTTCCTTATCCTCATCTGTTAAACTCAAATTAAGGTGATTATACAAACATACAATTTCCCTTTTGTTCAAATACTCCAGCTGAATACACCCACTCACTAACTGGTTCTGGTTTCATTAGTGGAAAAGGTGAGATCTGTAGGTTTATTGCAAAGAAACTGGTGAAGTTGACCCATTGAGTTTGTGATGGTTGCATGAAGGTCAAGGCACAATATGACAAGTGAAGTTCAAAAGATGCACCATTGGTTTTGAGAGTTAAAGATGTAGTAAATGGTTTAGAAAAAATAAAATGAGATTACTCAGGCCCTCCAGGCAAAGTGGATCTTCTGGTTATCGTTTGCAAATTTCCACCATGTCACATCATTTAATGTCACATTCTCCTGGATCGTGTTAAGTCACGTCAAGTCATATCATATAAAGCACAATTTAACATGAAAAGACATGATGTAGGCTGGTGAAAACTGGCAGAATAAAATTGTGCTGTATTTGTAGTCTCTTTTGCATTGACTGCTTAGAAATACTGATCGATCAAGAAAAGTTTTTGTTGAGAGTTGGTTCTGCTTTCCATTTAAGTTTTCAGATAGAGGGTTTTCGAATAAACCAAGAATTGCAGTCCTAAAGTTTCCTGCACCAGCAAACAAGTACTTCAGAGGACAGGAAATGTGAAGCCTATACCACATATGAAGACATCATATTGATCATAGTAATATTAGAACACTAGCTGATATACCCAGCATAGCTTGAGTCCCCTAAGATATAGGTCTGCGAAGTAATCATCTTAAAGTCGTAGGCCAGTGCTAGGCCTGTGAGTTAACTTTTAAACGAATTAAATTTGTTTCTTTTTCTCCTCTCTCACCCTCACAACAACCCTGCAATGTAGGCTGGTGCTAGGCCTGTGTGGTAACTTTAAAACAAATTAAATTCTTTTCCTTTTCCTTCTCCCTCTCTCACTCCCGATGCAGGCCAGGGTTGCTTAAAGCCATAGCTCTTCATGACCTGCTCAACCATCTTCTGCTCAGGACACTTGGCAGGTGCTGGGAAGCCTCCAAGGGAGGCCAGGTTGAATTCCTGTGCCTACCTCCGCCTGAGCTTCTCACCTATCAAGTGCTGCAGCAGGAGGCTGTACTGAAGCACCGGGGCTGGCACGTCTGGCCGAGCTGGTCCATGCTGCACTGTGCTATCTGTGCCTTTAGGTAGGTCATGAGGGAGCCAGCCGGCTGACTGACTGACAGTTAGCTCAGTTGTTGCTGTCAGTGACAGGGCCAGAGCTGCACCCTCCTGTTCCCGATGGTACCTAGTGACCAAGGCAGCCAGCCCCAGGCACTCCCCCTTCAGGCCCAGGATGGCAAACCACTTCCAGATGATGGCTGCCAAAGCCCAGTAAATCTTCCCTCCTGCCCAAGGCATTCTGGGAGTTGTAGACATAAGCCTGGGTCTCTGAATAACATATTAATCTTTGAACACAATCTGAGGTGTGGTGAGAGACAACTGGAGAGCAGGCCTTCTTAGTTGTGGCACCCTGGTTATGGATTACTTTTCCCCAGGCAGGCTTGCCTATAGACTGCATTAATGGGTTTCCAAGGTGTGTTTTTTTTAAAAAAAAAATCCCAAGTCTTTTTAACGATGAGATGTTTTTATGCTGCATTTTTTCCTGTTATAACTAAACCACAATATTCCAAGACAGATGCAGGAATTACTGAATAAAGTGTATGATTTTTATGTAAAAGCCTGACTATACCATTGAAACAGAAGAGTGAATGGAAGAATGACTGATAGCTGAGGCTAGAATGGAATGGTGGGCAGGCTTAGTGGTAGTTGGAGAAAAGGAGAACAAAGACAGCTAGTGAGAGGTCAGGCAAGTGGGAGCTGAGTTAGGATTGAGAGAGAGTGACCTGGGCAGGATCTACGCTACTGCTTTTAAAACTGTTTATAACAGTAGTGACAACTGTTGGGGCCCAGGACACACACCCTGTACAGTCTTCAAAATGGTTTCAAAGTGTTTTATCCTGCTCAGCCATACTTTATTTAAAATCAGCCGCTTTACATGCCAGTACAATACCTCTCAGCATGCCTTGGGCAGCCCGCAGGTGCCCACATCCTTTGAGACATCCTCTTGTTGATGCTTCTGCTCCTTGATAGAGCATTGAGGAGTAGCATTGCCAAAGAGGGGAGGTAAGTGGCTATCAGTGGACACGCCCAGCTCCAGCCAATCCTGCTGGGACTGCCTTGGCCTGCGCTTCTCATCCCCAAAGCGCTCTATTAGGAAACTACTGCTGGGCTGGGCCGGGCGCTTCTCCACTTCATCAGGTCTGTTTCTGGGCATACACAGAGTGCCTCCTTTTCCTCCCTCCCTCTTAAGGGCAAAGGCTGCGCACTTGCTTCCCCTAGATTCTGAGAAAACAGTGATATCAGGACGGAGTGCCTTTGAGCATGTTTGGCCCCTCAAAGTCATGCTGTTGTATCTAATTATGATTTTAAAATCACACAGAGGGTGGGAGGAGGCACCACAATTGCACACAGCCCTATGTGAGTTGTTTCCTTTTATGTGGAATTGGGTTGACTGCTTGAGACCAACCTTAGGAGTCAGGGTTGTGAAAGACATGCAGCAGCAACCCGCCTATGTACTCACAATGGCGGCCAAAGGCAAGTAAGTCTGGCCTCCTGCCCAAGGCATGCTGGGAGTTGTAGGCATAAGCCTTGGTTTTTATTATATTCCTTAAAAATACTTAAAACCGCAAATTCTGTGTTTTTAGATTTTTCTGGTACATTGTACAACCAGACCTATCAGCATGCTAAATTTCAAGTTTCTAACTCATCTAGAAGTGGCTAAACTTTTCCAGACATACGTCACACACTCATTAGCTCTCCACTGGACTAGTACTTGCTTGTACTAGTGCCAGGCATTTAGCATGGATGGACTTCCAGCAATGGATACTGCCTATAAATTCCAGCTCCAATACATAGAACTGAGGAAATATATCTAACTCTGTCAAAATTTTGTAAGTACTTTTACCTGATTTTGTCTACAAATAACTATTCATTCTTAAATTGTAACAAGAATATGAGTATTATTTGATGGTAGGGCTGTGCAAGCCTTGGCCCTCGGATTCGGGAATCTGAATCATGGAGGCCATTTTATGATGGATCCGCCATTTCCTTACACAGCCCTAGGCCCCTATATAGCCTGCAACTTCCAGCATGCAGTGCCTGGGAGGGTTGAACCTACCAGGAACAGAAGGCATACATGTACTGACCACCACCACCACCACCACCACCCACTCCTCAGCACCATCGCCAGCTCCTCCATGTGATTGCCGGCTTCTTGCCACCATCATTAGCATCTCAGCATGATGTCTGCCTCCTCAGCACAATCACAGCTGCAATCCAGGATGCTCCAGTGACCCTGGAGGGGTCCCCACATGTTTGGCCCCAGAGCAAGGTCAGACAGCAGAACAGCCATACTGACCTCAATCCCACTGAAAAAGGTAGGGTAACTCCCTGACTTGTTCAAAGCGCAGCTTTGCGGGAAAGCCCTGAGGTGTCTGCGTATCTGCGGAGTTTCATATAATGCATGCAGCGCAGATTCGCAGTCACCATGGGGCTTTCCCTACGTATAGACAGCCCCCTAGACTAATAAGCAGATACGAACATAGTTATCCTTCAGATTGTGTACTTCTAATTTTTCAATACAGTTCTCAGTTCAAAAACTGTAAAAAAAAAATGTGTGTATTATGGAAACTGCATACAACAATGTGTATATTGGAGAAATTCTGTACAAAAAACAAATAATCATTGTGCTTTTGGGGGTTAAAAAGTTGATGCGGAAACAGGATGGAATGGTCTTATGTTTGAAAACATGAAAAACTGACATGGAATTATTCTCTTTTTGAAAGACCTATTTTAAAGTCACCCACTCTATCAGTGAAAAGGTTTGAGGGACAAACAGTCTAAGAAGAAAATGCCACTGTTGATTCTTATTTATATTCTTGTTGCAGTCTACAGGACAGCCAATGAACCTGAGGAGTTTAGAAACATGGATTTAATATAAAAAGGAAAGCTGGGGAACCTTTTCTGAAGAGAGAAGTTGTTATTTTTTCTGTTCCAAATTTAATAAGGAGTGTGGCTTGAACTGGGATTTGAGGAGGATGAGCAAATAGCTTTTTAACACTGCAAGATCCACTAGGCTTGAAGGTAACCCTCTTGAAAATCAATAAGTCTTTTTTTTAAAAAAAAATGAAAACAGGGATGATTCGACATTTAGAAAAAGCCTATCAGATGGGTTGGCAAAGCTTTACTTTTAGCACATCTGGTGGAGCTGTTAACTTTGAAAGAGGAAGCAAGGATGGATGGGTTCCAGGAAGAGTTATGATTCCCATTAGCTACATGAGACAGGACTTTGCCAAGCCTATTGGTCTCATTAAGCACAACACAACCCTGTAGGAGATGGTTTTTGTTTGCTTTTTTAAGCCTTGATTTTCAAACCAAAATAGCTTTCAAATGTTCCTGGGTGTAAAACTTCTACTCTGGATTATTTTGCATTTGACTTCATAGAAAACTTGTCCCTGTTGAAAAGCCAGTGCACCCCCTGTGAAGAACTTTTTTCATCAATCAACACATCTCATACCAAAAGGACAGATAATATTCAGCAGAAGAGTGATCTCCCTTGCTAAAAAAAAGAAAAGAAAAACAAAACAAAAGAAATGTGTTTTGGGGGTGGAAGGAAACTTAAGGCGGAGGCGAAGAGGATTGGGGGGCCGGTGGAGCGTGGCGAAGAGGATTGAGGTGAAGGCGGATCCTTCGCCTCAATCCGGAGCTCCGCCGGAAAGGTAAGTGGGGTTTACTGGGCCCTGCCGCTGTTGCTGTCACCTGTGCGGTGACGGCGGCAGGGCCCGGTAACCCCCCTGCCCTCTTCTCCCTTACCTGCCTCCGTCCGCGGTCCGTCGGCTTCTTCAATTGAGCCCGCAGTTCAACCAGGAAGTCTGGGCCGCACTTGCAGCCCAGACTTCCTGGTTGAACCGTGGGCTCAATTGAAGAAGCCGACGGACCGCGGACGGAGGCAGGTAAGCCCCCCCCGGTCCCTTACCGGGCTCTGCCGCTGTCGCCGCATGGGTGGCGACGGCGGCAGGGCCCGGTAACCCACCCCGCCCTCCTCTCCCGGCCTTACCTGGAACCACTCCCCTCCACTGCGGAGCTCTGATTCAGAGCCGGAGCTCCGCGGCGAAGAGGAGCGGAGTATGGGCGGAGTGGCGCGGAGCGGAGCGGGCCGATCTGAAATTTTCGGATCAGCCCGCGGGACAGAGCAGGGGGTCCATGCACACCCCTAATTAAAAGGGGGGGAGAATTATACAAAGGTTTAAAGAAAAGCAGACCAGATATCCATATGTTTATCCACTTGCAAGTTGTGTCTATATAACAATTGTTCAAAAGTTGATAATAATATTATGTCCTCAATCCATTGTATTATGGGAGGTGTGAATTTGTCCTTCCAATGTGGTAGTATAATAGCTTCATCACACCAGGGTTATACTGTGCAATCACTGTGAATTGTGTGCAAAGGACTCCAAAGTTTTCCAGCTTATAATCTGCTTTGACTGTGAAGTACTCCCATGCATCCTGCTTGAATTGTGCTTTAAAGGCAAAAGACCTGACCTATTTTGCTACCTGTTTAGGAGCGAATCATTTGTTGTTTTCCGAGAAGCCACTGGGGGCGCAGGAGGAGGATTTGATATGGTTAAAGTACAAATTAAACAAATGCTTACATCTGGGTAAGTTTTAAAGATAAAGACATCAAAATTGGCACAGTAATAGATATTAAGGAGAGCTTTAAGCATACCAAATTTGAAACAGTTTGGGCCATCCGTTGATTTTTTTATTTTTTTTTACATTTCCACCCTTAAACCCTTTTTCTGGTACGCAAAGGATCTTAGGAGCGCTGCCGCCTGGCGTGAGATTTAGCTAACAACAACAACAATGACATCTTTACTCTACAGGGGATAATTCGAGGGAAACAGGTATGTGGGGTGAAGCCTTAAGTCTTTTGGCTGTAAATAAGGGCTCTGAAGATCCATCTGTGCTGACCATGTGTTAACTTCCAAGAAGCTGGTAGGTAAATTAGGAGGAGATCACATTATTCCATATTATAGATCATGTCAATTCAAAGTTCATCCTTA
Organism: Elgaria multicarinata webbii; assembly: GCF_023053635.1. Taxonomy (NCBI): domain Eukaryota; kingdom Metazoa; phylum Chordata; class Lepidosauria; order Squamata; family Anguidae; genus Elgaria; species Elgaria multicarinata. The sequence goes on from NC_086177.1 coordinate 61,010,785, forward strand.
TTATAACCTCCTCCCCAAAAGGGGCAATTATGGGACATTGCCAAAACATATGAGTTAAAGAAGCATTAGATGCATTACATCTCCAACAGATATGCAAGTTAGACAAACCCTTATTGAAAAGGTGTTGTGGAGAACAATAGACCAAAACAAAAAAAATTGCTGAATAAGTCTTAACCTGAGATCCATAAAAGCTTCAAATACAGATGCTAGCGCAAACCACAAGTCTGAAAAGGAAAAAAAAACTCATCATCTGAGCCTATTAATTGATCCAAAGTAAAAAATAATCTTATCCATCCATGTCGTCCACAGAAATGCTTTCTTCCCCATTTTCAAAGCTAGGTTTTCCCATATAGTCAATTTTTCATGAGATCAAACTATAATTGACATGATATTATACCTCATGTCTCTCTAGCTGCCAGAACCCACCTTTTTTAATTGGAAGCTGCATCTGTTTCAGAGATATTTGAGGTGGAGAAGAACCTCCCCAAAAGATTATGAAACAAAGTATTAAGTTGTTGAAAACATTTGCCAGGTATAATGGTTATCTTCTAATGGGTTACAGGTTACAGCTTTTGGAGATGCTGTAATCTGGAGTTTTGGATGGTGTGTACAGCCCAATCATGGAGTCAAGAAATGGCTCTTCCACATTATTATTATCAGAGAATTAGCCCAATAGCAACCTTTACACACTCCTGAGGTCAGGGTTCATCTCAGCATAGGGTGGTCAGTTATACATTGCCCCAAAAGAGGACAAGAATTTCATATTAACTTATATGTATAGTTACACATGTATAGTCACACATTTAGATTACTATGATTTAAATAGAAAGACAATACATTTCACAATATTGGGGAAGATGGTAACCAGGTGATCCTTGTGCTTGCACAGTCTGCTGACCTGGTGCTAAGTGTTGAAAGGCATCTTCAAGGTCTCTGGGCTCTCCCTTCTCATGGTTCTTTTCTCTTTAAACCCAACCAAGACTGGATAGCCCTTCAAATAAACGACATTTTCAAATGCATGACTGTGCTCTGACAGACTTTCAAGTAGAGGACTGCCCTCTTTAAATTAGGACACCTGACCACCCTACCCTAAGTCTGCTGCTTCCAATTCTCTGTATACTTTTTCAACCTTCCAAGCAATGTTTGTCATACTCTTATTATTTTCAACGAAGAAAGTTTCTGGGATATGTTTGTCAGTTTTAGCCCTGGAACACGTGCAGTAAAATTACAAAAGATCAGAGTCCTCCTGAACTTCTGAGAGGGCTTTGCCTTCAATGCTGGGCAGATGGCTAGACCTGGCTGGCAGTTCAGCTGCTGTTCTGTGTTTGATTTTTAGGAGTGTCCTGGCCTTTTCAAAATCTAACCCGAGAAGCAGCACCTGGAATTCTATGTAATTTTGTTACTTTATGTAGGTATTGCAGCCAAGAATGTCCACACTGATTTACAGAATAACATAAATAAAAAAGATAGATCCCTGCCTCAGGAAGTTTACAATCTAACTAATAGGTCTATTAGTCTCACAAAATCTATCTAGGCAATCAGGTTTCCTTCAAATTTGGTTTGAGAAGGCTTGGGGTGGAATGGGGAGAGGATATCTGAGCATAATAAAAGAGTTCACCATGACACAGAGAGTTTACCAGTTGTCAGAAGCAAAGGACAAAGAGTGAGATAAAAACACACACACACAAACAATGTTTTCCTTCCTATCCCCCTAGAGATTCTGAATATAATCCATGGTTGTATTGGTGCTGCATAAAGGGAGAGAGAGTTCACAGACATTGTATACATGCATTGAAGTGTATTCCCAATAACATGTGTGAAAGTGAATAGATATGCCACTGATTCACAGAGTGATATTTTTCTTCTTTGTTTCTCTCTATGCAAAAGCAGTAGAAAGCATCAAAAGCTCAATGTCGCTTCACACATGGCGCAAAATGGTGTATATTACGCCAGTCCTTTTCCAGCTTCATTGGCTGCCAGTCCAGGTCCGGGCCCTATTCAAAGTGCTGGTATTAACATTTAAAGCCCTAAACTGCTTGGGGCCAGGTTATCTGAAGGAACAACTCCTCTCATATGTACCTGCCTGGACTCTAAGGTCATCCTCAGGGGTCCTTCTCCGTGAGCTCCTGCCAAAGGAAGTGAGGCAGGTGGCTACTAGGAGGAGGGCCTTCTCTGCTGTGGCACCCCAGCTGTGGAATGAGCTCCCTAAGGAGGTTCGCTTGGCACCTACATTATATGCTTTTAGACGCCAGGTGAAGACCTTTTTATTCTCCCAGCATTTTAACAATCTATAAATACATTTTAACTTGATGTTTTAAATTTGTAATTTTGCATTGCTGCTGTTTTTATCTGGTTGAGCTTTTATATTGTATTTTATATTACGGTTTTATACTGTTGTTTTATACTTTGAATGGTTTTAATTTTTGTGAACTGCCCAGAGAGCTCCGGCTATTGGGCGGTATAGAAATGTAATAAATAAAATAAATGAATAAATAAATAAATAAATAAATAAATAAATATATTGTAACATGGGTGGGCAGAAGGTAGATCTCAAGATGTTTTAGACTTCAACTCCCATAAGCCTCTGCCAGCATAGCCCAAGGTCAGGAATGTTGGGGGTTGAAGTCGAAAACATCTAGAGATCTACCTTCTTCCTACCCTGTTGTAACATGTACATATAATGCAAGTATCTGTTTACTGAGTATAAACTTATCTGGAAGGTGGAGTGGCTTACAAACATACAGACACATACAGAAAGTAATACAGACAACACTGTGACTTTCACACATGAGAATGTAGGACTTTGGGCCTTGCTACACCTACCGGATAATCCGGCCAGGAGTCGGGGCGACAGCGCGCTATAGCTAGCGCGCGCCGTTGCCCTTTTCCACACGTCAACACGCGACGGAGCAAGGGGAAGTCCTGTTGCGTCCGCCATTTTTTCTCCCCTTAAAGGGCCATGTGCGCAGGAGCACACCGCTGGAAAGGTAAGTGCTTTTTTAAAAAAATGAAGGGTTACCTGCTTCCCCCTGATTCCCCCCCACACAATGTGTGATGCCCCCCCTGCCCACTCGCTTGCCTGTCCTCCCTCGTCCACCATGCCCTGTCCCCCATGCCCGTTCTTCTCCCCCCGCCCCATCCCCCGTCCGCCATGTCCATGCCCGTGCCTGTGCCTGTTCTTCTTCCCTCGCCCCCATCCCCCGTCCACCATGTCCATGCCCGTTCTTCTTCCCCCGCCCCCATCCCCAATGGCCGTGCCCGTTCTTCTGACCCCCCTCTCTCCTGCCGGGTCTGGCCTTTCCCCCAGCCCCAATCTCTCCCCCCATGATTCCGCCCCCCGGCCCGATGGGCACAGCGCTCCTATGAGTGCTGTGCCCAGTCCGTGGCTTCTCCTGGCTACTCGTGAGTAAGCGAGCAGCCGGGAAAAGCAACGGAAGTTGCTAGACTTTCTGCAGCCCCGGCCTCAGGCCGGGGCTGCGGAAAAGCTGGGCCATAAGCGAATCCGCTTATCCCGGTTCAAGCGAGGTCTTAGCCCGGCCTGACCCCGGAATCCACTGTGCGTCATCTGGATGCACAGGAGGGAGATTGGGCCTCACACCGAGCTAAGACCTCGTCTAGCAACGGCCTTTGTTTTTCAACACAACTGCCAGAAAAATATAATGTGTGATATATCTGTCTGTATATACTTGTCCAAGTTTTCTCTATAACATATTTTTTTTACAAAAAAAACAAAACTGTTGCAGCTTCAAGGATTCAAAGCTCAGCAGTTCCCTGTAGCATGTACTTGCATGACACATAGGTGTTGTTGTTTTTTAAGTGTGGTTCTGTTATTTTACAGGAAACATCACAGGTACATGTAGTATACCAGCGCACACTTACACATTGTATCTGAGTTCGATGAAAAAGGAAATGCTGTTTTTGATTTAAAAGAACCTACATCTATATAAATAAAAATGTAAATGTTCGTTTGTTCCTAATCTAAAATCTCCAAAAGTTCTTCACCGATTGCTTTGAAATTTTGACACAACGTTGCATTCGAATACCCGTGTGTTTTTATGTAACTATATTGTAGATGGGGACAAAAGTGTGTCTTAGAATCGAAGAAATAGGGTATATAAAAGCCCAGAGGCCTCCTCCAAGCCACTTATGCAAATAGGAGAGAAGTCATTGTGACATCACCAACCAGTAGGCCAATCTACTGCCTCTGCCTTCTCTCCTATTTCCATGTTCTCTCCTATTTGGCGCCATCTAGCAATGTTTCTCGGCCTTCTATGGAAGTTCCAAGTTCTGAAGAAAGGTTACTGCCAGGAGATTCCGGCCTAGCAGAGGGGCCAAAACCCACTAACCTCCTCACCACACCTGTGACAGGTAAAAACATACTTTTTTTGAAAAACAGCACCATCTGTTGGACGTAAAAGGAACACATGCTGGTCAGGCTGGAAGTTACATAAGCAGCAATGAAGCTGTATGGCGAATTCTTTCATTTCCCATACATGAACGGAGTCCAGCTGTTCTTCACTTAGCAGTACATCTAGAAAATGGACAGCACATTTATTTCACAGCTGCAAATGTGCAACAAATAGCCCTGAATCCACTGGCTACAACGTTAACTGCTTTCTTCACGTTATGTCAAAATTGCGTCGTGAACAAAATTACAACATGAGTGATCTTTTGTCGTATGTGCAATCAAATATTCCTAAGCTAACGCTTGAGCAAAATCACATTTATGATCAAATAATGCAAACTGTAAATAACGGGGTTGGAAAAATCTTCTTCTTAGATGCGCCAGGAGGAACTGGTAAAATGTTCCTAATTAGATTGATTCTGGCAACAATTCGATCCCAAAATGACATAGCCTTAGCTCTTGCGTCGTCCGGAATAGCTGCGACATTGCTACAAGGTGGAAGAACTGCTCATTCCGCTTTGAAATTGCCATTGAACATGCAATTCATTGAAACTCCCACGTGCAACATTTCCAAAGCATCCGGCATGGGAAAAGTATTGCAAAAATGCAAACTTATTGTTTGGGATGAATGCACAATGGCACACAAAAAATCCCTCGAGGCTCTTGATTGATCATTGCAAGATTTGCGAGGAAACATCAGACCATTTGGGAACGCAATAATATTGCTTGCAGGAGATTTCAGGAAAACATTACCTGTAATTCCTAGATCAACACCAGCGGATGAAATAAATGCTTGCCTGAAATACTCTACTTTATGGCGACATGTCAAGACGTTAAAATTAACTACAAATATTGTGTCCAGCTGCAAAACGATCGATCAGCTGAGATATTCTCACGTCAATTGCTGGAAATTGGGAACAGAAAGGTGCCGGTTGATCTGACCTCAGGACAAATTCCATTGCCTCATAACTTCTGCAATTTAGTGACGTCAAAAGAAGAATTGGTTGAAAAAGTATTTCCCAATATTCAAACCAATTATAAGAATCACGATTGGCTGAGTGAATGAGCTATTCTTGCGGCCAAGAACAAAGACGTCTACGAACTTAACAATATTATTCAGTCTAACATTCAAAGCGAGGCAGTCACATACAAGTCCGTTGACACTGTTGTGGAAGCAGATGAAGCGGTTAATTATCCAACAGAATTTTTGAATTCACTCGATCTGCCAGGGATGCCACCGCACGTATTGCAATTGAAAATCGGCGTGCCAATTATCATGTTGCAAAATATCAACCAGCCAAAGCTTTGCAACGGCACGCGGCTTGCAGTAAAAAAATTACTGAGCAACGTCGTAGAAGCAACAATCTTGACAGGACCTTTCAAAGGTGAAGATGTCCTCATTCCTCGCATCCCTATGATTCCAACGGATATGCCATTACAATTTAAGAGATTGCAATTTCCAATTAGATTGGCGTTTGCAATCACCATCAACAAAGCTCAGGGCCAATCTTTAGAATTGTGCAGTTTAGATCTAGACACAGATTGCTTCTCACAATTATATGTTGCGTGTTCTAGAGTTGGCAAACCAGACAATCTCTATATCTACACAGACAATGGAACAACAAAAAATTTTGTATACCCACAAGCATTGTGAAATTAAACATATTAGAAACGTGAGCTTTCTCTTTTCTTTCTTTTCCATTTAACCAGACCGAGCCACAGCAATGCGTGGCTGGGTACAGCTAATATATAATATATAATTTAATTTGCACATTTTAGGCTGTAATCCTATATACCTGAGAGTAAGCTCCACTGAAGATAGAGGGATTTACATCTGAGTAAACCTGCATGGAATTGCACTGTTGTTCTATAGCCCCATGCAACCAGCTGATTCAACTGTCTTCCATTCGTTTTAATAAACTAAACACAAGAAAATCATTTCTGTTGTATTATTTGTAAGCCTGCACTATATTTTCTGACAAAATCACTTTGAACAGTTCATACAACCATCAAAGAATCTCAGACTCTATTCAAGATTGTTGAATTTCTTCTTGACATAGTTATCATGAATACTTGAAAATGACAGCTGATCTTCAGATCTGTGGATTTGTTATCATGCATCTGCAAAAGTCATATGAAATGAAGGGTCATATCATTAGTGATGTACATTCACAGTTTCATTGTTCCATTCTCTGGTAGCAGCTGAGAAGCTGATCAACAGTCTCTTGTTGGTGAGTAAATTAAGCACCAAAGCGGAATAATGATAAATAACTCTTTCAGATGTCCAGCGTGATTCAGAGAAATTATGCTTCAAATGCCAATCAACATTGTTGAATACTGACATGACCACAATATAGACATTTCTTTGCTAACTCGGTATTGTGTTGACTTCTTCTTTTTCAAAAATACAAAAATAAATCGGGATAATTACAAGATGTCTTTGTGTTTTTTCATACGGTTTTGAAATTTCAGATGATTGAAATGCTGGCAACACTTCTGTAAGAGCAATGGCACCATCACAAATGCTTCTGAAAAAATCAAATATTTAATGAGGCGAAGAGTAGCTGGGTGTGGCAATGTTGAAAATAGAGTGTACTTCAGAATGTTGTGTGCCTGTGTGTGTGTGTTGTTGTTGTTTTGTGTGCCCCTCCCTTGGATCACTGTTAGATGGAAGACCATTACAGGGTGAAAGTCTGGGACTTGAATGAAGGAAAGTTCATGGATGTGATACAGGGTGGAGCTGGGAGCAATGATAAATGAGTCTGTCTATGGGCTTCTTCACATGAGTGAAATAAGTCACACTCATGACTGGCCACTCATAGAGATCTGTGGATCCTTTTGACGATGTTGGCAACCTTCTGCATGCCTCCCCTGCCTTCCCCCAGTATTCATTTTTTTAAAAACAAAAACTGTAATACCCCAATTCTGCTGAAATATCTTGGGATTTCCTGCCATGAACAGGGGAATTTGCACTAAAAATCAACCACTAGGATTCTGTCCCATTCAGGGTATGAAGAGCAAGAGGAGGGGAAGTTTTCCATTATAGACCACATGGTTGCCCCTTTCCAGCTCTGTAATGTAACCCCATTGTGATTGCACAAGAGGAGCAGAAAGCAATGTCCCAGTAAGGAAACACGATTTCTAGGGATGTGCTCCGCTCCGATTAGAAGTGGAGAATCAGAAGCGAATTGGCCTGCTCCGCCTTGCCCAGAGGCGGAGTAGAAGCGGACCAGGGACCCGTAGAAGCACGGCGAAAAGAAGCGCCCATACGCGGAGCGCTTCTCTTTTCGCAGACCCATCCCATCGCCATTTTGAAAAATTTCGCCCATAGGATTGCATTGCAGAAAAGAATAGGGGATAACTGTGTTGTTTTTTAAGCTATCTTTCTGAAACTTCTTGTGCTTAGAGAGTCGTGGCTGGGGGTCATTTTGAGCCTACTCTCAGCTTTCTGCGTGCTGCGGTTCGCTTGCTAGAAGTTTTGGGGAAATCGGGTAAAACAGCGGGAAAATGTACCTTTTTCGAAGGGCTGAGGGGCAGAGTCAACTCCCGGTCATGATCACATGATCCCAAAGTTGGAGGAGGGGATAGGCAAAACGGGTAACTTGGGATTCTGGGAACTTCTCTTTCTTAGTCTGAATGGACTTTTCCCAGTGTTTTTTAAAACAGTAGCCCCAACAAATGCACAAACACAACCTGAAATCATATACTAAGCCAACAATAAGAGATAGAAAAAGCACAGCACTGCTACCCACCCTAACTTTGGGGAACAAATGAATAGATGTGGTGCAAGGGGATGAGCTCCCCTAGGGCATGGATGTGCCCTGTGCACTCTCCTGTCCTTGGAGGGCCATCAGAGCCCTCCAAAGGTAAATCAGAGAATGCCTATCATGAGTTGAAGTGATCATTTGCTTCTTAAAGACTGGTACCTAGACAGGACCAGTCAAATTTGCAAATGATTCCCCCTCCTCTTGGGCACGTCCACTCCCCTCTTACTGGTAAAAGACAGATATAGCCTTTTAAAAAAAATTCTTCTTGTTGTTTATTCAGCAACACTGCTGCTTTTAATTCCACCCCTCCTTTCTTTCTTTCTTTATTGATTGATTCCATTTTATATGCATTACTGGCTTTGAAACTATCCTTGGCTCACTTCCTTGTGCCCCCAGAAATGTCTGCTGCCTGCCTGCCTTCCCTCCCTCCTCCCCTGCCCACCTCGCAGGGATGGTTTTTGTGTGTCTTGCTTTGACTCAGGGGAGAAGTCCTTCCTGTGCTCAAGTTCCAAATCAATTTTTCAAGTGTGGAAGAAGAGTCATATTTAGGTTTATCTCTACTCCCCAATTCATGGCATGTTGGGATTTCCTTTGAAATGGGCCCATTGAGCTGTCTGCAGATACTGGGGTGTCCGACTTTCATAAATTCCCCAAAAATCCGGGGATGATGGGATTGGCTTGAAACTTGGCATCCATGTGGACACATGGGTAAGCTGTCATGGGACCGAAGGTGAGGTTCTGACATGCAAATTGACATAGTTGTAAAATGGGACTTGATTTGGGGTGAGTTAAAAGGTTAGAGCCACGCCAAAAATCAGGGGATAATGGGATTGCCTTGAGTCTTGGTGTACATGTGTATCCCTGGATAAGCTATCATGGTGCCGAGTTTGAGGTTTCTAACGTGCAAATTGACGGAGCTATAGAAAGGGGTGTGAATGGGGTGCCCGATTTTCAAAAATTCCCCAAAAATCAGGGGATGATGGGATTGGCTTGAAACTTGGCGTGCGTGTGTATACCTCCATGAGGTGTCATGGTGCCAAACTTGAGGTTTCTAACTTTCACAGAAAAAAAGTTGTATACTTTTTTAGCTTTCAATGCAAGCCTATGGGGGGGAAAACGGAGCTCCGATCCGGATCCGGAGCTCCGCAGCGGAGCGGAGCGGACATAGGCGGAGCAGGGGCAGAGCGGAGCAGCCTGATCCACAAATCACGGATCTGGAAGAGAAGCGGAGCGGGGGGTCCGTGCACACCCCTAACGATTTCTCCTTTATCTAAAGAAGCCCTGTGAAGGGGGAGGGGGCATGGAGATGTGATTGGGGAGGAGGCAGAGTTTGGTGTTTTCTTTTAGCCTGTTTGTTGTTGTCTACTGCTTTGGTTAATACTAACTGCATTTTTATAAAAATCCGATTAACCTACTTGCATGTCTTTGCAGTTGCAAATTGCAGCTAATGTGCCTGGGTGATATTATGGGGAAGAATGGGGGCACCAAAATTCCAATTTTGATGGGCAAGGGGATGTATGGCACATTAGGGAGACAGGGTTGGATTGGCCAGATGAGGAGACATGAGGAACACAGGTGGAAGGTTGTCCCTTCAACAAGATAGCCCTCCATCCATCAGGTTGCTTTGTCAGCCTCCCCTCTAGTCTGATGGTGCTGCTGGCTATTTCCAGGTCAGTCCAAAATAAATCCCTATGATCCATGATTTAATTGTTGTTGTGGGGGCTAACTAGGCATTTGCCCACTTGAAGAGGTGGGACCCATTGAGATGATCTGCCCCAGAGACATATGGAAATGGAAGGATTCCCGAATGCTCTATGGGACTTTCCAGAGGACAGGGTTGGTGATCCTGGCCTAATAATTCATAGTGGACCTGCACCCTTTGTCCTTTCTCCTGACACATTAATTGTGGCCACCATTAATGCAGCAGGGGAAAATATGCAGTTTCTCCAAGGCTTGGGAAATTGGCTATTTTCTCCGTCCACACTCCCCGCTCCAATGCTGATAGGGGCCTTAAAGGCGCTATTAACCAGACCTTTAAGGCACCCATATGCAGGGTGGTGGTGGGGAAATCACATTTCCCCCCCACTCTAATAGTGGTGCCTGCCATTACAGTGGAGGGGGGGAAATATGCGCTTTCCCCAGCCTTGGGAAAATCATGACCCCCATGTACCAATTGGGACCTTAAAGGCCCTCTTAACCTTGCATTAGCATGGTTTAAAATTGACATTTTTAAAGATAAAGAGATGAAACTTTGCACCATGAAAGGATTTAGGTAGAGCTTTAGCCACACCAAATTGAAACAGATCCGTTCATCCATTGATTTTTTAGGTTTTTTTTAAAAAATTGAGGTTTTAAAATTATTATTTTTAAAATCGTCATTTTTAAAGATAAAGAGATGAAACTTTGTACCATGATAGGATTTAGGTAGAGCTTTAGCCACACCAAATATGAATCAGATCCGTTCATCCATTGATTTTTTAGGATTTTTTTTAAAAATGAGGTTTTAAAATTATTATTTTTTAAACTGTCATTTTTAAAGATAAAGAGCTGAAAGTTGGCACAATGATAGCTTTTTGGTAGAGCTTTAGCCATACCAAATTTGAAACAGATCTGGGGCCAGTAGCAAACCCTGTTAACAACAACAGCAACTTGCAATGAGTGAAGATACAGTCAGAAAAGATATTTGAGGGAAGGGGAGAATGTAACACACAGAGTATAGCAAAAGCTTCAAAGTACAGCAAAACCTACAAAAGTAGGAGTGAGTGAAGTTAATTTCAGATACATTGAGTCTCTCACTTGTTCTTTATTTCAGTGATTTTAACATTAAGATGTTATGTAGAACAGATTTGTCTTAAATGTGTGCTGTAAAATCAGACATGTGACCAAGGCTATGTTCGGGTGGGCACACCCCCTTGGTACTGGACACGCCCACTTGGGGGCCGACTATGTTGTCCTCCTTTTTGGTTTCCAAAATATGGTCACCCTACTTTAAGGCCCTGATTGGTGCAAGGGGGGTGGGATTGTGCACTTTCTGGAGGCCCCAGAAAGTGTGGTTTGTCGAGGGTTCAGAAGGCTCCTGCAGCCTCCTGAGTGCTTGACCAAGCCCTGCTCCTTGGAACTGAGCTGGATGAGCAGGGCTTGATGAACTCATGGGGCAGACCCCAGCGAATTCTCTATTCTTAATAACTTATTCATCTGTATTTCTCTCCCCCCACTGCCATTTTACTCTTTTTGATCTGATTGTGTTTTATTGGCCATTCAAAATTCAAACAACCTTACTATCATGATCACATAATTAAATCTGACTGGCTATTTGGTACTGTGATGACACTACATTTAACACATGATCCCAACATGATCCCTGATTGGGCACGATCATGTCATGAAAGAGAAAGTCGAATCCCTTTGAGGCAAAAAAATAATGGTGCTAAAGAAAGCAGAGGAGAGGACAAATGGCTACGAACAGGTGTACAAAAATGCACCCCATAGTGGAAAGTAGGGGCCTGAGCGGAAGTTTCTCAATTCATTTCCCCCCAATTCTGAACATGTTTGTGATCAAAGATTTGGCACGGCACTGCTAGAGTTGCAGAAAAGGGAAAGATTCCTGGAACTGGGATCCTTGGGAAAGAACTCGAGGGCATTTGATGCGGGTAAGATAGGAAGTTCTTGGATGCCAAGTTGAATTCCCACTTGCTTCTCCCTACTGTGTACACATATGTGCATGTTTTAATCATGACTCCTTCAAATAAGAAAACATATTGACATCTTATGATTTCACTTGCAACTCAAAGTGAAATCTATTGCTGTGATCGCCTCAGGCCTGGTTTAACGTCTGTTTAAGCGTATAAGTACTACATTAAAGATAGATACTGGATGGCATTGCATAGTGTTAAACCTTTTTGATCAAGCTTTTGATGAGTTTTTCTAGCTCCTTGAAAACTTTCCTTTGGGTTATTTTGCCCCAGTTGGACTCATTTGTTGGCCAACTGTCTTCTTGTGACATCATTTGGAATGATCTGATAATGTCATCTGCCTGCAGAGACCAATGCATCATGCTGATTTCCAGAAGTCTCTGAAGGAATTTTCCATCAATCTCAATAGTTCTTTTTGAGATACTACTCCACACATATTCAATTTCATCTCCAATTTCTTTATCTAAGCTGTGATGGGAAAAGGATAAAGCATTAAATAAATACATATGTAGATTTGACACTGACATCCCGTGAATCTGTATATGAAATTCATTTTACTAACAGCAGCCTGACTCCTTCTAATACAGAATTTACATTTGCAAATACATCCCTTACTTTAAAAGCACAGTGCAACAAAAATCGGAAAAGCTCATGCAGCATGCAAAAGCAATTGACTCCCCATCTTCCTAGCTGCATATATTCTATAAATACCCATTCCCAGAGTACTTATTTTCCAAATCAAGGATCATATTTCCAAGCTGCACTCATTGTGAGAATGTGAAGGTCCCTCATACAGAGTAAAGCCACTGGTATATTTTGTAGGAATGTGCAAGCAAAAGGCTGCTCACACTGAACATGGATCAGCAGCCCTTGAGCCTAATTGATCAAAACACCTTGGGAGATGTGGAGTATTCCAAATAATGGTCAGAGCAGCTTGATCTTCCTCCCTGGTATCTTGCTCCCAAATGGCAAAAAGGCTTACCTAGTGGCCCAGGATGGACTGGCAGGTGGCTGCAGCTCTTTCAAAGGAAGAAGCTCCTTCCCTCATGCTTCTTTCTGCACTCCAGAAAATGCTGCCATTGTACAAACAATGTTGTACAACATTGTTGGTTGTTTTATGATGGTTTTAATTTTTGTGAACCGCCCAGAGAGCTTCGGCTATTGGGCGGTAAAAAAATGTAATAAATAAATATAACTAAATAAATAAAATAAATACTGACTCTGACAGCATCTTTGTTCGGGATGATTGGGGTTGGACTACAATCCCCAGAATCCCCAATGGAAACTACTAATATTCTCCTTTGCCAATGATTATGGCAGTGGCCACTAGGGATGTACGGGTTTTATATAATTCGTTCCGCCTGCGTTTTGTGGATTGTCAGATGCCTTTCACTGAATTGTCTACTCAATGACAGAATCAGATGTGTTCCAATTCCCCAAATTTGTGCACATTTGCATTGTAAAAATATGAAAATCCCCTTTCCACAATGTGGCTTTTTATGCGTTAGACCATGGGGGAAATGCACATTTTTGGCCATTTTTATTTTATGTATTTTTCTACAACTAAATTTGTGTAAAATTCCAGAAAAGTTTTTTTAAAAAAAGTTAGAATCCATAAAAAGGCCATTTATACAACATTACAGGTGATTTTTATGCAAAATGGCAGCTTGGTGAGGAAGAAGAATGCCTGTGGACTGCCCAGTGTCTCGCCATGCATGGTGAGTAGGGTTGGGCAGCTGATGGGGTCCAGAAAGTGGCACATGACTAGGGCTGCAGTAAGTAGGCCCATCACTAGCTAAAAACAGGAGAGAGATTTGCATAGAATGTCCTTGTTTTGATGGATGGATGGATAGATGGATGGATGGATGGACGGACGGATGGACGGACGGATGGACAGACAGACAGACAGACAGACAGATGATTACTAGAATTCATAGAATCATAGAATCATAGAATAGCAGAGTTGGAAGGGGCCTACAAGGCCATCAAGTCCAACCCCCTGCTCAATGCAGGAATCCACCCTAAAGCATCCCTGACAGATACTTGTCCAGCTGCCTCTTGAATGCCTCTAGTGTGGGAGAGCCCACAACCTCCCTAGGTAACTGATTCCATTGTCATACTGCTCTAACAGTCAGGAAGTTTTTCCTGATGTCCAGTTGGAATCTGGCTTCCTTTAACTTGAGCCCATTATTCCGTGTCCTTCACTCTGGGAGGATCAAAAAGAGATCCTGGCCCTCCTCTGTGTGACAACCTTTTAAGTATTTGAAAAGTGCTATCATGTCTCCCCTCAATCTTCTCTTCTCCAGGCTAAACATGCCCAGTTCTTTCAGTCTCCCTTCATAGGGCTTTGTTTCCAGACCCCTGATCATCCTGGTTGCCCTCCTCTGAACACACTCCAGCTTGTCTGCGTCCTTCTTGAATTGTGGAGCCCAGAACTGGACACAATACTCTAGATGAGGCCTAACCAGGGCCGAATAGAGAGGAACCAGTACCTCATGTGATTTGGAAGCTATACTTCTATTAATGCAGCCCAAAATAGCATTTGCCTTTCTTGCAGCCATATCACACTGTTGGCTCATATTCAGCTTGTGATCTACAACAATTCCAAGATCCTTCTCGTTTGTAGTGTTGCTGAGCCAAGTATCCCCCATCTTGTAACTGTGCATTTGGTTTCTATTTCCTAAATGTAGAACTTGGCATTTATCCGTATTAAATTTCATCCTGTTGTTTCAGCCCAGCACTCCAGCCTATCAAGATCACTTTGAAGTTTGTTTCTGTCTTCCAGGGTATTAGCTATCCCACCCAATTTTGTGTCATCTGCAAATTTGATCAGCATTCCCTGCACCTCCTCATCCAAATCATTAATAAAAATGTTGAAGAGCACTGGGCCCAGGACTGAGCCCTGCGGTACCCCACTCGTTGCCTCTCCCCAGTTTGAGAAGGTTCCATTGATAAGTACTCTTTGAGTCCGATTCTGTAGCCAACTGTGAATCCACCAAATAGTTGTTCCATCTATCCCACTTTTAGCTAGTTTGTTAATCAGAATGTCATGTGGTACTTTGTCAAAAGCTTTGCTGAAATCAAGATATATGACATCCACAGCATTCCCACGGTCCACAAGGGAGGTTACCTTATCAAAAAATGAGATCAAATTTGTCTGACAGGACTTGTTCTTGACAAATCCATGTTGGCTTCTAGTGATCACCGCATTGATTTCAAGGTGTTTACAGATTGACTTTTTTTATAATCTGCTCCAGAATTTTCCCAGGGATGGATGTCAGGCTGACTGGTCTGTAGTTCCCAGGTTCCTCCTTTTTGCCCTTTTTGAAGATAGGGACAACGTTAGCCCTCCTCCAGTCGTCCGGCACCTCACCCGTCTTCCATGATTTTGCAAAGATAATAGACAAAGGTTCTGAGAGTTCTTCCGCTAGCTCCTTCATTACTCTAGGATGCAGTTCATCGGGCCCTGGAGATTTGAACTCATTCAAGGAAATTAGGTGTTCTTTGACCATTTGTTTATCAATCTCAAACTGTAATCCTGCCCCCTCAACTTCTGCTTCACTTTTTCCAATTCAAATAGAAATACAATATATCTCACTGTAGTGAGGAAGAATGTGAGCAGGTGACCCATGTGCCTGCTCAGCTTGTAGCCCAGGGGCTAACTATTGATGGGCAATTTCAGGGCCCCTCTCCTCCTCTCCCTTTTTATGGTTTTTATTTTTATTTTTAAACTGGACTTGGATGGAAAAACCCTTCAAATAGAGGGTGCTTTCAAACAGAGGGCTGTCCTCTGTAAAGTAGGGCAAGCTCTACCACTGAATTATAGCTTGACCCTCTTATCAGGACAGAAGATACTGCTTGTAACAAGTCCTTTTACAGGCTCTTGTCTGTTTGATGCCTTTACAGCATTACATGGTGCTGGCGTTTCTCTTCCATGGTTAAAGAGCTTGAGTACAACCCGTGTGGCTCTCTCACCTCTAGTTCTTTTGCAGGCATAAATCTCTGCCCAGCAATCTTTCTGAAAATGATTGGCAAGTTTCTGTTCTGAATGCAGCCTCTATCTGAAGGTCAGCATCCTCTAATTATCCAAGTCTATTCCAGAGGTTTCTTTGAAAATTCCACTGGTGAAGAAGGCAGCAAGCAAAAGAAGCAGGTGAAACTTTGGAGAGAAACATATTAGTCTCTGATTTCTTCCCTTCTCATGGTGCTCTTTAGTACACCTCTTGGCTACTTTTAGAGTAACACACAAACCTAGAAAAATAATGCATATATGTTGGATTGGTATTCAAACTTCTGTAAAGGAAGTATTGAATTTGATGTAAGTCACAGATATCAAATGCACTTTGAACTTATTTTAAAATCCCTTATCTTATTCTTTCCATTAAATTTGTAGCAGTTCTAATTGCATTGGGCAATGGCATTGCAGGTATCAAGAACATGTAGCAGTTGAAAGAAAATAATAAAAGCCTATTTTCAGGAAGCTGCAACACCTGAAGAGTGCTGTGAAAATATGCATGAGCCAACACATTGTAACTTTTGAAACTGTGTTGCTTTTTCAAACGAATATGTTATATCAACACAAGACTGATCTCTCCAGATACATGGACTGAAGGAAAATCTAATATTGTGCAGAGCATTTATAAAATCTTCACTCTTCTCAAGTAAAAATATATGCCACCCAAGCCTTACAATTTATTTGAGTCAACATCTAGAATAATTTGGGCACCTATTCCTATGAAATGGACATTCACCCTATGTTCAAGATAAGTAAGAAGAAGTCAAAACAAATATACAGTGACATATTTTAGCACTTTTAGTGTTTCATTTCTGAAACCCACATTACAATGATCAAATTTTCAGTGAGATTGATGGGGGGGGAGCATGAGCACCATGCTTTTTGCAAGTCTGTTTTTTTTAAAAAAAATAATCAAATGTGAAACAAGGCACTGTTCACAAATATTTCAAGACTCCACTTGAACACATCTTAACCACTTGTGAAACCAACATTCTAACTGTTGTTATAGGATTCTGACAGCATGAGATTGAACATATGCTCAAAAGAAAATGTGTCCATCTGGGAATAAATAAGTAATTTTCCTGGTTATGTAGAGTAAATCTAAGGATAAGTATGACATTACCTTGAATGCCTCTGAAGAGGAGAGGAGTGATGTAGAAAGTGAAGTGAGGCTTTGTTGAAGACTACTAGACCCTGGCCATAGCTACACCTAAGGTTTATCCCTGGATCATCCAGGGGTCAAACCTGTTCATCTAGGTGACACACAGGGGATCCAGTGCTCAGGCAGGGGCGAACCATGGATGATCCCAGAATAAACCTTATGTCTAGCTGTGGCCCCTATCGATTTAG
Source organism: Elgaria multicarinata webbii (assembly GCF_023053635.1). Lineage (NCBI taxonomy): Eukaryota > Metazoa > Chordata > Lepidosauria > Squamata > Anguidae > Elgaria > Elgaria multicarinata. The sequence goes on from NC_086177.1 coordinate 61,028,014, forward strand.
GATATGATGTGTGTTCTGGAACCTTCTTCACATAGCATGCCCAATGATTTCAATATGTAGAAGGAGGACTGGGATTACCCCAGCTAGTCCCACTGTTGGCCTCCAGACATTCACCCAAAGCTCTGAACAGAACCTAATACCCATGACACATTTGCTTTTTGTAAAAGCAAAATATACCACTCACTCATCAAGACTCTTAAATTTCTATTTAGCTACATTCTAGTGATCCATTACGTGTGAGATTGTGAAGGATATCAAATCCAGCATTCTGTTCCAGGTGTGGGAGAATACTGAGAGATGTTTGTAGAGCTCTCTCACACATAGTACCTTCCTGATTCAGCTAAGTGGAGGAAACTAAACTAAATTGCATTCCTTTGCTTATGTGTACAGTTTCCCTCCAATGAAATGTATTTCAGACTGTGTGCATGCACAAGAGCTTAGGGTGTACATTGGAGAACACATCGGGTTCTCTGGAGTAAATGAATATATTGTGGAATTCTGCTAGAATATGGACAGCTTTTTAGATTAATAAGTGTGTGTGCGTGTGTGTGTGTGCATGTTTCATTTTCAATGTGTGGTCCTCAAGTGTAGCAGTCATCATTGGAATGGTTTACTAAAAAATACCTTTGCCACCTAAAATTGCATGTTACATGTTTTGTGGGACAGACGCAAGAAATAAGAGACGACACAAGTGCTGGAATTAAACTGGGCCACTTTTATTCAAGATCTGCAAAGGGGGGTTCTCCTCAGGCATCCAGCCAGGCCTGCTTGCAGGCCTTCCTAAGTGAAAGGGCGAGCTTTCCTGGCCCAGCAGGTGGCGCTCAGTTTCGCCACCCTGCTGTCCATCCCTAACCAGGGGTAGGGAGACCTTCCCTTGTCACCCCCAACCCCTGCCCCCCCCCGGGCTCAAGGTGGGTGAGCGAGGTCGGCCTCAAAGGTGGTCCTTATCCCCCGGCCTGGCCACAGGGCTCAACACCGGGAGCCCTCGGGAGTCACCAATCACTGAAACAGTGCCTTGGAATCTCGCCATTATATTCCCTCTGGATGCCTTCTCTACCTGCCTTGAAAATAGGTGACCAAATCGCTAGCAGCCGAATTGACCTAGTTATACTCCCCCGATGTCTCACAGTGTGGAGTAGGCGAAACAACTCACGTCCAATTCAGGGCGTGAGCAAAAAATTCCTACTCGGCCCCATAGTGGCGACCCAAAGAACACACTGTCTACAGGGAGGGAGGGAGGGAGCCGCGGAGCACGAGGGCAAGAGGGCTTGGAGGGGTCAGGCATCCCTTGATAAAGGGCCCCAACCCCTCCCAGTCCCCAGTGGCCCTGCCAATGCAGGGTGGCAACGTCTCTGGCTTGCCCCGCCCACAAAACCCTCCCCATGCCCAGGCTCTGCCGGGCATGGCAGAATGTGCCTTGTGGGACGGACGCAAGAAATGAGAGACGACACAAGTGCTGGAATTAAACTGGGCCACTTTTATTCAAGATCTGCAAAGGGGGTTCTCCTAAGGCATCCAGCCAGGCCTGCTTGCAGGCCTTCCTAAGTGAAAGGGCGAGCTTTCCTGGTACAGCCGGTGGCGCTCAGTTTCGCCACCCTGCTGTCCATCCCCAACCAGGGGTAGGGAGACCTTCCCTTGTCACCCCCAACCCCTGCCCCCCCGGGCTCAAGGTGGGTGAGCGAGGTCGGCCTCAAAGGTGGTCCTTATCCCCCGGCCTGGCCACAGGGCTCAACACCGGGAGCCCTCGGGAGTCACCAATCACTGTAACAGTGCCTTAGAATCTCGCCATTATATTCCCTCTGGATGCCTTCTCTACCTGCCACAGGGGGCGGCAAGCCACTTGCTTAGTCGCTCCCCCCCCCCATCGACCTAGAACGCCCTGAAGTCCCCTTTGCAGATCATACAGAAATAAGTCGTTACCAATGTTGGACAGGTGTACGCCGTCCTGTCGATATAGCTCCCTCCGGGCCAGTGTAATCGTGGGGTGCCTGATGCTGACATCCCCATGTTTAATTAGATCGCGGAAGATTTCGCCATTGACACGGTGGCGCGCCCTCTCCATTGGCTTGATCTCGCCGGATTGCCACACAAACCTGGGTAGTATGCAGAACCAAATTATTACTACTCCAGGCCACCGCTGCCGAATAATCTTGAAGTCGGCAATCGCTTGCAATATTAACGCCTTGCCCTTGAGTATCTCCAGGTCGTTTCCTCCAAGGTGAATGATGAGGACCTGAGGTGGCAAGGCTGCAGCTTGAAATAACGTGGGAAGGAGCCGTTCCCACCGCATCATATATTGTGGAATTCTGCTAGAATATGGACAGCTTTTTAGATTAATAAGTGCGTGTGCGTGTGCGTGTGTGTGTGTGTGTGCATGTTTCATTTTCAATGTGTGCTCCTCAAGTGTAGCAGTCATCATTGGAATGGTTTACTAAAAAATACCTTTGCCACCTAAAATTGCATGTTACATGTTATATGTCACCATTGGATGAGTAAATGTTGCAGAATAATAAATAGGTCCAATATTTAAATCTTATTGCATGTTAATAGTAAACCCAAATATTTTCAAGGGATAGTATTATGTGGCAGTTTAAGGGAGCAGTTTTAGAAACAGCTATGAAATGACTCGCACTCTATAATTAGTATTTGAGCTGTCAGTCAGTAGAGCAGCATGTGAACAATTTTAAGTCCATGACACATTTCTTTTAAACAGGGTGAGATGAAAGAAAGAAAATACATGAGCCAAAATGAAATTACCCTTGGGGTTACTGGAGACACTGGGTGAAGCGTACAGCCAACATTCTTAACCTAAATAGATGCATCCAGTTTCTCCAGCACTGAAGGAAAGAAGGAGGCAAATGAATAACTTTAGCAGAAGGGTCCTTCCAACAATTATAGCATACAATTATTCCCAAGCAAACCTAACAGACAGGTTCTCTTATGGGTTGGTATAGTTAAAACAAGTGATGCTTCTGAATTTTGTAGTCAGTTGGCTTGCTACTAGACTCATTGGTTTGCAATGTTCACTCTTGCAATGAGCCAGAATTGGCATTTTACAAATTCTCTATTCAGTTTGGAACAGATCATGAGCTTCAGAGCATGCACAGTCTGCACCTAAACAATGACATTTTCCCCCATAGCCTAAGGTGCACAGATGTGCAGGGGGGAATTTAACAGGATTTCCTGGACTCCAAATTGGTTAAGTAGGTGGGAGGGCAATGAAGAGGGCAGATGATCTATCTAGACTAAAGCTGGCACCATATTCAAAATAAATATCACCATGCTACTGCAGTTCCTCTCTATAGTATCTATCTATTGACCCCCATTTAGCTGCTGATACAATGACACAACTACAGCAGCACAACAATATTTAACAGCCATTATTTGAGCGCTTCAAGTTATCGACACACTCAGTACAACATCTATATTAATGAAAGATCCCTGTGATCATGGGCCACCTGGCATATTCCATTGCTTTATAATTGTATAAAAATGTGTGCCTGCCACCCACATGCCTGTTGCTCTTGTACCTTCATTGTCCCTTCTGGCTGTCGCAGCTGCTCTTCTGTGTGTTACCAGTCTTAGTCCATGCACCAGTGTTTGTACAGATAAGACACCATCTTTAATTCTACACATGGGAAATTATAAATGATATCTGGATGTTCATGTTAAGGAAAATGACCTTTTATAATTAAGTCACCTGATTACACCTCTGTTTTAATTATACTGATGTTCAAGTGAATTGAAAGAGTCAATCAATCCTTGGCAAGGGCAAGGACTCTTGACTAGGGATGGAGGACAATTTCATTTAGTACACATGTTAAGTGAACTGACCTAATTCACAGTTCCAGAACTACTAAGCAGATTGGAACACATTTATCCTTCAGACTGTGTGCTTTTATGAATTTTCTGATGTGGTTCTTGGTTCAAAGGTTGTATAAATAAATAATGAATATTAGGGAAAGCCTCATACAAAATGTGCATATTAGGGGCAATTGCATACACCTTAGTATTTTAGGGGAAATTGCATATGAAAATAAATGCAAATTCATGCATTTTAAAAAAATTGCAAATAGACGCAAAACCGAATGGATTTATGATCAAATACATGCAAAACCAACATGGACCCAAAAGATATGGACCCGAAATCTGTATTCTTGACTCATCACTTTCAGCTTTCTGAGCCAGAATGTCCAGTTCATGCATGCAGCAAAAATAAGTGACAATGCTTTTCCTGCACTGCACTATGAACACAGTAAAATAGTATACAATGGCAAGATGGGCTGAAATATCTTCCCTGACATACTTGAACGGGGTTATTGTGGGGCAGCATTTAAACATTCAACCCATCCACTCTTGCAGCCTGAAGTGGTACCCATCTATCAAAAGCTGCACCACTTCTGTCAAGTGAAGATCCAGCCAAACTTTGTTAAGAATAGCAGAGTTACAGTATAATAATCTCTATGAAGTGGTGAACCGAAAGTAGATCACCAGATGTTTGCCCTGTCCTGGGCGGGGTTGCACTCTCCCTAAAGGATCAGGTCCATAGTTTGGGGGTGGACCCAGAACTGTCACTTGAGGCACAGGTGAACTCAGTGGCAAAGAGCACCTTTTATCAGCTTAGGGTGATATACCAACTACGCCCTTATCTGGACAGAGATAGCCTAGTTACAGTTATCCATGCTCTGATAACCTCTGGTTTGGATTACTGCAATGCGTTATACGTGGGGCTGCCTTTGAAAACGGTCTGGAAACTTCAGCTGGTACAAAACAGGGCAGCCCGTTTACTAACAGGGACTGGCCGATGAGATCACATTACACCAGTCCTTTTACAACTTCATTGGCTGCCAGTCCAGGTCTGGGCCCAATTCAAAGTGCTGGTATTGACATTCAAAGCCCTAAACGGTTTGGGGCCAGGTTATCTGAAAGAACGCCTCCTCCCATATGTACCTGCCTGGACCTTAAGATCATCTACAGGGGCCCTTCTCTGTGAGCCCCTGCCAAAGGAAGTGAGGCAGGTGGCTACTAGGAGGAGGGCTTTCTCCGCTGTGACACCCCAGCTGTGGAATGAGCTCCCCAGAGAGGTCCGCCTGGCACCTACACTGTACTCTTTTCGTTGCCAGCTGAAGACCTTTTTATTCTCTCAGTATTTTAACACTTAATTTTAACTTAAATTTAAATTTTACTGTTCTAACTCTGTATTTTAATCTTATATCAATTTTGCTGTGTGGTTTTATCCTGGTTGTGATTTTGATACTGTATTTTGTATTTGTGTTTTTAACCTGTTGGTAGTTTTATTATGGTTTTAATTTTTGTGAACCGCCCAGAGAGCTTCGGCTATTGGGTGGTATAAAAATGTAATAAATAAATAAATAAATAAATAAATAAATAAATAAATAGTTTTTTACTTCAATTCCCAGCATTCCTGATCATTGGCCATGCTGGCAAGAGCTTCTGGAAGTCGAAGTACAAAACATTCGGAGATCTACTATCCACCGTCTAGAGCTGATTTCCAGGAAAATAAATAATCAGCCATTGTGTAGGGCATATCTACAACCTCAGAATCTTCATTTTGTAGATGAACTTTTTGAGAGATTATTCCGCAGTTTAAGGATCAGGTGTACATGGGGCTGGTAAAGGGCCATATCCTTCTATTCAGGCCTAAAACTTTATATTTTAAGGCACATGAGCTCAGCCTTTTAATATAATACCACCTCCATACTGTTATAAAATCAAACTGAATTTAACTCATATTGACAGCTATAGTGAAAAATATTGGGCAGGGGATACTTGTTTGGGCATAAGGATTTTTTAATAATCTCTTTCTAGTGACCTATACACTCACATGACAATAGTAAATAATCACAGAATGATAGTGTTGTTTGGCATCTATATTATTACAATAAGTACAGTATTGCTCTATATTGTGTCTGCATAGCGGGCTGGTTTTGCTGCTATTTGACACAGTTAGGAGTAAATTAGAAAACATAATTTTGTCAGCAAATAGCGCAAATAAATACATTTCTTGGGTGAAAACAAATTTTCATACTTGTGTCAAGTAGCAGCAAAACCAGCCTGCTCTGCATACATCTCATAGTCCTACAAAAGGGTGGAATTGCTTCCACCTGGCTTATTGGTTATCTGTCATCATGAGCTTAACAGCAGTTAAGAGTTCCCATATATTGGCTCCTGGGAGTTCTGGAAATTATGCTCTCACCCACAGCTCCTATTGAACTGAAAAATGGGCTACTTTCTCTTCCCCACCTCCTGAAAATGCAGCCCATGGCTCTTATCATCTGCAACTTTGTAGTATAAGGAACATAACTTTTTTAAAACATGTATGTATGTGTTTTTGTTTAATATGCTTTAGTTATGTCCAAAGAGCTCACACATGGTCCCCCTTCTATCTTTGCAACAATCTTGTGAGGTAGGTTAATCTAGGAGATGGTGACTGGCTCAATGTCAGAGTCAGTTTTGTGCCTGATAGAAAAAATTCCACCAGTAACAGCACCTGGGCTTTCCTGGACCCATTTCCTCTGTACTCATTCCCTTACCATGCTTCACTATCAAATCCTGATGTTCTGGTTATGCCCCCTGCTTGCCTTCATTTTGCAGTGATGTATTTCTAAAGTCCAGTTTTCATAGAATGTGGCCTAAAAGCCCATCAGGTGTGATTGTATTTACCACAAACATTGGTCTGTTTGCATGCAACATTAGCATACTAGTGGCTGATGGCCCAGGTAGACATATCACTAGCATGCTAAAGTTACATGTGAATAGGTCATCACAAATAGTAAGTATATTTATTTAAACGTAACAGCAGTCAATACCACAAAGTGAGTTAGCAGAAGAGTAGTATCAGCCATGAAGACTGTATAACTGAGCTTTCCAACTTGAAAGTTGGGGGTGAAGGAGCCTTATTTACTGAGGGATATTCTTCCTGAGGCCTTTTTGTGCTTCCATTTTAGTACTACATTTGCTAAACTGATAGTGTGAAAAGTTGCCCTCAGGGATCCCAGAAGCAGAAGTGCCCTAAAGGAAAAGTTTTTCATTCTGTTTTTGTGGGATGAAAGACAAGAATGAGCAGAAGCTGTGTACAAATGCCATTTCCCCCCTTAAAATAAACCACCCTAAGGTATAAACCTATGAAGGTGGTGGAAGGGGAGAAGAGGGTGGAGGGATAAAAAGCAATCTCTGAAGTAAAACAGGCAAGGTTCTAGAAGAATAAGTGGGTCCTGTGGACAAAGAAGGGCCCATTCTGATACCAACTGTCTCAGTTATATCACTGAAAGAATGAAGTGAACATTTTGTGGCCTGACCCATCCAGAGCTTATCCACAAGAGTGATCTGGATGGGGAAGAAAAATGTCTCTCCAAAACTACCCTATCCCTTGAAAGCCATTGTGATAAGGCTAGATCTGCTACATTTTCAAAACACATAAATACGTCTGAGGTTTCCCCACACCCCTTATGGAAACCTAGGGCATTTCTTGAACTATTCGAATTGACTGGATGGCGCTTTTAAAAAGTTATTGAATTACAAACAGGACAATCACTGAGCTGAATGTATGGTCTCGCTTCACTCGACCAATTAAAAAGACAACTGCTGACATGAAATACATGTATTGAGAACCACACGCTCCCAAGCCTGGGGAAGAAAAATCAATAATGTAGCAAAACGGGATTAAGTAAAATCACAAGTGCCAAACTTTGATTAATTGGAGGCATAGTACTGGCACATACAATTCTGTCCGTTCCTGATGTCCCTGATGGATAGATGGATAAAGGAGCTACAATACTACACTATTTCATCTTTGAACAGAGGAATGAGTTTAAATAAAGCAAGCTCTTCAGCTTTTTTTATTTTTATTACTGCTGTGTCTGTCATTCACTTGTCTTTGAAACAATAAATGAGTTCATTGGTGGGCAGAAGTATATTCATTAACATGTCTATCTCTGTACTACCTTGGGATATGAGTGTAAAAAGGAGAGAGCTATTGATTTTCTGATTTCATCCTTGATTTTTAGGCTGTTTTGCTTTTTGCTTTTTTTTGACAAGTGACACTAAGAGCTTCTGGATCCTTAAATGTATTGCATGTGAGTATTTTAAATATGACCCAGAAAGCAAATCAGGGTGGGGGGCATTCTAATTGTCTATTGAATTATCTATCTACTCACCTACATTATGTATCAGACACCTTTCAGGGCAAGCCCTCCCGGTATTGATAAAACAGCAGCAACACACACACACGCACACACACAGCAGATCGATCTGTTTCTGTGTCCAGATCTACACCACGCAGGATATGAGACTTTGAAAATAGTTTGAAAACTGTATATGGCGTGTGTCCTGGACCCCAACAGTTGTCACTATTGTTATAAACAATTTTAAAGCAGTAGTGTAGATCCTGCCTGAGACTGATCAATAAGTCTCTGAAATTGATCAGGTTGGGTGTATATACAAGAAGCTTGGCTTTGACAACAAGTTTTTTTTTTAAAAAAATAATAATTACAAAACTTGGAAATGCAAAATACAATTAAAGCATTGCTTGTGAAAATAGTCTTTGGGTGCAAACCTATGCATATTGGCCATGTTCAGAAGACACCTTAAACCATGGTGAATAACACAAAAGCCTTATTCATCATGGTTAAAGATGTGGTTTTAGGTGTCTTCTGAACATGGCCATTTAGACAGAAATAAGCCCTGTACCTCTCAATACCCTTTCCTAGCCATGCTGGTTGGAGCATGCTAGAAATTGTAGGACTTTTTTTTTCTAACTTGCATTGTTTTAAACAATTTATTATATGGTCTAGTACATTTTACCATCTTCATGTTATGTCATACAAGATAACATTTCACCCTCTAAACTAGCACAGAAAGATCTTACTATGACCAAGAAAAGAAAAGAAGAGTCCAACGATTCTGTATGGTTTTAGTAGCATTTACAGGATTAGGGTCATCTTTCAGAGTCATCCGGTTTAAAATGTCACAGGCCTTAGCTAGACCTACTGGTCTAGCACGACATAGGGATGAAGATCTCTCAATATTTTTATCGCGAGATCTCCCCCTTTGTTTACATGTGGTGCGTGACGACCTCAGAGGGAGAGGATGTCGTGCCCGCCATTTTGTGTTTTCTAAAGAGGAAGCAGCGCATGAGCACTCGTGCGCAAAAGATAAGTGGTTTTTTAATTTTAATTTCCCCCCCACTCACTCCACCCTCGATGGGTGCAGAGCTCCTGAGGAGCTCTGCGCCCCATGTGCAGGTCCCAGCTCCTCGCAAGTAACCGCGAAGGGCCGGGACAAACCATGATGGTGGGCCACACTTTCCATGGTCTTGGGGTCAGCCCGAGACCATGGAAAAACCAGGCCTAAAGTGGAGGGTGAGATCTTGGGGCAAGTGAGGGGTCATCCCTCCCTGATCCTGGGATCCCCTGTGCATTATGTGACCATACAGAGATGATCCCGGGGATTGCCCCAGGATAAAGCCCCATCTAGCTATGGCCACAGTCCCCACTTTCACCACACCATGAATAATTTTGTACATCACTATTGTGTCTCCCCTTACTTACTGTTTATCTAAGTTAACAGCCCTAGACGTAATAACCTTTCCTCATAGGGGAGGCTATGTTCTAGCCTCTTGATTGTTTCAGTTGCCCTTTTCTGCACTTCTTCCAATTCTACAATGTCCTTTGATTAGTGTGATGACACACTATTCCAAGTGTGGTCATAGGTATGTGGGCAGAATGAACAGCTCTGCATAGTCCATTTCCTTTGCCTACACTGAGCATGGCAAATTCTTTCCACAATGAAATAGGGTGCAAAAGTCTCATCTCTTCCCACCAACTCTATATTAATTTACAGCACTACTCATTTGTTCAGTTTTCATTCTAGTGTACCCCCAGGTTTACCTTTGTATGTAGTGACTGCAACAAAATGGCAATACGTGACATCAGTAAGCTCCATGGAACTAATATCATTTGAGGCCAGATCAGGATCTGGCCTCAAAACTTCATTTATCCCCCACCTCAAATAAATTCCCAGATTTGGCTCAACAGCAGGTTGTTAAGCGGAAAATGTATCAGCTACAGGGGCTGGGAAAGAGAGGGCTACAGCTGGCAGTGATCAAAATTTCAGCTCACACAATAAAGCGGCCTACCAATACCTAAAGGCTAGGAAAGTGTCTTTGGCCTAAATCTTGCACATAGCCATGCATGTGTAAATCCCAGTGAATCAGAGTGGCTTCTGGCCACAGAACAGCGCATTGCTCCCATCAGTGCATTGAACCAAATGGAAAACTAGTTAGTAAGTAAAGCCTCAAGAGTACAGCCTCAATACAATGAATTTGAAATGTCTTGTTGAATTTGGCTGTGCTGGTTGGAGTATCAAGGAATTTATAATTTCAAGCCAGTTATTGTTGCAGCGCATTAGTAAAACAAGCAATAGAGCCAATGAGCTCGAATTTGAAAAACAAAGAAACAATAAACTAGTGAAGTGCTCACTATAATTCATGTGATAGTTTATCTTTTTCTTGCTTAAAATGTGGAAAGTGCAATGAAACAACCAGTTCCAGGAAACAAAGCTAAAGATCTGAACATAGAGGAGCTCTAGAGGGTAAGTTACAGAGTCAAAATTATCCACAGGCCAGAAGTGATATATCCTGTAGTATCTTGCGAAGTGAAAAAAGAGCTTTAAATGTCAAGCTTGTTTATCTCTTTTCATAGTCAGCACCAAGCTTTATAAATTGGTATTTAAGTATTTGTAAACTTGCACAGCTGTTCCCCTACAGAATCTGAAGGAAAAGGCTAGGGTGGAATAACATGTTCAAGCCCAAAACAAAATGACATGTCCATGATGGTTCTCTCCCTCCATAATGTCTCAACATTGTGTTCGAATGCCATTCCGATGTCATTTGCTTGCCCCAGCCAGCAGCTAATGATATCATAATAACATCAGGATACAAGGTATGATGAACATATGTTATAGAGGATAAAAGGGGAATTTTTCACAGAACAGTCCTATTTGCTCCCATATTGGCCTACCTGGGAATTAAGGATGATGCATTGCTCTCAGTGCCAACTGGAAAGTTTTGGCAAGTGAATATTAGAGACAAAAGCTGGATTCTGATTTAGTCATTCTTAGAGTAGTCCCACAGAAATCAACATGACTTAAGTTAGTCATGGCTAACTTTAGTCCCCAACTTTAGTCCAAAACAGTGTCTTCCTCCTCCTCCTCCTCCTCCTCCTCCTCCTCCTCCTCCTCCGGAGGTGGTGTTTGCAACTCCGTTATACTTTCCCAACTGAAATCCATTGGGCTCCATCTTTGTGTTTCTTTTGCCAGAAATCAAAAGCACTTTTATTTCAGTAATTTGTTTAATGGGTACTAGTTTTACTATGCCAATCGTTACTGAGCAGCTCAGCCTTCCTGCTGGTTTAAGTATACTCCTAATGCCTTGATTCTAGAAACTACCATGCTGCCTGCATAAGATATGTCAAGTGAAAGTGGGGCACTAAACCAGATGCTCCTACGCTGACTACTTTTAGTGTACACAACAGGTGTGGCTTCCACTTCTATGCAATGGCTCATGAGATCTCCTAAATATGCAGTGGCCTTCCTCCTACTCAGCCTTTAACCCAAATCATTTCAGGCCCACTCTTGATTGGCCAGCCAGATTCCTAAAGAGGGAAAGCTCCATGCCAAGGCACAGCTACCATTGGCTCATAGATTAAAACTCATTGACATTAGTTAAGTTTAAGAACCTCCATCTAGGATTTGCATACAGATCTCCCCCTTTGCACTCTGTATTTTCCCACTTACCACCAATAACAAGACTGCTACTACTTTAGATATGCCCTTGTCCCCCTTTGACCTTAGTGAAAAAACAAGGTCTTACATAGGAATTCTTTCCAGTTAGGAATGTTGTGGGAGTCTGGTTGGGACTCAAGCTCAGCAATTTCTTGTCAGCTTGGTCCTCTCGGACTCCAATCCATGGATCTCCATGCTTGCCTGACTTGGCACTCACTGAGTGGGGCATGCATGGGGATCCCTGTTTGTCTACAACCCACTATTTTGCATAAAAATGGCAGCTTGGCTATTTACATAAATAGCATCATATGCAAAATTACAGACCATTTATGCCTGTAATTTTGCATAAATGGTGCTGTTTACGGGCACCATTTTATGCAAATGACAATTTATATGAACAGACAATTTACATGAATGCAAAATGGCAACTCATAGGATGGGGGACGTGAGTTGTCCAGTTCACCCAACACACCAAACAGGGATGGGTAAGTGTTGTTTGTCCAGCACACAGCACATAGGGTGGTTCATCCATCTCTATTCCCAGTATGTGTACAGTTCATTCTACGCTCCTTAACAGTGTCGATCTCACAATCCTTTTTCCTTCCCCCTCCAATTCTATTTTTACTGTTTTGCTCTTGGAAGGTTAAGGTCCAAGTGATCTAACAAGGCATAAACAGCCTTTGACTCCCTATCATCTGTGCCCTTACCAGAGTGTACTGAGGGACCCAGAAGCTTTAAGTAACAGTCCTGTAACTCAGTTGTTCTGGTCGCAAAATATCCTTGGGAATATTGAAACCTCATCTTCAAGTTACAGGAAGGGGGAAGTATTGCATTATGATCTCTATAGCCTACAGTGTGGTTCCTCCTTCCTGCTCCTCCCCTTCCTTTCTCCCTTCTCTGCCTCCCTCCATTGCTTATGCCTATGTGAAGCGACACAAAATAGACTAAAAAAAACTTGTAACCCTATGCTATACTTGTGAGTAAATTGTCTTTCCTTTTGATCTTCGCTAAAAAAAGTGTGACCTTTTTTAGCCTTTTGTGTACATGTAGAACTAGTAAACACTTATTCTATTCAACTTTTTGTTTATTTTTCTCTGCTAAACTGCCCTTTATTTACTTATTTCTTTTATTCCTACACCACCCAATAGCCAAAGTTCCTAAGCAATTCACAAAAATTACAAGAGGCAGCAATCCCATTAATCCCATTAAATGAATTCCCAGATCACAGCAGACATTGAAAGAAAAGTCTCTTTCCACCCAGCAAGTCACGGTCAGCCCACTTCAAAGAAGTAAGTAGAAGGGCTAATACCTGATGTCATTGTCCCCATAAGGCTGAGTTTGCAGGTCTCTTTATGCTCCTGAGGAGCACTGCGGCCTATGCATGGCTCACGGCTCCTCGTGAGGAATTGCAAGGAGCCAGGACAAACCACGGTACCTGGCCACACGTTCTGTGGTCTCGGGCTCAGCCTGAGACTGCCGAAAAACCAGGCCTAAAGAGGAGGGTGAGATCCTGGGGCAAGGGAGGGATAATCCCTCCCTGATCCTGGAATCCCCTGTGCATCATGTGGATGCAGAGGGACGGTCCCAGGGATCACCCCAGGATTTTGCCCCACCTAGCTGTGGCCACAGTCTTTCCCTCTCTCCCAAAGAAATCCATTCCAGACTTTTCACCCTTCCCTGCAACAGCTCCCTTCACAACCCTATTGCTATTCGTGTTTTTGCTGCTTTGTTTTTTGTTTTGTTTTGTTTCTTATTTTAATCAGCCTCTACAGGACAAAATAAAAGGAGCTGGGGGGAGGTCTTCTTCTTTTTCCCAGACGTGGAAAGGAGTGAGAGTGAGAAGTCACTTGCAAGTGGCACTGGAGGATGGAGAAAGGCTACAAAAGGACAGACGCAAAGGGAAGGAAGCAACGGAGGGAAATAAAAGGGAGATTTGAAATTGCTTTCTGCCATCTCCCATCCATCCAGTCAGTCAATCAATCTACAAATCTTCCTGCTCTTAAAAAGAAAAAGAAAGAAAAAACTACCGGCATTTGGAATGAAGTGACAGGAGCTTATTGAGTGGGAGGTACTTGGCGGAAATACATGTTCAGGGTGATGGGTGGGAACCTGGGCTGCAAAGGTCCTTTCGCAACGGCTTCCAGTAGGAGGATAGTGCTGGGGGATAGAATCAAAAGAGACTGGGAATGGGGGAGATGCTTTGCATAGAGAGAGGGAGAGAGACTAAAACACAGTACTTAGCAGGAGAGAGAGAGAGAGAGAGAGAGAGAGAGAGAGATCACCAATTAGATCTGTGGTATTACCAGAAAGGGAAGGGAGGGGAAAGGGAAGAAACAATTTTGCTGAATCCATTCTGAATTAGAAAATACTCTCTCTGATTTGGAATTAACGTGGTTAAATTATTTTCAATTAGAACAATGGACTAAAAATTGGGTAAGAGAAAATGGAGAATGTAAAGAGAGGACGAAATTTGAGGAATTAATAGAACAAAAAGAAATAGATAAGGGACAAAACATAGGGATAAAGGGGTTAGTGAGTCAAATATATAATATATTAGTTGAGAAAGGAGGGCTGGATAGTGCTGGGAAAATGGTTTGGGAGACTGATTTGAAGATACAAATAGGACAACAGAGGTGGGATGGACTATGGAGACAGAGAGTGTTGAGAAATATGTCAGTAAGAATAAAGGAGAATTACTATAAACTTGTATGGAGGTGGTACTTAACTCCGGTTAGATTAAATAAGATTAATAAACAGCTTTCAGCAGATTGTTGGAGGGGTTGTGGAGAAAAGGGAACGTATTTACATATGTGGTGGGATTGTATACATGTGCAAAAGTTATGGAAGATGGTGTTTTATGAGATTGAACAGATTGTGGGATTTAAAGTAGAAGTTACACCAAGGATTGCATTACTCTCACTGCATGATGATCTTAAATGTAATAAAGAAATGAAAGAATTGATAACGAACCTACTGACAGCTGCGAGGTTGATAGTAACTAGGAATTGGAAAATTACAGGAGATTATTGTATTGAAGAATGGTATAAAGAAGTGTGGGACATTGCTATAAACGATAAATTGACATGTAATATAAAAATGCAAAGAGGCATAGTAAAAACGAATGATTTTGAGAGTATATGGAAAAAGTTCCTGGAGTTTGTATTTTCTAAAGGAAGGGGGGTTCCACCAACAGATGAAACTATGAGTTTTTGGAAACAAGAATGAGATCCCGAGGTGGGGGGAGCACTGTTATATTTATTATATTATGTTTAATAGGTTAATATTGAATATATGATAGTAAGGTATGATAATATCTTGTATTAAGTGATTTTGATTTGTGTTTGTTGTTTCAATAATAAAAATATTCAAAAAAAAATACTCTCTCTCTCTCTCTCTCTCTCTCCCTCTCCCTCTCCCTCTCTCTTTTCAGGGTTTTCTGTCAGGCTAATTTAGCTGCTATAATGCAACCTATCTACCTCACCAAGAACAAAGACTTTCTTGCTCCTGGCCTGTTTGTGGGTGGGATTCTTGAAGGTTGAGTATACTTTTTCTATGGTTTATTACAAACCATTTTTTATTGATGGATGGTCTGATCTGTCAAGATTGATTCCATCAGGGCTCTTGATTTTCCACTACTGCCAAACTAATTCCATCCAAATTCTGTAGAGATTTTTTTCTGAATAGAAATTCTTATAATTTTGTGCATTTTGAAAATGTATCCAGTTTTGTACATATGCATCCATTGACTAAAGTGTGTTTGTGTCCATCTTAGAAATGTGCACGTTTTAATGGATCTATTTTGTTTGTTTTGCTTTGTGGAATTCAGTACAAGCTCTGAAATGTACAGATTCACAAACACAAATTGCATTGGGATTTGCATTCATTTCCAGGGGGGTAAATCCATTAAAAACACACACACAACCTTGATGGAGCAAATTTCTCAACCATTCTCAAATTGTTTGATTATTCTATTCTCTGTCTCTGGTTACATTGCTAATTCCCCAGTTTAGAATATCCAGTTATATGTCTATTACTAATCCCCACTTGGGCTTTCCAATCCCTGCCATCATTTGATTCACATCTTAATAAAAGCCAACCTAATTTACCCTAATATATGAACCAGAATATAATTATTCTTCCATTTTCATACTTCTCCATGTTTTGCAATGCAGCTAGCCATTAAATAAAATGTGTACCAATATACAGGAAAGGCTGTATACAAAATTGAATACATTAGGGAATGTTGTGTACAAAAAAAGAAGTTATGTTGGAGGAAAGTGCTTATTAAAATGCTTATTAGGAGAAATTGCATCAAAATGCATGCAGTTTTCATGAGCACAGTAAAGTGCATCAAAATGCATGCAAATGTTTGAGTGGACTTTCTTTTCTTTTCTTTTAAAGTGAACTCATGTGGAAACGGGATGAAATTAACTTGTCCTTGGGGAAAAAGTGAATGTTTTAGAAAGCAAAACAGACACATTCATTCATCCCTAATATTTAGCATAACACAGAGTCAAGAGGCAAATAAACAACAGTATTAAATTAAAGCCTTACAGTAAATGCTTGGAAAATAGAGGTGTGCTCCACTCCGATTAGAATCGGAGAATCAGAAGCGGATTGGCCTGCTCCGCCTTGCCCAGAGGCAGAGTAGAAGTGAACTGCAGACCCTTAGAAGCATGGTGAAGAGAAGCGGCCATAGGAGACGCGCTTCTCTTTTCACGGAGCGCTCTGACCGCCATTTTGGAAAATTTCACCCATAGGATTGCTTTGCGGAAAAGATTAGGGGATAACTGTGTTGTTTTTTAAGCTATCTTTCTGAAACTTCTTGTGCTTAGAGAGTCATGGCTGGGGGTCATTTTGAGCCTACTCTCAGCTCCCTGCGTGGTGCGGTTCGCTTGCTATAATTTTTGGAAAAATCGGGTAAAAAAAGCGGGAGAGGTACCTTTTTGAAGTGCTGAGAGGCAGAGTCATGATCACATGATCCCAAAGTTGGAGGAGGGGATAGGCAAAATGGGATACTAGTAACTTGGGATACTGGGAAACTTCTCTTTCTTAGTCTGAATGGACTTTTCCCAGTGTTTTTTAAAACAGTAGCCCTAAGCAAATAAATAACAGATAGGAAACACAGCACTGCTACCCACCCTAACCTTGGTGAACAACTGAATAGATGTGGTGCAAGGGGATGAGGTCCCCTAGGGCATGTGGACATGCCCAGTGCACACACTGTGTCTTGCCCTTGGAGGGTCAACAGAGCCCTCCAAAGGTTAACCAGTGGAGAAGCATTGCCTATCATGAGTTGAAGTGTTAGTTTGCTTCTTAAAGAATGGTCCCTAGACAGGACCAGTCAAATTGGCACAGTTCCCCCTCCCCCTGGGCACGTCCACTTCCCTCTTACTGGTAAAAGACAGATATAGCCTTTTTTTAAAAAAAATCTTTTTGTTGTTTATTCAGCAACACTGCTGCTTTTAATTCCACCCCTCCTTTGTTTATTATTTATTTATTCCATTTTATATTTACACCCCATAGCCCAAGCTCTCCTGGCTTTTCCTCTTCAGTGAAGTCAAGCAGGCTTTCATTGTGGTTCAACTCCTTCTTGTTGTTGTTGTTGTTGTTGCTATTAATATTAATTAGTACTGCTATTAACATTATTATTTTGTTGTTTAGTAATGGCTGTGATCACAGTGCAGTCAATCAACTCTGAAGCAAGGATCACAAAGCTTTTATCCTCCTAGCCTCCTAGTTATGGGATGCAAAAGGGCATCTCTCTGTGCTGCTCCCACCTCACAGGGATGGTTTGATTTGCATTACTGGCTTTGAAACAATCCTTTGCTCACTTGTGCCCCCAGAAATGTCTGCTGCCTGCCTGTCTTCCCCCCGGGGTGCTACTGTGGTGGGGCATCTGCCGGGACTGACTCCCCTAGATCTATGGCATATCTCTGCCAGCCTGTCCTCCTCCTCCTCTGTGACTGCCTCACAGGGATGGTTTGCACTTTGCAATGCATGACTTTACTGCTGGCTTTGAAACAAACCATCCTTGCCGCACTTCCTTATGCCCCCAGAAATGTCTGCTGCCTGCCTTCCTTCCGTCCCTCCTCCCCTGCCCGCCTTGCAGGGATGGTTTGTGTGTGTCTTGCTTTGACTCAGGGGATAAGTCCTTCCTGCGCTCACTTAGACTTTTTGAAGTTCCAAATATTTTTTCAAGTGTGGAAGAAGTTTCATATAGGTTTATCTCTACTCCCCAATTCATGGCATGTTGGGATTTCCTTTGAAATGGCCCCATTGAGCTGTCTGAAGCTTTAAATCCCTGAGATACTGGGGTGTCTGATTTTCAAAAATTCCCCAAAAATCAGGGGATGCTTGGATTGGCTTGACTCTTGGCATGCATGTGTATACGTCCATGAGGTGTCATGGTGCCAAACTTGAGGTTTCTAACATGAAAATTGATGTAGTTCTAGCATGGGACTTGATTTGGGGTGAGTTAAAAGGTTAAAGCCCCAACAAAAATCAGGGGATGATGGGATTTGCTTGAGGCTTAGCATGCATGTGTATACATGGATAAACTATCATGGTGCCATGTTTGAGGTTTCTAACGTGAAAATCGACGGAGATATCGAAAGGGGTGTGAATTTGGGTTATGGGAGGTGCGTTAGAGGTTAAAGCCCCACCAAAAATCAGGGGATGATGGGATTTGCTTCAAACTTGGCATGATTGTGGATATAGATGGCATCTGTGAGGGTGCCCACTTCAAATTTTTTTATCTGTCAAAATGTCGGGGAACAGTCCATGTCTGAAAATGGGGTGTCCGATTTTCAAAATTTCCCCCAAAATCAGGGGACGCTTGAATTGGCTTGAGGCTTGGCAAGCATGTATGGATAAGCTATCATGGTGCCGAGTTTGAGGTTTTACTTTCTAATGTGAAAATTGACGGAGATATAGAAAAGGGGTGTTTGAATTGCAGTTATGGGTTCTGCGTTGGAGGTTAAACCCCCCCCCAATCAGGGGATGATGGAATCTGCTTGAAACTTGCCATGAATGCAGATGTGCCCACTTCAATTTTTTTTATCTGTCAAAATGTCGGAGAACAGTCCATGTCTGAAAATGGGGTGTCCAATTTTCATAAATTCCCCAAAAATCAGGGGATGATGGGATTTGCTTGAGTCTTGGTATGCATGTGTATCCATGGATAATCTATCATGGTGCCGAGTTTGAGGTTTCTAACATGAAAATTGATGTAGTTCTAGCATGGGACTTGATTTGGGGTGTTAAAAGGTTAACGCCCCGCCAAAAATCAGGGGATGATGGGATTTGCTTGAGTCTTGGTATGCATGTGTATCCATGGATAATCTATCATGGTGCCGAGTTTGAGGTTTCTAACGTGAAAATTGACATAGTTCTAGCATGGGACTTGATTTGGGGTGAGTTAAAAGGTTAAAGCCCCGTCAAAAATCAGGCAATGATGGGATTTGCTTGAAACTTGGCATGGATGTGGATCAAGATGGCATCTGTGAGGGTGCCCACTTCAAAAAAAATTATCTGTCAAAATGTCAGAGAACAGTCCATGTCTGAAAATGGGGTGTCTGATTTTCATAAATTCCCCCAAAAATCAGGGGATGCTTGGATTGGCTTGAGGCTTGGCATGCATGTGTATATGTCCATGAGGTGTCATGGTGCTAAACTTGAGGTTTCTAACTTTAACAGAAAAAAAGTTGTAGACTTTTTTGGATTTCAATGCAAGCCTATGGGGGGGAAAAGCGGAGCTCTGATCCGGATCCGGAGCTCCGCAGCGGAGCGGAGCGGACTATAGGCAGAGCGGGGCGGAGCGAAGTGGCCCAATCCGCAAATTGCGGATCTGGAAGAGAAGCGGATCGGGGGGGGTCTGTGGACACCCCTATTGGAAAAGTAGTGTGTGCACAAGTTTTGTTCTATGCTGGATTTCCCTCCACACCCCTCCATTTAAAGCTATGTTTTATACCACATTTTTGAGTTTGTGATATTGTAATCTTGTCAAACATTTTCCCTTATAATTTACTGATTAAATACATGTGTCAATACATATACTTTTAAGATAGCTATTTACTTTCCATGGTATTTCAGCACCTGAGCATTGGAAATGTATAAAGATGAAAAAGAGCTTTGGTGACAAAATTACCTGGGCTGTAGGTGATATGTGCAATATTAATAGCATAGCTTTTGTCGTAATATTTTATACTGAATAGCATAATAAAAAGTAGCTAGCATCATCAAGTCTGAGAGTTATTGTGAGCATGAAGTGAGTTTTGAAACCTCAAGATAGAGGGTAACCACAATTCCATTAAAGTGGGGAATTGAGTCAAAGATGTTCCCATTACAACTGCACTGATATAACAAAATGAAATATGGTCCTATTTCCACACATCACTCCCATGATGAATGACAATATAAACTAACATTCACCCTGGAGGGGAAAAAAGAAAAGAAAAATGGGGGGGGGGGGGTTTGGCTACATGGGACTTGCAAGCAACACTGTGAAACTCTGACATAAAGTTTTAAAATAAAGAGAAGTGTCTTCTAGATCTTATAAATTCATTAAATATAAACTAACATCAATTTTACAATATGCTTACTTAAAAGTAATTCCTACTGAAAACAGTGGGATTTACTGCAGACTAAACATGGCTAGGAATGAAATAAATTATGGGGGGAAATTCAGAGCAAGACTGTATGCGAATTGGAGTGGGGGAATACAATAAAACTGGGAGGTATGGATAAGACTTTTTTTCTAGTACATGGCCATTTCTATCCATAATTCTTCTCTTCCTTATAGTCGGAAGCAGAACTTGAGATCTTTTGACTTTGCCAAGATCATCCAATTAATCTCTTGATCAGATAAGGCACTTAGTGGATGCAGCGCTTTATATCCCAGTTTACCAGTTATCCCAGGGATGGGAGAGAATCCTGCTTCTTTCCTCACAGCCTGAAGTGAGCAAGTGGGGTGGTGGGGGGGGGGTGGTATTGCACCTGCCCAGGCAGAGGTAGTACAGACACAAGGTTCAGGGCCGGCCCAAGACATTTTGCTGCTGGGCTGGGGTGAAAAACAAGATGGTGCCCTCTCCAGTTCGATGTACAAAAGCTGGCTATTTCTCCAACATTGACAATGGAACAGCATCCTCCATTGCACCTGAAGGCAGCAGGTTAGCTTAGGGGGTCATTGAACAGGCCACTTGGCACTCATGGAATTCAGAGACTTATTTATTTTTTTATTACATTTTTATACCACCCATAGAATCATAGAATCATAGAATAGCAGAGTTGGAAGGGGCCTACAAGGCCATTGAGTCCAACCCCCTGCTCAATGCAGGAATCCACCCTAAAGCATCCCTGACAGATGGTTGTCCAGCTGCCTCTTGAAGGCCTCTAGTGTGGGAGAGCCCACAACCCCCCTAGGTAACTGATTCCATTGTCGTACTGCTCTAGCAGTCAGGAAGTTTTTCCTAATGTCCAGCTGGAATCTGGCTTCCTTTAACTTGAGCCCGTTATTCCATGTCCTGCACTCTGGGAGGATCGAGAAGAGATCCTGGCCCTCCTCTGTGTGACAAGCTTTTAAGTATTTGAACAGTGCTATCATGTCTCCCCTCAATCTTCTCTTCTCCAGGCTAAACATGCCCAGTTCTTTCAGTCTCTCTTCATAGGGCTTTGTTTCCAGATCCCTGATCTTCCTGGTTGCCCTCCTCTGAACACGCTCCAGCTTGTCTGCGTCCTTCTTGAATTGTGGAGCCCAGAACTGGATGCAATACTCTAGATGAGGCCTAACCAGGGCCGAATAGAGAGGAACCAGTACCTCACGTGATTTGGAAGCTATACTTCTATTCATGCAGCCCAAAATAGCATTTGCCTTTCTTGCAGCCATATCGCACTGTTGGCTCACATTCAGCTTGCGATCTACAACAATTCCAAGATCCTTCTCATTTGTAGTATTGCTGAGCCAAGTATCCCCCATCTTGTAACTGTGCTTTTGGTTTCTATTTCCCAAATGTAGAACTTGGCATTTATCCCTATTAAATTTCATCCTGTTGTTTTCAGCCCAGCACTCCAGCCTATCTTTACCCTGGTCCATGGTAGGGTGACCAACTATCAAAATTTCCCTGGATTAGCCCTGGTTTTTGTTCTATCCTGGGGATCAGGCGGGATTTTATGAATTTTTTTATAATGTCCTGGAATGACACACTTTCCCCTTTAAGTCCACCATTAGCGGGGGGGGCAGCATGCTTTCTGGCCTTAATCGGGGCCTTAAAGGGGAAAGCATATAATTCCCTGACATTATAGAAAAGGCCCCAATTGGAGCAGTGGGGGGCAGGGTGGGAATGACATACTTCCCCCTCCAACCGGGGCATTTAAGGCCTTGATTGGAGCAGAGGTGGGGGAAACACACTTTCTGTGGCCTATGGAAAGTGTGTCATTCCCCCTCACCATGCTAATGGCAGCTGTCATTAGTATGTCAGGGGGATGACACACTTTCTGGAGGCCCCAGAAAGCATGCTTTCCCGCTGCTCCCACACTGCTCCTATCAGGGCCTTAAAGGCACCAGTTGGAGCCGTGGGTGGAGGTGGGAATGACATACTTTCCCCTCCTCCACTCCAATAAGTGCCTTTAAGGTGGCAGGGGGGCATGAAGCACTTTCCCTGGAAAGCCACTTTCCCACTATGCCCACTGGGCGTCCTCTTTTTTGGTTTCCCAGATATGGTCACCCTAGGGTATGGGATCCAGAGGTGAGAAAGAAACCCCTTTGGGCCTTTCCTGGATCACATAACTATTATTATAGTAATGTACTCTAAGTGGGGTTGCTTTTGAACCAAGTTCAGAGATTTCAATTGGTACAGAATAAGACAGTTGAAGTTCTAGTAGGAGGTAAACACTGGAAGAGATTATTCCAATTCCAAACCAATTTCCCTGGCTATCCATTTGTTTCTGGGTTCAGCTCCCACTGTCTAGGCACCAGAACTCTGAGGTCAGTTCTGAAATCTACTTCTCTGTAATTTAACACTATGATACAAATGCTTTTCCTTTTCTGTGAGTACAGAGAAACATTTAGTTCTGATCTGCACAAAATTATGTTGATACCATTTTTTCTTTACAAAGCGAAAACAAAGCTATGTTGCTATCTTCTTTTATATTTAAACTATAAGAGGTTCAGTTTGAAGAACTTGAATGAAACCTCATTCTTTCTTTGTCTCTAAATTTTGCATCGGAAGCCAGCAGAATAAAAATAATCTGAGAACAAAAGTAGCTATTTCCATTTTAATACAGGCTGCTTGTGCTTTGTATCTTCCCATCAATAGCTCCTTTCATAATGAATATCAGTGTCTTTCAGACAGATTAGTTATTATTAACATGCTGAAGGTATCATATATTAGTAAGGAAGAATTAATATTCTACAATATTTGTAAGGCAAGATCAACAGATTTCTGCTTTGGGAGCCAAACTGGGCTGAAAAGTAGGATATAAATCTAATATAATTTAATTAATTACTCAATTTATTAATGTAAATAATGTTCATAATTCCAGCTTCCTTTGCTGTAGGGGAACCCTCCCTCTCCATACATGATTAATGGCAGTCAGATCAACTAATCCAGATGATTAAATAATACATGCCGTTTCGGAATTACATCCCATTGAACTCAATGGGACATACTCTCAGATACTTGGATATAGGATTGCAGCCAGGCAGACCAATTCTGCCTATGTGGGGTGTGTGGGCAGATATGCAGCAGAACCACCACTGCATCCAGAGCCATGTTGACTCATAGCAGCCAAGATGGGAGGTAGCCGTTTTGCTCTTATTTTGTTCACTTATTTATTTATTTATTACATTTCTATACCGCCCAATAGCCGGAGCTCTCTGGGCGGTTCACAAAAACCAATGGCAGGGAATGAACTACGTCAATGGGAGGGAATGAACTACATCAGTTCCATTCTTGGTGTGATTGGGGTCTTTTGGGTGGTATGCTGGGGAATGAGGGGGGATTGGATTCTGCAGATATATGATTGCTGCCAACATGCCCCCAACATATACCACTCAAAGTACCAGTGCTGTTGAACTACCACTGGTGAGATAGCAATAGCAGTAGCTCTTGGTGCTGCTACATCAGGGAAACGTCCTGTGGTGTCCTTCCCTCCCCAATAGTAGACAGGGAGGCCCACAGAACACTATGCCCCCACAGAACACCATTCCAGGAGCTATAGGGTTGTTCCCTTAAGGACACTTTGATAAAACAGGAATATTTGTGGACTAATTGATGAACATTCTTTTCTCTTTGCACCTACTAGTTTAAAGCCGCTTGGTAAATTCTTCAGGGGTTGTCTGAGCTTGTCAAGGGGTTGTTTCTTCTTGAGATACATGGATCGAGAGCAGAAGCAGGAAAATGGTGGCCTTCTGGAATTGGCTGCTGAAAGATCATAGAATCATAGAATAGTAGAGTTGGAAGGGGCCTATATGGCCATCGAGTCCAACCCCCTGCTCCATGTTGCTTTATGTTAAGTCTAACATTTGAAGGGAAGGCAGAACATTGTTTCCCACAAAATTCTAAGTCAGCCTTTCCCATCCTGGTGACTTCCCAATGTGTTCTTTCATTCTGAGTCTGGAAATAATGGGGTTGCAATTCAATATGTTTGGAGGCCCCAGGGCTAGATCTATGCTACTGCTTATAGCAGTATTGAAGTGCCCTGATAACTGTTGTGGCACACTACACATTCCATAAAATGTTTTTACAGTTTTGTTTTCTGCTTTTTATCCAAAATAATTAAACAAATGTCATTGTGTGTCCTTCAAATATAAATGAACAAGAAAGATATAACGTTGCTATGATGGGATCGTAATGATTTGAGTCAAGGTCTACATCTGGCCCAGGTTCAGGAAGTATTTGAAGTATTTGAAACTATACTTTCACTTGCGTAGCTTTCTCATTAAGAGACTGATATCCAAGTAAATGTTCCTTTTCCCTTCATCCTGGAAATGAGCCTGTGTGTGAACTAACTCGGAGTTACTGATAACGAGTATCAGCACTTAATTGGCCTTCTCTAAGGCAGAGTTCCAATGAAATGAACTCTGAGAGGGTTGTGAACATTACAAAAAGTCCTTTTATATCCTGATTGTAGAAGCCAGTTCCAAAAATGTTCTATCATATTAGTACATATTTGTACACTTACTGCTGTTCAGTGTTTCATTTTGGCAACAAGGCTAGTTTGAATCATGCAACACCATTAAAAAAACTAAAATGATCTGAGTGCCCTGATGTATACATTAAGAACCACAATTCCAGATGGTGCAAATTCCAGCTGTCCAATGCATCAAAACATATATTCCCTCCGCCTTACTATTCAATGCTTAACAATCAAATAGTAGATTATTTTGGTTTGAAACCTTCATCCCATTGTCTTTTCCCACAAGGCAGAATATCTCATCTTCAAAGGAAATGTCTGCTGTAATAGATGAATGTCATAGTATACCATTGGAGGTGAGCATCTGTAGTCTATTTTGAGTTGAAGAAAAATATGTCCAAAAATAATTCCAGACACCTGGAGAAAATGTACTGCTAGGGCCCTTTCATGGTCAGTATAACACAGACCAGCCTTCCCCAAAACTGGTCCGCTCTAGATGCACTGGACTACAACTCCCATCATTCCCAGCCAGCATAGTCAATGGCCATGTCAAAATGGCCATTGGAGGACACCACGGCTAGATCTACACTAGTGCCTTTTATTGATATTGAAGTGAACTGATGACTGTGAGGTTACCAGTGCATGATCGTTATCACCATGAGTATCATTATCACCATGAGTAGGCTATTGCTATCCAAAGGGGCATAGTTGGCATACCACCCAAAGCTGTTAATGGGTGCTCTGGGCCACCAAGGCCACCTGGGCCTTTGGTGACAAAGATGGATCCAGGAGCACCTTCAAACTATGGACCTGCTCTTTCAGAGGAAGTGCAACCCCATCCAGAAAAATCAAACATCTCAATTCCTGAACCTGGAAACTGCCAAATAGTAGGGTCTCTGCCTTATCTGGATTCAGCTTCAATTTATTGGCCCTATTGCATCCAGGCACCAGTTCAGAATGGGCATGGCCTTTCCCGATTCAGATGTCACACAGAAATAGAGTTGGGTGTCATCATCATACTGTTGGCAGCTTGCTCCAAATCTCCTGATGACCACTCCATATGGCTTCATATAAATATTAAATAACATTGGGGACAGAATGATGCCCTGTAGCATCCCACAATTCAATTGCTAAGGGACTGAGTTACAGTCACCTGATGCTATTCTCTGGAACCAACCCAACAGTGCGAGTTGAACCACTGTAGAACAGTGCACTGATCACTGCAAAGAAGTGCTATAGAAAAGTGATAGAATTTTCTCACACATGAAACAAAGATTAATTAGTCATTAGTAAGACTCAGTTCAGATCTCGGATTGTGGAGCTAGTGATTCACAGAATGGTTGCAAGTGGATTGCTGCATTTATCTTCTAAGCAAATTCCAGGTGCAGTGCCTGTACAGATGTGTGGTGAATATTCACACTTTATTTATTGTCAACAGCCGTGTCACAGCCCATCATCTGTTGTTTTTCCATTCCAGTCAGTAAATCTTCTCTCACCCTATGACTCTATATACTGCTAGACTTGCAAGAAGTAAACTATATCTGAACATGGAAATTAATGAAAAAAGGAATGTGCTTGTTTTGAAGAAAATGACTTCTCATTTTGGACCCTAGAAAAGGAAAGAGAGTCCATAATGATTAAATTTTTGTGGTGACTAGCAATGGCTGAATCTGCAAATTTCAGTTTATCGTCACATCTCATTTTCCCAGTCTTAAATCCAATTCATCCCTAACCTTGAGTTTGCATAATTCATATGCATTTTAGTGCATTTCTAATTATGCATTGAACATGGTTTTGCCTAATATACACATTTTTGCATGTAGTATTCTGAATAAATGCATTTTTGAACATTATTTTCACTCTTATACTTATTTTTGTGTGCACTTTCTCCTAATATATTTTTGTATACATTTTAATAGGATAATTCTATTGAAAAATTTGGAGAAATGTGAATTTTGAAGGAGTGTGATGACCCCCACCTTATACTGCTCCTTTATTCCTTTCCTGAACCAAAGGACCCAGCACAGGTGCAGGTGTCAAGAGGTTTGGAATGCTGCAGCCATCCCTGTGACACGCCTCTCTCTACTTAGACCCCGTAGCTATACCGCTCAGCACCTTTACCCCAAATTCTCCCTTTCGCTGCCACCATAGACCTGTACCCTTCCCAGGTACTCCAAAGACCACACCAGTTGTGATTAAATGTAACTTATTAACAAGTATATTGTGCAGGTTCAAAAGATTAACTGTTTTCTCATTTCTCAAGTGTAATGGTTATAAAGCACAATGTGTATTGGTTTCAGTCAGTAATTTCTCTTAAAAGTTTTAAATGTAACTTAAATGTTACATTTAAAACATACTCTACTACCTACTCTACTCCAACTAGGCTACACTATTCTCTTTCCCACACACTAATCCACCAAAAACAACAACAAAGCACACAGACCCTTCCTATCTCTAATCCAAAACTCATCCTACAACATGATCCCTTCTGTCCTGTCAGCAGCAGCATATATACTCACTCAGTCCTCCGACTCCTCCCATTTTCTCACAGCCAATACAGACGTTCCACACAAACATCCAATCAGTACTCTCCTTCCATTCAGCACTCACTCCCCCTCTATGGCCCTATACTTACCAATCTGCTATAAATACACAGTGAGTACCTTCTTTAAACTTTTCAATCATTCTTATTAATTAAAAAACCTTTATGTTAAACTTAACATCACAGCCTAAAGCATTAGAACATCACAAGGAGCACTGAGTTTCAGTTCACATATTGATGCAAGGGTTTGAAATGAGGCAAGTTCACATTAAAATTCAAACTTAAGGACACAATCTTATGCATGTTTAGACAAAAAAAAATCCTACAACTTCCAGCATTCCTCAGGCTGGGAGTTGTAAGACAGGAGGATGCTGGGATTGCAAGACATATTTCTGTCTAAACTTGCATAGGATTGTGCTGTCAGTTAATTTCCACCCTATCCCTACTGCTGCCCCATTCACCCATTATAATCTATAAAAAATATAATCTAAGCACAACTGAGGGCCTTCCTAGACGAGGCCTTAGCGCGCATTCTGTCCCGGCTTCCCTGCTGTGCGTCCAGATGACGCACAGGGGAATCCGCAGACAGGCCGCGCTGAGGCCTGGTCTTACCCGCCATAAGCGAAGTCGCTTATGGCGCGCCTTTTCCCCAGCTCCGGCCTCAGGCCGGAGCTGGGGAAAGTGTGGAGAGTTCCGCGGCTTTTCGCGGCTCCTCGCTTACTCGCGAGGAGCCGCGAAAAGCCACGGACCTGGCACGATGCGCTGTGCCCATCGTGCCAGGAGGTGGGTGATCCGGGGGGGGGGGAAGATGGCAGAGGGCGACGAAGGAGACAGCGAGGTGATGGCAGAGGGCGACGAAGGAGACAGCGAGGTGATGGCGGAGGGCGACGAAGGAGACAGCGAGGTGATGGCAGAGGGCGACGAAGGAGACGATGAGGTGATGGCAGAGGGCGACGAAGGAGATGGTGGGGGGGCGGAGGGCGACGAAGGAGATGGTGGGGGGGCGGAGGGCGACGAAGGAGATGGTGGGGGGGCGGAGGGCGACGAAGGAGATGGTGGGGGGGCGGAGGGCGACGAAGGAGATGGTGGGGGGGCGGAGGGCGACAAAGGAGATGGTGGGGGGGCGGAGGGCGACAAAGGAGATGGTGGGGGGGCGGAGGGCGACAAAGGAGATGGTGGGGGGGCGGAGGGCGACGAAGGAGATGGTGGGGGGGCGGAGGGCGACGAAGGAGACGGCGAGGGGGGCGGATGGGGGGGATTAAATTAAAAAAAAACCCTTACCTTCTCCGGCGGCTTCGGGCCCCACATGGCCCCTTTAAAAAAAAAAAAACATGGCCGACGCTGCAGGGCTTCCGTCGTCCCTGCGGGTCGGCCGTCTAGGAGGCTGGGCGGCGCGCGTTAAACTTAGCACGCCGTCGCCCCGCCTCCCTGCCGGCTTATCCCGGCAGGTCTAGCAAGGCCCTGAGTTAACTGGGCTGTGCTCCTCTGTGATTCCCAGCCTGTTACACCGCTACGAATGGATTTTTGCTCAAGTACAGAATGTCTGCAGGATCAGGCAGATGGGATGTATGAGTTTATGCCTTCTTGCATGAATGCTTTTTCTACTAAGAGCTCCATCACACATAAAAAATTCCCTCCTTTCCCTCTGCTTTTTTTTTTACCTCCGATGCAAAAGCACTTCAAGGTTATAGTTCCTTTCACTTGAATACAGGGGCCGATCTACACCAAGCAGGATATAACACTTTTTAAAAGGTATGAAAACGGTATATGAAATGTGTCCTGGGCCTGAACAGTTGTCATAACTATTATAAACTGTTATAAGCAGTAGTGTAGACCCTGCCCAATGCTCTTTTGATTCATGCCATGCCATGCCATGCCCTGCCCTGCCCTGCCCTGCCCTTCTACTCCACTCTTTCTCCCTCCAGTTCTTCAGTTACTCCCCCACTTTAAGAAGACATATACAAGCAGGTCCTGTTAGCTGAGTACTTCAACTGGACTGCCTTTCTGCCCAACAAAAATGGAATGACCCTTTAGTCTGGCTTTTTGGGGGCATTGAAAGAGTACAATCTTGCCTCTGCAGAGATTTGGGCATTGTACGATTTTAAAAAATGCTTTCGTGCCTGGGATACAATGTTTGGGTTTGAAGCTTGGAGCAAGCTGCTGGGAGAAATCGCTTTTCCCTGCCAACACCTGATGCAATCCAATCAAGCCAACAGCAAGGCTCCCATCACAGCACAGGTTTCCAACGAAGGAAAATGTGAGTACAGCACTACAGGGAGGCTTAAGGGCACATTAAATGCGCTTAGGAAAATAATCCAGACTTTAGGAGTTCTAGGAAAAGATGGGAAAGGCTGGGGAAGAGGCAGGGTGTCAGCAGGACAGGCACGGCGTCATGTGAGTACCGTGCTGTAAATCCACACACCAGGCAAGGCAAGAGTACACTAAGGGCCCTTCCACACGCTGTACTGAAGGCGCATGCATGCGCCCCAAGTATGACCCCAAAACGATAGTGTGTACTACAGCCAGAAGAGACAGAGGAGGAGGAGGCTGGGGAATCCGGGCGCATCCTTGCCGCCGCCGCCTCCCCGCCGGCCTCCTGCTGCCTGGGTAAGAGCGACCCGGGTCGGAGATCTCGGCTTCCGCCTCCACCGAGCTCTCCGACCCAGGTCGCTCTTACCCCGGCAGCAGGAGGCCGGCGGGGAGGCTGTAGTACACACTATCGTTTGGGGGTCATACTTGGGGCGCATACATGCGCCTTCAGTACGGCGTGTGGAAGGGCCCTAAATTGCTGGTGTGATGGAGCTCTAAGTGATATACAGCAACAATCCTAGCAAACCAGTTTGGATAGTTTGCAGAGTGCCCAGCTAATTTTCACTTCCATTCAGTGGCCTTGAAAGAGTAAAAATAGTTATGTGGTGCAATTCTATGCATGTTTTTTTCAGAAATGATTTCCTCTAAGTTAATTGGCACTTAACTCCATAATGCATGGGTTTAGACGTACATCCTGAAGGTCTCTAAATTCTAAATGCGTATTTTCTTCTGTTAGTATCGTTCATTTTAAAGAATTAGTGAAATTAAAGTTGTACTCTGTTCCTCATCCAGTTTTCCATTTTCCATTTTAAAACACCAAAGTTGAAGATCAAAAATCAAGATTTCTTTCACTACAGTCCAAACTTCAGCAACAATGGACAACTGAAAATATGGGCTATTGTAGCTATTCCTATGGGCACTGTAGGAGCTGCACTGCTTTCTTTTTCTATCACAACTGTTGTTAAAAAAAAAAGGGAACCCATCATCCCTGGGTTTTTCCCCCTCCTGATATCATGGCAATCTGTCACCAAAATCAAGATTACTGACTTAAATACTCCATGAGTTCTGGGGGTGGGGGGAATATGCAGTGAATGCTACTGTGCTGACCTTTTCAGTATTCTGTTTTGACTGACTGTCCATTCCAGTCACAAGTTGTGGAGACTGTAAACAGGGGAAGATGGGAATGGCAAGCGAATCAAATTACAGAATACTAAAAAAGGTCAAAGCAGTACCATTTATTTTACCTTTCACAGAACAGATGAGGCAGAAAAAGTTATACCTCAGACTCATGACAAATTGTAATGAATACAGTAAATGGTACCAATTGCAAATTCACTTTCCTGTCAAATAGTTGTGCTAAGAAGAGGGAGCTATAATATCTCATTTCAATGCAATCACTTGGGAACTTTCTGATTTGGCTCTAGCACCATTGACATCAGAAATATGTGGAAGGAATTCTTTCAAAATATAGGCTCAAATATCTGTTCAGTTATTATTTTAAACACACACACTGGAATTTTTATGAATGTAGTGTATAGTCAATCAATGAATTAGCTTAATAAATCTTGAACGTTTGTTTAAATGATGCCTTGTTTAGTCTGGAGGATTTTTTTAAGGGTACTGGGTTGGATCCAGACTTAGGGCTTTGCTAGACCTGCCGGGTTAGCGCAGGGTTCCAGATGTCGGACGTGCAGGGACGTCGGATCCCTGCGGTGTCCGCCATTTTTATTTTATTTTTAAAGGGGCCGGGTGCAGCCCGAAGATGGCGGACTGGTAAGTCCTTTTTTGTGTGTGTTTTTTACCGGGGGAGGGGAAGGATGGCAGGGTGGGTGGCAAGGGGGGGTGAGATTGCGCCGCCGCCGCCCGAGCAAGCAGGCGAGAGGCGCTTGCCCGGGCAATGCCGCTCCATGCCTCACCCGCCCCCCCTTGCCACCCACCCTGCCATCCTTCCCCCTCCCCTCTCTTCCCCCCCCCCGGGCCGATGGGCACAGCGCTCGTATGAGCACTGTGCCAGGTCCGCGGCTTTTCGCGGCTACTCGCGAGTAAGCGAGTAGCCGCAAAAAGCCTCGGAAGTCACTACACTTCCCCCAGCCCCGGCCTGAGGCCGGAGCTGTGGAAAACGCGCACCATAAGCAAATTCGCTTATGGCGCGTTAGACCAGGCCTCAGCGCGGCCTGCTGCCGGATTCCCCTGTGCATCATGTGGACGCACAGGAGGGAAACCGGGTCTGAAGGCGAGCTAAGGCCTCGTCTAGGAAAGCCCTCAGTCATACTTAGAATAGACTCATTTTTTTGTAAGATAAAAGAGGATGAGGAGACAATAGTCTCATCATTTGTCATCATACAAAAAATGTCTGTGGGCTCTTCAAGATGCTTGCTACTGTGACACATGCATAGTCAAAAATTAAGGGAAGGACACTTTTTCAGAACTACTGCTATATTCTTCTGCAGAGGGATATAGCTCTTCCTCCTTCTTGAGAAGGCAAGTATGCAAAACTAGTTAGAAAATAGGTCAATTTCATTTCCTACTATTTCATACTACAGAAATGTGCACAAAATCATCCCGCTGTGTGTGGGTAGTGAAGGTATCCCATGCATTTTGGCAGAGCAGATTGGTAGATCCATTCCCCCAGACAACAAAAACAAGCAGAATCGCAAGCAGCCAAACTATACAGTTGAGCAAATGTGTATCCATATCAACTGGTGAAAGCTTGGAGGTAGAACACATGCTTTACATGTAGAAGGTCCAAATCCATCCATTTACTCCCCAAAGTATCTCAGGGCTACAACATCCCTTGCCTCAATCCCTGGACTGTTGCTGCTAGTCAGAGTAGATGGACTGATTCCATTGGGATGTACAGCCAAGCTCCCTCACACATTCAGCTAGCCATGCCCCTGCACACCAACAATCACAGCAGCCACATCCCCTGGAGGCCGTGCATTCAGCACATAGAGAGATAACTGCACAGAAGTTCATCCATGGCACCTCCCAGACTAATATGTGGATCAGAACACAGCTATCCTTCGAATTGTGAATGTTGCACTGCAGTTTATGGCTGAAAAATTGCATACAAAATGCATATTTTAGAGAAAGTTGGGTTACAAGAATGTGTATATTAAGGGAAATTGGGCCTGTTCAGACAACATGCCTAACCATGGTTAGGACACTAACCCTTTTGTAGCAAATGGTTAGTGGGTGTGTTTAAATTGTGGTTATGTAGCCACTGTAGTTAGGAATGGTTCATCCAACACGCTAAGCCATAATGTTTAGTTCAAAATGTGTAACCACCATAGCTTAACATGTCATCTGAACAAGGTCTGTGTGTACCTCAAGTTGGAACCATTTTTACACTGGATCAACTGAATTAGCAGAAGTGGATTTCTGTGTCATTTCCTTCTCCCCATTAAAAAAAATCTACAAATTTATTTATTTATTTATTTATTTATTACATTTTTATACCGCCCAATAGCCGAAGCTCTCTGGGCGATTCACAAAAATTAAAACCACAAAAATTAAATTAAAACCACCCAAAGAAAGAACAGGGTGAGCTGTGCTGTGAGGAGGAGAAGGATTCCCAACAATTGGGAGGGGGGAACCTTCCAAGCAGAATCATTCCTCTTGTGGAAGGCAGATCCTGGATCCAACCTTAAATATACTACTACTACTACTACTACTACTACTACTACTAATAATAATAATAATTGCATACACCATAAAACATAATTGATTAAAACATATAAAACTAATACATTAAAAGCAGAAAATTATTAAAAGGCATCTTGAAATTCAACTGGGTAGGCCTGCCAGAAGAGATCAGTCTTTATGGCTTTCTTAAATTCTGGAAGACTGTTAAGTTGATGAATCTCAAGTTGGCCAGTCCACAATCTGGGAGTGGCAGAAGAAAAGGTCCTCTGGGTAATGGTTGTCAGCCTTGTTTTTGTTGACTGGAGTAAATTCTGTCAGGGCTGGAAAATTTACCCACAGAGGGTTAAGCCCTGGAAGAAGAAAAATTGGACTTTGGCACAGTCTCTGGATCCTCGATTTTCTACAGGTGTTACACATCAGTATTGGACTGTAAAATGTCAAGGCCTCCTAACTCATCTGTTTTGAATAATTGGCTGATGAAACTGTGTGCAATGCTATGTATGAAAATGTATATAAAGTTGAACAAATGTAATAGTGGTGGTGGATGCTGGTCAGTGCTGGATGTGTTTTGTACAGAAAATGTTATACGCCTCAGTAAAATCTTTGCTGAGGAAAGCTTTACGTGTCGTGAGTATATTTCTTCCTGAGGGATGGCGCTCAGAAACCAAGCAGAAGAATCAAACGCTGAAGCGGCTGCTTAATCTCTGCTAAGTCAATTCCTGACAAATTCTTCCCAGAGGACCTGTGTGTGCAGGACGGATTGTATGGGAGAAGGTGATCCCGCAGGTTAGCTGGACCCAAACCATGTAGGGCTTTAAAGGTAATAACCGACACTTTATACTTCACTTGGAAACTAATTGGCAGCCAGTGAAGTGATTTTAAAGTTGATGTAATATGGTCGCCCCTAGGTGTACCGGTAACCAACCTGGCTGCCACATTTTGAACTAGTTGAAGTTTCTGGACTAGGCACAAAGGTAGCCCTATGTAGAGCGCATTGCAGAAATCAAGCCTTCCCCTTGTTAGGGGAAATTGTGTAAGAAAATAACATTAAATTCTCATGTGCTTCTATTGTTATTGTTTTTAAATATAAATTGCAGATGTATGTGGGAATTCGGTTGAAAGGACTTATGACTGAATGCATAGAAAAGTGA
Source organism: Elgaria multicarinata webbii (assembly GCF_023053635.1). Classification (NCBI taxonomy): domain Eukaryota; kingdom Metazoa; phylum Chordata; class Lepidosauria; order Squamata; family Anguidae; genus Elgaria; species Elgaria multicarinata. The sequence goes on from NC_086177.1 coordinate 61,062,598, forward strand.
CACAGACAAGAAATAGACTGATTTATTCATCCCTACTTGCCACACAATAAAATAAACAAACAAAAAACGGAATTAGGGGGAAAATAAAACAGAAGATATACAACATATAGGCTAATTAAGGGTTTTTTCCAGTTGATTAACTGAATTGCTTTTAATTGAATACTCACTTACTTAGGTGATTACATTTTTATGTTTAATGAACATTTATTCTGATTAACACCCTGGTCCCATGGATCAGCTTTACAAGGTTCAGAGCAACACCCAGAGATCTATTAGCACTGTGCAATGACTTATAGGATTGTACCAGAAATAGTGATGGAGAATATGGAGAAACCCATTAACCCATTGCCCATATCAAGAAATGTATACTGTTCACTTTAAATAACTTTATCAGCATGTAACAGTTACACACAGTGGATGGCTTCAATTAAAAATTCTCACTTTTAATATTTGGTTAATGAATAAATGGATTAACTTCTTCACCCATGGGGGGGACGAATCAAGTGCATGTACGCTTATGTGAATTTTGTAAATTAAGAAGAATGGCTTACTCAAAAATGCAGCCTCGCATGTGTACCTTATAACTGTGTGATTTCATTCCCTCAAAATTAGTGAAGGGAGCATTGCCCCATTGAGAATACCCAAGTATCTCTGTATTTTGAATCTTACTAGGGGGGATGTGGGGGGGATGGGGACAAGATATATTTCTTAAGTGTTGAAATAACTTACACATCTAACTTGAGGCAGTACCACTAAAGGGTTTTGACTCTCTTGCTGCACAATCCATCCAGTGCAACTGTTTATTTTACATCCAGCTTATCTGTGCAGCTACTCACTTTTAACCATGCCTGCAGTGGTGGATCATGGATCTAATCCGACTTGACAGAACGTAGCTTGAAATGAAGCCATTTCACTCAATTGGGATGGATTGTTTCGCTTTGTCTATTTTTCGGCAAAACGGCAAGATGAATAAGAATGTCTTGCAAAACCTCAAAGATGTTTTAAACAAAAATAGTCCCAATGTTTAAAAGGAGTCCTGTCCTGTGTTTGTGGGGAATTTGGGAATCAGACAGTAACACTACAGTCTTGCCCATATCTAATCCAAAGTAAGCCCCATTTGAGTTCCATGGGACTTACTTCCAAGAAAATATGCTGATGAATCAGCAAAACAAATCAGTGAAACAAAATGATTTAATTGAAACATTTCACTTCAAATTACTGGTTTAATTAATTTCACTAATATTTGGTCGATTCACTGCTTCACCAGCTCTACTCTCAGGTTTATGTTATATTACTGTCCATGATCTTCTTGGCTTCTTTGAACAAAGAACTTTACTCATACAGGAGACTGACATTATGTAAGTGCCCGATCACAAAGAGACTAAAAATGAGAACCACAGTTTTATGTATGTATCCTCTGAGATCTGCCAATAAATGAATTCTGGTAAAGAAGGTAATTAATAAAATGATGCAATGCATGGATGAGCCTTCTATATGGAGTCATACAGAAAATGTCATGTCAACAAGGCAGCCCAGAAGAGTGCTGTCTCCAAGCCTGTTGAGACCTTGAGGCTTGAAGCGCATAAGAATTGCCCTGCCATGAGGCTTGGAAGACTTCAGGACTGGTGAGAGAAGAGAACTGGGGGACAGGACTGCTCTACCATCCACAGCAGCCTGCTGCTTGTGCCACTGCCCCGCCCACCTCCCAGTTTCATTGATTGCAGAGTGGAGCCAACTGCCAAGGTTCTCTCCAGCCAATTGGCAGAAGAGTGCTGTCTCCAAGCCTGTTGAGACCTTGAGGCTTGAAGAGCATAAGAACTGCCCTGCCACGAGGTGGCGGGCTGCCCCGGTCAGGGTGACCCCAAAGGGGGTGCATCCCTTTGGTTTGCCCCTTCGGGATGCCATTAGGGTGAGGGTGATTCTCTGTTTCTGTCAACTCACTGCTTGTTTAACCATTACCTCGGTTGTGTGAGAACAGTTTCCCTGAGTGAGAGTAGGGATCTCATGGGAAATGATATAATTACTTCTTGTGTCCTCCCCACCCTGAGTAAGAGGCAGAGGTTGGGGGCTTCAATTATTATAGCTGCTTCATCTGCCCAGAGTGAGAGGCTGTGGTACTTGAAGCAGGAGGCTCCCCTGTGTGAGAGCCAGGGGGAGGAGTGTGGCCACACATCAGGTAGTAGTAGAATTAGCAGTTACTAAGGGAGGGAGATTGTGGTGAGGGGAAGCACTTTATCGCTTAGTTGGTAGTAGCCTGAAGTCCATCTGTGACCAGTGGCTGGTTACCACAAGTGAGAAATGTGACTGTGTTGTTTGTATGGCTGAGTGTGGGTTTGAATTAGGGGTGTGATCCGCTCCGATTAGGAGCGTAGAAGCAGTAGCGGATTGGCCTGCTCCGCCTTACTCAGAGGCGGAGTAGGAGCGGACCGCGGACCCCCTAGAAGCAAGGCGAAGAGAAGCGGCCATTTTTCGGAGCTCCTAGTTCAGGCGGAGCGCTCCGGTCGCCATCTTGAAAACATTTCGCCATAGGATTGCATTGCGGCAAATAATCGCGCATAACTAGGTTGTTTTTGAAGCTATCGTTCTAGAAATTCTTGTGCTCAGAGAGTCGTGGATGGGGGTCATTTTGAGACCACTCTCACCTCTCTGCGTTGTCTGGGTCGCGTGCTATATTTTTGTGAAAATCAGGTCAACCGCGCGGCTCAAACGGCGTTTTCGGCTTTTCGCCCATAGGATTGCATTGAGGGAAAGAATCGGGGATAACTGGGGGGGTTTAAGCTATCATTCTGAAAATTCTTGTGCACAGAGAGTCGTGGATGGGGGTCATTTTGAGACTACTCTCAACTTTCTGCATCGTACGGGTCGCGCGCTAGAAGTTTTTAAAAAATCGGCGGGAAAAATACCTTTTTCAAAGGGCTGAGGGGCAGAGTCAGCTCCCGGTCATGATGATCCCAAAGTTAGAGGAGGGCATAGGCAAAACGGGTAACTTGGGATTCTGGGAAACTTCTCTTTCTTCATCTGAACGGGCTTTTCCCCGTGTTTTTTAACACAGTAGCCCCACCAAATGCACAAACACAACCTGAAATCATATACTAAGCCAAGAATAAGAGATAGAAACACAGCACTGCTCCCCACCCTAACCTTGGTGAACAACTGAATAGATGTGGTGCAAGGGGATGAGCTCCCCTAGGGCATCTCATCGTGGACGTGCCCCCACTCTCTCCTGCACTGGAAGGCCATTAGAGCCTTCCAAAGAGAGTAAAATGGTGGAGCAATGCCTATCATGAGTTGAAGTGAATGGTCACTTTTCAGTGGTGGAGCAATGCCTGTTATGAGTTGAAGTGAGCGTTTTACTTCTTCTCAGAGCTGTTGGTGGCTGTCTTGAACTGGCAGCTACTTCCCCCTCCCCCGGGCACGTCCCCCTATTGCTGGTAAAAGACAGATATAGCCTTTTTAAAAAAATTCTTCTTGCTGTTTATTGAGCAACACTGCTGCTTTTAATTCCACCCCTCCTTTGTTTATTTATTGATTTATTCCATTTTATATGCATTACTGGCTTATCCTTGGCTCACTTCCTTATGCCCCCAGAAATGTCAGCTGCATGCCTGCCTGCCTTCCCTCCCTCCTCCCCTGCCCACCTCGCAGGGATGTTGTGTGTGGGGTGCCCGATTTTCAAAAATTCGCCAAAAATCAGGGGATGATGGGATTGCTTTGAAACTTGGCGTGCGTGTGTATATCCCCATGAGGTGTCATGGTGCCAAACATGAGGTTTCTAACTTGAACAAAAAAAAAGTTGTATAATTTTTTAGCTTTCAATGCAAGCCTATGGGGGGGGGAACGGAGCTCCGGATCCGGATCCGGAGCTCCGAGCGGAGCGGAGCGGAAGTGGGCGGAGCGGGGGCGGGGCGGAGCGGCCCGATCCGGAAAATGGCGGATCTGCAAGTGAAGCGGAGCGGGGGGTCCGTGCACACCCCTAGTTTGAATGGTGAGTGCATAGGTGGTGTAGGTAAAGATGTTCTTGGGAAGCCGTGATGCAGGGACACATGGAGGGGGAGCCACTATTCCAGTGATTTGGGGCAGAAGGAGATATGGCAGGAGGAAGGGGTTGCAACATCAGCATAGAACGGGTTTCAGGTGTCTTCACACTGTTCCCCATCTACCCTCCTCCTCTAGCTCTCATGTACCTGGTAGCTCATCCACTGAGCCCTCCTTCCTTGTGGTGCTACTCTTTAATGCCAGGTCAGTCTGCAATAAGACCTCTCTTATTCATGATTTAATCCTGGTTGAGAGGGCTGACCTGGTGTGCATTACTGAGCTGGGTGGGGTTGATCTGACTCAGCTCTGCCCATCTGGGTACTCAGTGCAGCACATAGATTGGAGGGATGGGGTGGGAGAGTCACCATGATTCATAGATCTTCCATCTCTATCACCAGAAAACCACTCCATCTTGGAGCAGGCCTTGAGGTTTTGCACCTGGTGTTGGGCCAGAGAGACAGATTGGGGATGCTGCTGGTATACCGTCCACCCTGCTGCCCGGCATCCTCCCTGACTGAGCTGGCAGAGGCAGTCTCGAGTGTGGTGTTGGAGGAACCCAGGACGGTGGTTCTGGGCGACTTCAACTTTCATGCTGAGGCTGTCTCTGGGGCTCCGGCTCAGGACTTTATGGCCTCCATGACAACCATGGGGCTGTCTCAGTTTGTCATTGGCCCAACACATGAAGCAGGGCATACCCTTGATTTGGTTTTTGTTCCAAGCTGTGAGATGGACAGTCTGAAGATTGGTGGGGGGGAGTTTTCCAAATAACCCCATTGTCATGGTCAGACCATTTCCTGGTGAAATTTGAACTCACGGCGTTACTACCCTTCTGCAAGGGTGAGGGACCCATTCGGATGGTCCGCCCCAGGAGACTGATGAAATCCAATGGATTTCTGAATGCTCTTGGGGATTTTCCAGTGGAGAGAGCTGGTGATGCAGCCAAGGCCCTAGCCTCACTGTGGAACAGTGAGATGCGGAGGGCCATTGACTTGATTGCACCTGAGTGTCCTCTCCAGTCCTGTAGAGCCCGCTCTGCTCCTTGGCATACTAAGGAGTTGTGGTCAATGAAACAGGCTTGACATTGGCTAGAGCGCAAATGGTGCAAGACTCGAAGCGAAGATGACCGAGCACGCTGTAGAGCACATAATCGTACTTATTGCATGGCAGTGCAGGCAGCAAAGAAGGCTTATTTTGCTGCCTCCATTGCGTCCTCGAGTAGCCGTCCAGCGGAGCTCTTCCAGGTGGTCCGGGGGCTGCTAACATCCTCCCCAGCAAATGGGGCCCTGGCCCCATCAAGGACCTGCTGTGACCTTTTTGCATCACACTTTGAGGACAAGATCGCTTCTCTCCGCAGCAAGCTTGACGTTGTTGTTAGTGCAGCTCCAGTTGAGGTGATGTATGCCACCATCTGCCCAATTTTGTGGGATCAGTTCCAGTTATTGTGGCCTGATGATGTGGACAAGGCGCTTGCAGTAATGCAACCAACCACTTGCCCTCTCGATCCCTGTCCCTCCTGGCTTATAAAAGCAAGCCAAGGGGGTCTAACTGGGTGGGTCCAGGGGGTGATAAATGCTTCCCTCCAGGAAGGGGTGGTCCCTCCTGTCCATAAGGAGGCAGTAGTGCGACCACTCCTGAAGAAGCCCACCCTGGACCTGATGGTATTAGGCAGCTACTGCCCAGTTGCAAACACCCCTTTTTTAGGGAAGGTACTTGAGAGGGTTGTGGCGGAGCAACTGCAGGCACTCTTGGAGGATACTGATTATCTAGACCCATTCCTGTCTGGGTTCCGATCTGGTTACGGGACTGAATCAGCCTTGGTCGCCCCGAGAGAGGGACAGGGGGAATGCAACCCCGTTAATCCTGCTCGATCTCTCATCAGCTTTTGATACCATCGACCATGGTATCCTCCTGGATCGACTCCGTGGGATGGGCATCAGAGGCACTGTGTTACAGTGGTTCCGGTCCTACCTATGGGGTCATTTTCAGAAAGTAGCACTGGGTGACCAGTCCTCGGCCCCTTGGCAATTGAGCTATAGAGTGCTGCAGGGCACCATCTTGTCCCCAATGTTATTTAACATCTATATGAAGCCGTTGGGAGCGGTCATTAGGGGATTTGGAGCAAAATGCCATCAATACGCTGATGACACGCAGCTCTGTCTCCGTGTGACAACTGAATCAGGTGAGGCTGTGCAGGTCCTGGACCGGTGCCTAGACTCAGTAATGGGCTGGATGAGGGCCAATAAACTGAGACTGAATCCTGGCAAGATGGAAGCCCTGTGGGTGAATGGTTCCCGAGTCCAGGAGACAGGCTCATTGCCTGTTCTGGATGGGGTTGCTCTGCCTCTGAAAGAACAGGTTCGTAGTTTGGGGGTACTCTTAGACCCATTTCTGTCGTTGGAGGCTCAAGTAGCCACTACGGCTCGGAGTGCCTTTTACTATCTTCGGTTGGTTCACCAACTACGGCCTCGCCTGGACAGGGATAGCTTGGCCACGGTGGTACAGGCATTGGTAACCTCAAGATTGGATTACTGCAACGCGCTCTATGTGGGGCTGCCCTTAAAGCTGCTCCGGAAGCTGGAGCTAGTGCAGAATGCTGCAGCTCGGCTGTTGTCTGGAGCTGCCCCTTTCCAGCCTGTAACTCCTCTGCTGAGGGAACTGCACTGGCTGCCTATTTGCTACCGGGCCAGGTTTAAGGTTCTTGTACTTGTGTACAAAGCCCTAAATAACTTGGGACCAGGATACCTGAGAGAGCGCCTTCTCCCTTACCAACCATTAGTCACTGAGGTCATCCGAGGGCCTGCTCCTGGTGGTTCCACCTAGATCCATCCTCCGATTGGAATCCACCAGGGGAAGAGCCTTCAGCGTGGTGGCGCCCCTCCTGTGGAACTCCCTGCCTCTGGAGGTCAGGCAGGCTCCGACCTTGTACTCCTTTCGGCGCCTCCTGAAAACATCTTTATTCCAAGAAGCCTTTCTCTAACATGCAGCCTTGGATTTCTGTGTTGTTGTTTTGCTTCTTTTTAAATTTTGTTTTAACTGTTTCATTCCGTTTTTATTTTCATTTTATCTGTAACACCGCTCCAAAAATTTTCAATGCGGAGCGGTATATAAATATTCTAAATAAATAAATAAAATATGGCCTCTAAATAGTGAAAAGTGATGTCAGTTGATGCAAAGTTCTCCCAGTGACACGGTAGTTGTGATTCAAAGGGTGTCATACTTACAAAGATTAAATTTAGAAGTGTGAAAAATGCCAGGGAATACTGCTTCCATGATGGCATTTCTTTCTTATAGCATTCAGAATTTCCATTTGTTTTTACTTATTGACATTTGGGATGTTGATTCATCTATGACTATAAACAGTGACTACCATGCTTTGCCTGCTCACTCCTTTTCACCATGCAAAGGACAGTAGAGACACTGGGATGATCCAGACTATTGTAGCACAATGGCTGCTTTTAAAACAATAACCCTGACACAGAGGAAATTCGGATGTTAGACACACATCTTTATATATAACCTAAAATTCTTCTTGAATAGAAGTGCTTATCAAGGTACAACAGGAAATATGACTGAGCTCCACCTAACCACCCACCGCCACCATCACCACTACCACCACAAAAAAACGAAAAGCAAAACCCTGGCATTTCTCCTCAAATCATTCTACATTTACTTATTTGCTGTGACTGCTAGTTTCCCCAATGCAATTAATTTTATTATTATTATTATTGTAAAAAAAAAACTTTCCTGCTGAATTAAAAAAGCATGCCTGGTGATTTATTCCTGCTATGATTAAATTATTTCCAATGACATTTTATTGTAAAAGGATTGCATTATAAGCACCAGAAAAATAACAGCTCCCCGGATTACTTATGTGTTATGAAGTATAATATTATTGGACTTTGGCATTTTTATATGATGGATGTAGTGAAAGCTAAGGTTGAGTCCCCACCCCACAAACACACAAAACCCTGAGCTTCAAGGTTTAAGAAGGTTCTAAGGTAATTAAGAATTAAGGATTTGTATTACTGATGAGGCCTTAACCAGATCATTATACAGACATCAGAGATGATACCAATATTTGTTATTTTTACCTGTTTCAGAATATAAAAAATGCTTGACTGCATTACAAATTAAATTATTAAACTAAAGTATTTTCTACCTTGGATCAGGTGCAAACTGTGATTGTGCATACACACAATCAGCATTCAGACTATGCAAGCTGCTTTGGTCCCTACCAAAAGAAGACACGGAAGATGGTCACCTTGAGCTAAAGGAATGCAGAACCTCAGGCTGGTTCAGGCTTAATCAAACCCATGGAGGTTCTACAACTGGCCTCCAGAGCTTCATTGGGTTGGCCTCCATGTCCTCTGACATCCTCCAGCCCATGGGGTGTAGGGTATTCAGTCCCCTACCCAAAAGTGATTCTTTTGGGTAGGCCAATGAAATTCTCATTAGTTTCTCTCAACTACCTCAACAAGCAGTGTTTTGTTAGGGATGGGTACAATTTAGGATCTGCAATGAGAATAAACTTTGCAAGTGTGGATACCCAATCACTCAGCAAGTTGGCTGAAAAGAATTCAACAGCAGCCCATTGGGCAATCCAACCCTGGCTATAGACAGCAGACCTGATATCTACCATATATGAACCTTATATCGCCTGCTGTGTTCCCTGACTCCTCCACCCCACCCCCACCAACTGGCCTCTTCCCATATCCACACAAGCCAGTATAGGCTGAACCTAGCAGCCCCTCACCCTCTGGTGCTTCAGGGTCTTCACCAGTACAGACTCAGATGTTGGGCAGCCCATACTACCTGCTGATGGTGACCAAAGGGGTGACAAATGACCAAACCAAGATTATATGCCTGTGAGTGATGAGGCAGTAAGAGTAAGTAAACAACAACTCCAAGGCCAGTAAGGAGTTGACTCAAAAATTCCTACTCAGACCCAAAACTGGAGACTGGCTAGTCCATTTCTGTGGCACAGGGTCAGGTTTGCTTGGCCAGGAAAAGAAAGGCCCCAAAGGTGCCCTCACCACTTTAAATGTGGCAGGTTAGCCTCCTCCTGATTGGCCAGTCCCCAGTCATGTGGGTGGCCCATGACTTTCCACTAGTAGCTTCATCTCTTTGGGCAAAATTGTCCCTTGGGGAGCACCATTAATGTCAGCCACTGATTCCTAGTGAAACTCTCAACTACATGTTCAGATCACCTGGCCAAGCAGCAATTTGTTTGGAATTGTCCATTCCCCGTCGGTGTCACTTCCCCATATGTTTACACATAATGCTGTTCCATTCTATTTAGGGGAATGTGACCAACTGAACCAAAAGAAAACCCACCAAATCAACCTAAGGTGCCCCCACCCCACTTACAGTGTGAAGCAGTCAAAAATTGGACTGTCTGCCCAAAAATTCCTGATTGGCACTCAAAAGAGTGACCAGTTAAAACCCCACACTACTTACAGGGAGGAAGCCTATATCAAGCTAAGGAGGGTTTGCCCATGACTAACTGACAAAGGATACAACTTCAGCAGATAAAATTTCTAAAAGAGGCAGATGTAAGACTGTACACCTTCACCTATGTAATGAGAGCTGTTACACTACCTAAATGACTCCAGCCAAAGAAATCCAAATGCCCCACACTTTTATATGTGATGCTGAGATAATTTCTATGTGGGGGAAAAAGAATAATATATGAAATATTCCTTAATGTAGACTAGCTGTGCCCTAGACCACATTCCTTGCTGCAACTTTTGTTCATGAGAGCAAACCTCACAGTAGTGATCAAAGTGGAAGGATTTATTCAGCATCTGCCTACTAATGAGAAAAATGAGTATGCTGATCTGCTGCTTCTTGCAACCCTGGCTAATGCCTTTCATTCCTTTTTAATACAGCCAGATAATTTGCACAAAGGATTAGACAGAAATCAACAAAGCCCCTTAAACACTCATCCAAAGAGGCAAATGGACCGCCTTTTATTTTATTTTTAATCACCCTGAGTCTATGAACAAAAGGGTAGTTATACATAGGGTTGGGATAAAAAGGAGTTTGTGTGAGGCATTTTCTTGTATACTTTTGTCAGGGGTGAATGGTGCCCTCCTTTCTACTTTCTTTTGTGGATTACTGTGAAAGGGAGTGATGAATACTCATAGAAAAGACAACCCTACAACTCTTAGATAGCTTCAGCATGCAGAGCTTTCATAACCAGAAACTCAGTCAGGCTGGAGGAGGAAGAAGAAGACGACACTGGGCAGTTGTTTTTGGCGGCGGCCTTGTATTTTTTGTAACCTCAGACCTATGGACTTTGATCCAGAAGAAAATATGTGGAAGGTGGTGGGTTGAAGGTAAACTCACTATCCTCCTATTGTCCCCAGCAGTGTCTCTCACTGAATGGTGTGGGCTGTGGGGCATGGAGGGCTGAGAGGGAAAGGAACTGGGCAGAGGTGGTGCTTTGCAGTATGTAGGTCGATAAATAAGAGACAAGATGTGTACAGTTGGATTTAAACAGGGCCACATTTATTTAAGATCTGCAAAGGGGTGAAATCCTATAAGGGTATCCAGTAAGGCCTGAAACAGTTGGCCGAGCCATTCATGGCCCGTGGGTTGGCACTGCAGCATTCGCCCTCCCCATGGGCCTACCCCTTGTGGGGTCGGGAGACCTTCCGATGTCACCCCCGACTCAGGCTGCAGGGCACTGTGGGTGAGAAGAGTTGACCTCAAAGGTAAGCCTTATCTCCCTGCTAGACCACGGGGCTCAAAGCTGAGAGCCTCAGAACTTACTAGTCACCCTAACAGTGCCTGCGAATGCTCATCAATCCTAAATCCCACTCTGCAATGCCCACACCTAGCCGCCTGTAAACAAATGTGACCAAATTGTGAATCAACAAATCAACCTATTTAATACTCCCTAGGTGTCTTTAAGTGTGGAGTAGGTGAAAAAAACTTATGAGCAATTCAGAACATGAGTAAAAATTCCTACTCAGCCCCCTAATGGCAACCAGCAAGCTCACACTGCCTACAGGGAGAGAGGGAGCCATGGAAACAAAGAGAAGGCTTAGAGGGCTGAGTTCTCTTCTATACCCATTTAGACCCCTCCCAGCCTGGTGTCACCATACTGTGCTCAGCCAATGGCTGGCGGGCACGTCTCTTCTCTCTCCCTTGCCTGCGAAGGCTTCTCCATGCCCAGGCTGTGCCAAGTGTGGCAGAATTGCACTTCCATGAGTGGGAACTGTGCTCTAGAAAGGTACCTCTTCCCATTTGTGGAGTTTCCCTTCTCCCTCACACACACACACCACAGCCTGACCCTGGGATCCCCAACATGATGCCCACAAGCATTGTTGTGCCTACAGACACCTCCCTTGGTGCCTGCCTGGCTACCTGCCCCTCTTTTTCTCTTTTTAGATTAAAATAAAAAATTGACTTTGAAATAAAGACAAGCATCAGTCTCCAGTGCCATCTTAATTTCCAAAAATGCTATGGCCCACATCTGACATTGATATTTTGTTTTCCTTTGTGGGGACAAATACATGATTTGTCATTTAAGGTACTCTTGGCTAAGTTATTTGTCTCTGAGCATCATTTTGTTTGCATTCTGTGAAATGGCTGTTGGAGCAGAACACTGTGGGCTCCAAAGAGTGGTTTTGTACTTTGAAACTCAGAAGTTCAGAACCCATCCCTGCTTTGCATTTAGGTTCTTGGGCAAGTTACTTTTCTTTTATCCTGTCTATGCCCTTGATGGCAGTGAATGGCCAACACCTCTCTTGACAGCCATGTTGTGAGAGCACCCATGACACTCTCTCAAAGTCCCAAATGTGCCCACTGGGGGGGGGAAGTTGGAGGGACCTCACTCTAACCCAAATGCCTAAACCTTGGGGGAGACATTTCAGGTGCTTGGTGGGGCTGCACAGGGGGAGGGGAGGGGAGCGGAATGCCACTTTCTGCTCACTCCATTCCATGCATTTTTCCTCTGGATCCAGCTCATTATGTTTGTCCATGAAGCCTATACGTAACTGCCCTGTACATCTTGAAATGTCCTATGATTACAAACTTAGAAGGAATTGACCTCAAATGGACTTCCTTTGGAGTAAAGGTCATTTGGACCAGGCCACAAGTCAAAAAGGAAGTTAAAAGAATATATTATTGTTTCTGTACAAAACATTGTTCTTTTGGTTCATTTTCATCTCAGAAAAAAATCTGTAATCAGCCGTCTTCCCACACAACGCGGATTTAAACACCTCAGCCTTTCATTTCAACTTTCATTTAGAATGGACTTTCATCTGGAACTTAACAAAATTCAGGAAGACATCCCAACCTATGCCCATTGAAGCATTCACACTGCCAAGTTCAAAAGAACAAATTAGCTGTGTAAAGTTTAAAGCATTTTAATGTGACTGAAGGCTTAAATTAGATGCATTCCTTTTGTACCAAAGTGTTTGGCATGGGGAAGAAGAAATTTTGACAACTCCGTCAAGCTTGGATGATCAGTATATGTTTTTAAATAGTCATTGTTAAGATCTGTTAAAGCCAAGAATAAGAGCAAGCAGTAATATAGAGACACTGTACAGCTGCTGTCCGCTTGAAATGGCATTTGAAGTTATGGCGCACAGATTTTACAGGCATATTTAAAAGCCCATTGGTCAGAGCTTTTCAGAATAGGAAATAAAGAGAAACACATAGCAGAATATTTTATTTTTCAAAGCTACCTATTCAACACCTCCTGGAGAACTGACTCTTTGAAACAAGAAGTATATTAAGTTTAATTAGCATCTCTGCAAAAGCTAAGGGGGGAAATCAGCATTTTCAGGGCAATCCAATGTTTACTCAGTGTGTTCAATAGCACTTACTTCCAGCTAAATGTGAGTAGGATTGAAGCCTTTGAATGTTTTATTGCTCTGTTGTATATATTCGATTGCATCTTTTATATTTTATTTTCTTCTCACTTATTTCTGTTGCATTCTTAGAGGGTTGAATATTATACTAGATGAAGTATGGGATTATGAGTCATAACTATCTCTCTTGTTCTCCTTTTAATGTCACACTCCCCCTGGCATAGATTCCATTCCCCTCCACATCTGCTGAATTGTGGTAGCCAATGTGTGGGAGAATGCAAAATGCAATTTCTTTCTGCTAATGATGTAAGACAGAAAAATCCCCTATTTAGCAACTAAGCAGAGCAGATATTGGAGGAAGCCAGAAAAGTGTGGGATGCTGTGTGCCACCATTTTGTTTTATTTATTGCATTTGGATCACTACTGCGAGACCTTTCCATGAATATGACTGCATGTTGCTCTAATATAGAGAATATATTGGGGGGGGGGTCATAAGGAGCTCCCCAATGGCCACTTCCCCTGATATTTATTTTATTTATTATTATACTTATATACCACCCCCATAGCCAGAGCTCTCTGGGCAGTTTACAAATACCCTCTTTTTCCCAACCACCAATTGTTTACAGAGTTTACAAAGGGCTTAAAGCACTTGCCACCCCATAGAAGTCCACACACACCCAGAAAAGCTTTTGATTTCCTTTTTTCTGACTCTAAAGATGTTGCCCTGGTCCACAGATTATATTTCTGCAAATTGTACAATCTCTAAAGATTTGGGGGAGAGGTCCATGAGGAAGAAAAATATGAGAGTTTGTATGTGTGACTTCCTACTTATTTCAAGTAAAAGTATTTGGATTGGGGCACCAGATGGATTAATATTATGGATAATGTAAGGGCCAAATTATTATTATTATTATTATTATTATTATTATTATTATTATTATTATTATTAATATAGCACCATTAATGTACATGGTGCTGTACAGAGTAAAACAATAAATAGCAATGAATAGCAAGACCCTGCCACATAGGCTTACATTCTAATAAAATCAACAACCGGATGCTGCTGTTGGCGATAATTAAAGCAGTGAAGGGTTTGCTTTTGTAAGACGCGGACTTGATTTATAGCGAATCTCGCCTCTTATCTTCTATTACGAAGTTGAAGGATTGAAAAACTGGCCCCATAAGGAGGAAAGCATTTCGGAGCAGTTTAATGCAGTTATCGTCGGCTGTGAGCGAAGGGGGGGGGGGTAATCAGTAGTGGAGTGAAAGCAGCGTTCGGTGAGGAGGTGAAGTGGATTGTATGGCTTGTTGTGATCCCCTCTAGTGAATGCTGTTTGGATATCTGATGTAATTTTCCCCCCCCCCGAGAAGAAAAAGTGATTAACATACAGAAGACAAGCTAATAAATATAAACTGATAAGAAAGGGGGCCAAAGCTAAAGATTTATGCCTTATGTCTAACATCAAAAGGAGAATTAAAAAAGAGTGGAAAAAGTTAAGTGTACAGAAAAAACGCCCAAGCAACCATAACCTAGCCCACTTGGAAGGTTCAGTTTCAGAAGGAGAACAGGAAGAGTCAGACCCAGCTCTTTTAGACAGAGGAGAAAAGATGGCGGAAGGGGGGAAAGCTACTGGCAGTCAGCCACCCTCTATAACGGAAATTAGAGCTGCTATTGCAGAAAATAATACAATCATTTTTAAAAAAATGGATCAGCAGATGGAATTTTTTAAACAGCAGATGCGTGTCCTCGCTGATAAGACTGCGCAGAACTCAAAGGCCATTGTTGATCTTGAGGCAAAAACGGATTTGAACCAGAAGAAGCAAGAGGCTTTTGAAAAATCAACAAATATTCAGTTTAAAGACTATGAATTAAGGCTGATAGCTATGGAGGACCAATCTCGTCACTCATCACTTCGAATAAAACATTTAAAGCAGACACAAGGAGAGGAGTTGAGAGAAATCATCTTGAATTGGTTCAAAGAGTTGATGCCTGACCTGCAAATTGAAGAATCTGATATAGATCGAGTTCATAAAGTGGGGGGGCAAAACTACAAAGGGACTAGAGACATTTTGGTGAAATTTGGTAATTATTATAAAAAAAGAGCAAGTTATGAAGAAATTGAGATCTATGGCCCAGCTGCAGTATAAAGGCAAATCAGTGCAAATTTATAATGATGTTTCTCTGCATACATTGAATTGGAGACGCAGTATCAAGCCAATAACTGAAATATTAGTGAAGAAAAAAATCACATATTCGTGGGGTTATCCTGTTTTTCTAAGATTTGCATATGGAGGGGGGGAATATAGAGTAACCTCACTGGATCAGGGTAAAGAGTTGTTGAAGAGCTTTGGTCTGTTTGGGGAAGCAACTGTGACTGGAACAGGTGGGGGGGATGAGGCTGGGACATCTGGGGTGTAATAGAATTGTTAACTGTATTGTGAGATAATTGTAGATAAAATGTTAAGCATAGAAACCTTGCCGGCCAGGCGCAGCACTGCCTCCCCCCCTCCCCTTAAAGTAGATGGCTGGAGTATTAGACTCACGGGGATGTGGGGGGGGAAGAGTTGGGGGGAGGGGAGGGGGGAAGGGAGGAGGGAAGGGGTTGGGGTAAGGGGATTGGGGGTGGTAGTAAGGAGTTTGTGAGTTTATGTTTGTAAATTTGAGTTTCAGAGCACAAGGGATCGGAAGAGACTCCAAAAGGGTGAATATGGATAAAAAGATAAAAGTATCAACACTCAATGTTAAAGGTTTGGGGGCAGTCGTGAAAAGGAGGAGAATAGAACAAATGTTTAATAAAGAAGGATCTGATATTATAATGGTGCAAGAAACACACCAAGGCTTCGAAAATATGAATATGATAAAATTAAAGTGGCTAGCTTATTATGAAAAGTCGTTAGGGACTTCAAAAAAAAAATGGAGTGGCCACTCTGATCTCAAAAAAAAGTGGATTCATACTAGAAGATATAAAAAAGGATGATTGTGGTAGATATCTTATGATAAAAGGTAAAATTGAAGGAAAGGTATATACGTTAATTAATGTGTATGCCCCAAATGAGAGACATAGAGAGTTTTTTATAAAATTATTTGAAGAAATAGAAGAATTCAAGGAGGGGTATGTTATTTTAGCTGGGGACTTTAATATGGTTATGGATAATAGATGGGACAGGTCAAACCCCACTAATGTTGAAAAGAGGAACAATATAACTATTTTGAATAAATTTGTAAAAGAAAATGATTATTTAGATTCTTGGCGTTTACTTAACGGGGCAAAGCCTGGGTTTTCGTACTTTTCCCCAGTTCATCATACATACTCCAGGATAGATTATATCTTTGTCTCAAAAGATTTTGCAACTAAGATTTGTAAAATGGAAATGGGGGTAATAAAGGTAACTGACCACGCATTGTTAAGTTTAGAATTTGCAGTTAAGAAGAATTATAAAGAGGCGTACAGATGGAAATTGAATACAAAAATATTGAAATATAATAAAGTGGTAGAAAAAATTCAGAAGGAAATGTCAGAGTCTTGGGAAATTAATGAAAAGGGAGGAACAGCTGGGTCGGTCGTTTGGGACACCATGAAGGCTGTAGCAAGAGGAATTTTCATTAGAGAAATGTGCAGCTTAAAAAGACAACAACATGCAGAGCAGGAGAAGCTGGAGACAGAAATTAGAAGTTTGGAGGAAGAATATTGGCAAGGTAAAAATAAATATAAATTAGTAGAAATACAAGCTAAGAAGAAACAATTAGAAAATTTAAATTTAGAGGAGGTTCAAAAAAAATTAATATATATGAAAAGGGAATATTTTGAAAATAACAATAGGAATTCTAGGTTGCTTGCCAGACTCACACAAAAAGAAAAAGGGAGAAATGGGATAGAGGTATTGAAGGACAATCGAGGGAATTATTACCATACAATGAAAGATAAAATAAAAAATTTTCAGAAATTTTATCAGGAATTATATAAGGGTAAAGAAATTCAACAAGAGAAGGTGGGGGAATATAAAGAAGGGAATAAAAATAGAACATAAAGAGCAAATGGAGACGGTAATAACTCAAAGAGAAGTTGAAGATGTAATTGATAATTTGAAAGTTGGTAAATCACCGGGAGCAGATGGTTTGGGATCAGAATATTATAAAGTTTTTAAAGAATTTTTAATTCCAAAATTAGTGAAACTTTATAATGCTATATTATTAGGAGAGAAGATACCTGAATCATGGGAACATTCACTGATAATATTAATTCCAAAACCAGATAAAGATCTGACTAGTCCTGATTCTTATAGACCTATCTCATTAATAAATCAGGATGCCAAAAATTTTTCATCTATTATGGCTAAACGGTTAAATAAATTTATATCAGAATATATAGGAGAAGATCAATGCGGATTTGTGGCAGGAAGGCAGATGCATAGTTTAGTGGGAAGAGTTTTAAATGCAATAAATGTAATAAAAAAGTCAAATATTAAGGCAGGAATTTTGGCACTGGATAGTTTTAAGGCTTTTGATTGTGTGAGCTGGCAGGCATTAAAGATTATTGTAGATAAAATGGGATTTGGAAATAAATTTTAAAATATAATAGAACAGCTATATTCTCAAAATACAGCTGTAGTGGTGGTAAACGACGGACTCACCGAAAAGATACGACTAGCCAGAGGTACAAGACAAGGTTGTCCGCTCTCGCCGGTCCTGTTTGTAATGGTTATGGAAGTATTGGCGAACGCATTAAGGGATGATGAAGAGATAGAAGGAATTGGAGAGGTAAGGGAAATAAAGTTGAATATGTTTGCGGATGATACCTTATTGACTATTAAGAACCCAATAAGAATAATAGATAGAATTAAATATCAACTGAGGGAATTTGAAGAAGTTACAGGATTAAGAATAAATTGGTCTAAATCAGAGATGATGTTGTTTAATTATACTAAGAAGGAAGAAAAGGAATGGGAATATAAGGGAATAGAAATGAGAATTAAGGAGGAGATTAAATATTTGGGAATTAAACTTACAAAAAATTTGGAGAACCTAGAAAAGGAGAATTTAACAAGGTTAAAGAAAGAGGTATTAGAAAAACTGGAGAAATATAAAAGACTAAATTTATCTTGGTTTGGAAGAATAGCTTTAATAAAAATGAAGATTTTAGCTAAAATTAATTTTGTGTTTAGGATGTTACCAATAACAATTTCAGAAACTGAGATAAAAAGTTGGCAAAATATTATTAATAAATATTGTAATGGAGAAAAGAAAGCGAGGGTAAATAAAAATAATTGGTATCTAAGCCAAAAAAAGGGTGGATTGGGTCTCCCAAATATAAAATTATACTATGTAGCAAATTGTAAGCCTATGCGGCAGGGTCTTGCTATTTACTGTGTTATCTGTACAGCACCATGTACATTGATGGTGCTATATAAATAAATAAATAATAATAATAACATTGTAGAAGCAATTATAGGAGTAGGAGATTTACATTGGATGAAGGAAAAAACTACAAGTAATATAGAGATGAGTTTGGATAATGTCTTTTTCAAGGAAGGAGGGAGAAAGTGGGTTGGAAGTATAGATAATCCACTCCTAACCACCGGTAATTATGTTAAAGAATTTCCCAGAGGATCTGAAGGGTAGATTGTCTAAAATATTAAAAGAGAAAAATAAAATGAAATTAAAAGATTGGTTAAGAGATATAAAAACAAGAGAAGATATGGAAAATTTGTTAAAGGAGAAAAAATTATCTTGGTTAGAGTATGGGCAATTAGAACAATGGAATAAAAAGTGGATTAAAGACAACAGAGATTGCAGAAAGATGACGAAGTTTGAAGAGTTAATAGTAAATAAGGAAAAAGGTAAAGGAGGTAGTATAGTTTTAAAAGGGTTAATGACCGAAATATATAAAATATTGTTAGAAAAGGAGTTAAGGGAAAGCTCAGGGAAAATGGTATGGGAGACAGATTTGAAGGTGCAAATAGGGCGACAGAGATGGGAGGGACTATGGAAACAAAGAGTGTTGAGAAGTATGTCAGTGAGAATAAAGGAGAATTATTTTAAAATTTTGTGGAGGTGGTACCTAACCCCGATAAGATTGAATAAGATAAATGATCAGCATTCAGCAAATTGTTGGAGAGGTTGTGGGGGAAAAGGAACGTATTTATATATGTGGTGGGAATGCAAATATGTACAAAGACTTTGGAAGATGGTGTTTTTAGAAATCGAAGAAATAGTGGGAATGAAAATAGAACAAAACCAAAGATTGCATTACTATCACTATTTGAAGATTTAAAATGTGGAAAAGAAACTAAAGAGCTGATATCGAGTTTGCTGACTGCAGCACGATTGATGGTAGCTAGGAACTGGAAGATTCAAGGGGAATACTTTATTGAAGAATGGTATAAAGATGTATGGGATATAGCTATTAATGATAAACTGACTTGTAATATTAAGTGGAGAAAAGGCATAACTAAAATAAATGAGTTTGAAGGAATCTGGAAACAGTTCCTAATATTTGTGTTTACTAAGGGAAGTGGGAAACCGCCAGCAGAAGAAACGATAAGATTTTGGAATCAGGAATAGATCCCGAGGTGGGGGGTGCACGTTTATGTTAAGAACGATTATGTTGTAGTATGATAATTTATAGGTAATATCTATTCAACATATATGTACTCAACGTTTATTCAATGTATATGTAGCAGTTGTTTGATGTTTCTTTTCTTTTATTATTGTAATGTGTATGTTTAATTAATGTAGAAAATAAAAATATTAACCAAAAAAACAACAACATTCTAATAAAATCATAATAAAGCAATAAGGAGGGTAAGAGAATGCACCAAGAAGTCATTATTTTAAATATTTATTTATTACATTTCTATACTGTCCAATACCCAAAGCTCTCTGGCTGGTTCACAAAAATTAGAACCACAAAGTACAATTTAAAGTATAAAACTTAAACTACAATATAAAAACACAATATAGAAGTACAACCAAAATTATATCTAGCAGCTATGTCTTCTGTTCATTTTTACTCAAGAGTAGGCACAGGGGTCTAATCTTAATCAGGCTCCTTGCACCTACTATAGAGATAATAATAATAATAATAATAATAATAATAATAATAATAATAATAATAATAATAGATGTGGGCTGCTAAACACAAATTTAAAATAATGCTGTTCTGGCCCTAAACTATCACTTTTAAGGAATAGTTCAACCTGTTCCATGCCTTTCATGTATTTTGGTTGTTTGTCACATCAGAGACACTTTAAAATTGGCATTCTTAGCCACCTGCATTGTACTCAGATTTGCAGGAAATTCATGCGTATATCAGTGTTATTTTTCATCCTATTCCTAGGCACTGGAGAGCGCGTTTGCAAAGTAAACCATAACAGACATTAAAGGGAGATAGAGCGGCAGTAATGATTAAACAAATGACTAAAACTAGGCTGCTGCAGAACCTTTTGATCTTTTGTGAATGTCATCAGTGTGTTGAAGTCATGGTCAGAACTGAAACATTTATTAAGGCAATCTATCCAATTTATTGCCTTGATTGAATCATGTAAATTGTCACTGTGTATGAGGGATCAGAAAAAAAGATGCAGAAGGGTCAAGGCTGTCTTAGAGTGCAGACTGGAGTGTTACTTGAAAGTAATTTAGAGAATGGGGGTGATGGGACTTTTCTTCCTTCCTGTAAAAAGGGCCAGATAGTTTAACTGAGCATCTCTATTTTATGACATTTCTGATCTCTCTTTTGTAGCACAGCTCCATCCCTAAATTGTCCGTCTCCACTGGCATGTATATCACATCACTAAAAGTCTGATCTTTCAATGATTTGTGAACTTGCCACCATTTCTACTGGCCTTGTTTCTAGAACTGCAGCCTGGTACTATGAAATTGAGCAAGTGATATTTTTCCTAGCATGGATATAAGTCAGGCTTGGGGAACTGTTTTTCTGACTGGATCTCCTTGTCAGTAGTAGGATGGGCTGAACCCAGTGACGGGCAGGACCAGAGTCTAAAAGGGACAGGACCCCCTTCTCTCTCTCTCTCTCTCTTTCTGTGTGTGTGTGTGTGCGTGTGTGTGTGTGTGTGTGTGTGTGTGTGTGTGTGAGAGAGAGAGAGAGAGAGAGAGAGAGAGAGAGACTGACTAGTGGGATGTCTGGGGAGGAACAGATAAATCTTGCCAGATGTCTGAACTTATTTATATATTTATTTACAATATTTACAGTATATACCACTCCCCATTCAGGAATTTCAGAGCTGTAGACAAATCAAATAAAAGAATAACAATGGGGGACAATTAAAGTAAGTTTTTAAAAGAAACAAAAGTGCAATAAACCTGCAGGTGGTCATTAAGGGATAGCTTCCTCGAGCAACAACATTTTCCAAACAAATTTCAAACGCCAGTTGTTCACAATTATCTAATTCAGTTACCTTAGCTATCAGTGAAGAGGACACCAAGATGGCAAGGCCACCCCTTGGACGACCTTTCTTATTTGCCCGGTGAACGTTCAAAGAATAGGAGGCAAATCCGTTAACAACAACAGTGTCCATGTCCCAAGTTTCCTGAAGCAGGATCACATCAAAGGAAGAGATATATTGACAAAAGCAGTTATCCCAACGTTTGTTCGCCCAGCCCGCAATATTCCAGGATATGATCCTGAGATAGGAATCACCCTGGGGCCACTGGCATCAATCCAGTGGGGTAATCCCGACCAGTGATCCATCCATGTCCCTCTGAATTCAGCCATTCCCCTTTGCTGTCATGTGGTTCGATGGAAGCTGTGGGTCAGAATTGATGATACTGGGCGATATTAACTCTGATGCCAGCACTACTTGATTAGCATTAGGCAGCCCTCCAGACAGCTGTGGCAGTTGGTAGGATGGGATGGACGATGTCTTGCTCCCCAGCAATGTATGCAACACTCCCGGATAGAGGCACGATGTTGGATGAGTGTTGTCAACTTTCACAGGAGTGTCTTGACCAAAAGTTATGAGATCTTGCAAGGTGGTGATAGTATGTTGCCCTTCGACCAAGGGCTGAGCGCAAAAGAAATCATCCTCCACCCCCGAATGAAGTGAATCGGGAGACAGTTCCTGTTCCAACATAAAGGAGTCAGAGGGCTGCTCAGTGATTGCTGGATGCTTTGAGGCTGGTCTTCACACAGTGGGCAGGAAGATGGTATAAAGCTTTTGTGTGGTAGATCTGCTTCTTCAGTCGCCACAGTTGAAAAAGCCATGGATTTGCTGCTACTCAGTTTAGGGGCATTAAACTGTGGCTGGAAGATAAAATTAGAACGGCTTTTGATGGATATTAATGGTTTAACCTGAAGATGTTTAAAAAGCCATGACGGGTAGATCCCCACAGTATGCAGGAAAAGTTTTTCCTTCATTAGTACATTTGGGATGGTAGGTTTAGTAAACTTCAATAGGTACCTCTTATAAACAGGGGAAGAGAAAAGTAGTTGCACAGCCAACAAATACGATGGCTGAATATTTAGCAGCCATTTGAGGTTTAAGTTAGCACTTTGAACCGATCCTCAGAATGGGTGTTGGCCGCCATGGGTATGTACATCAATAACCATCGAAAAAGGCTGAAGAACTAGGCCACCATTTTTTCGCTCTATTATTCCAATATCTGGACCAATATTGGGGGCTGTAGATAAACGGCCTCCATTATTGCAGTGAGGTTCGATTACCAGGTCTAAATGGGGGCGGGGTGGGGTGGAGGTTGAGCCTGGATGCCTTGGCTGAGAAGCTTTTCTGGGAGCCATATCAATAGTTTATTTAAATAGCTAAGCACAATTTCTAGGTTAGAACTAATCAATTGGAGTGTCCTCGCTGTTAGGAAACATTGCTCAGCCAGTAATTCAAGGGGAAAAGCTTCACTTTAGGAGTTTTCCATGGATTGGCCAGTTGGACGGTTTGTTTGAGAAACGCCAGTGACTCCTAAGACTCACCAGTAATTTCGCCTCCCTCGGCCAGAGGATCATATCTGTTAGACAAAGTGATTTCATCTGTCGGGAAAAAAGCAGAGACGGCATGAGGAGGCTGCCGAACAATAAAACTGTCGAGCCTGCACTGTTTGGCATGGGGTGCATTACTCACATTTTGTGGAGGCGATAAAACTCTTTTCCTTCTCATAGTCAGCCAAATGACCTAGAGGTCAACGACATTTTCAGGAGGTGCCGAAATGAATACAAAGTTAGCATCTACCTGACCTCCAAACTCTTCCCCTGGTGGACTCCAAACAGACAGTAGATCTATATGGGACCACCAGGACTATGTCCTCCAATGACCTCAGTGACCGGGCAGGTTGATAGGAGAGAAGGCGCTCTCTCAGATATCCTTATCATTTGCAGAGGGTAGTTGGAGGGGAATGGATTGCCCAGCCCTGATATAAGTGGTCTGGAAAGGTCGATTAGTTTAATTGGTAGAGCACCTGTTTGCATGTAGAAAGTTCCAGGCACTCCCAGCACCTTCAGGTAGCGTTAGGAAGGAACCCTGTCTGAAATCCTGGAGAGGCACTGCCAATCCGGTCAGACCTATGGTGGGCATCTTGTGGCCCTCCAGATATTTTGGCATACAACTCCCAACATCCCTCACTATTGACTATGCTGGCCAGAGGTGTAGGTCAAAAATCTGGAGGGCCATATGTTGCCCACCCCATTGTAGATAATACTGAGCTAGATGGATCAACAGTCTGACTCGATGTAAGCTTCCTGTGTTCCTAATTTCTCTGTCTAAGGCCTGCAGGGCAGGGCTGCTAAAAAAAAAAAAAAAAGCAGCAACTGTAATAAACAAGAACATGAACAGTTTCAGTAAAAACCTATTGCATTTCAGATGATATAAAAGCTTTGACTGCAGTGTGTGACCTGTAATGTACCATGGGCCTCTCTGGACCTGTAACTCTTGCTTTCTACTTTTTCCTCAGGCCCAAACAAGAATGTGTGTTGCCAAACACAAATGTCCACTTTAGCTTTTTACCTTTAAGGAAAGGCTTGACTCGATTTTTTTCAAGTCAGGAAAGTTCAGAGTAGATTTATAAGATCATTAAATGTACCAACAAAGCCTTCCAGCCTATAGAGTTTGTGGAAGAAGGAGGAGGAGGAGGAGGAGGAGGAGGAGGAGGACGAGGAAGATAGTAGTTGCTGTATCATTAAAGAGGTGATGGAGTCAGTCTTAGGGTGACCATATTTTGGAAACCAAAAAGGAGGACAACATAGTCGGCCCCCAAGGGGGCGTGTCCAGCACCAAGGGGGCGTGCCCACCCAAACACAGCCTTGGTCACATGTCTGATTTTACAGCACACATTTAAGACAAATCTGTTTTACATAACATAACATTCAATGTATCTGAAATTAACTTCACTCACTCCTACTTTTGTAGGTTTTGATGTACTTTGAAGCTTTTGCTATACTCTGTGTGTTACATTCTCCCCTTCCCTCAAATATCTTTTCTGACTGTATCTTCACTCATTGCAAGCTGCTGTTGTTGTTAACAGGGTTTGCTACTGGCCGGCCGGATGGCTGGCTTTTTTTAATTTCAATTTTTTAAAAAAGCTTGTGTATAATTGTCACAAGTTTCTCTACTCTAACATTAGGGTGGGTGTTGTGGCAGTGAACACTACTTTGCCCATTCACACTTCTCACTTATATACATTCGCTTCTCAAGGCTTGTGTGTTGGCACCACTTCGCACATCCAGACTTAGCGCTCCTGTCTACTTCCTGCACAAACATGCGACTCTGAGACCCTCTTCCTAACGCCCTGCGTTTCATGCCAGCACCATGGGGCTAAGTTATAATAGATGTCTCTGGGTTGTCTGTGCAGCCTCTGTTGTCTCTCACTCTAAGTCACTGCAGACAAACCAAAGCTTCCAGCCTCAAACAATCTCTCTCTCTCTCCCCCCCCCCCCCGCAAAGTCTCCCAATGGTCTAGCTAGGCTGCACACTTGTGGCTTGGGATATTGCTTATTGCAGGTTATTGCTTGGTCATGTCTGGTGACTCTTACATTATTATTATTATTATTATTATTATTATTATTATTATTATTATATCCCGCCTTTTGCCCAATACTTTAAAAACCTCTGCCACCAGCCGCCTCCACCTCCTCTCCTCCTGCACAACTTTGATGCGCTCTTAAAACACTCTGCATGGCAAGCCAGCCTCAGGGCCAAGCTACAGGGGCATCTATTATTATTATTATTATTTTATTATTATTATTTATTTATATAGCACCATCGATGTACATGGTGCTGTACAGATAACACAGTAAATAGCAAGACCCTGCCGCATAGGCTTACAATCTAATAAAGTTGTAGTAAACAATAAGAAGGGAAAGAGAATGCAAACAGGCACAGGGAAGTGTAAACAGGCACCGGGAAGGGTGAAGCTAACAGTATAGAGTCAGAACAAACTCAAAGTTTAAAAGCTATAGGGAAAAGAAAAGTTTTTAGCTGTGTTTTAAAAGCTGTGATTGAGTTGGTAGTTCTCAGGTGTTCTGGAAGAGCATTCCAGGCATGAGGGGCAGCAGAGGAAAATGGACGAAGCCGAGCAAGGGAAGTAGAGACCCTTGGGCAGGCAAGAAGCATGGCATCAGAGGAGCGAAGAGCACGAGCGGGGCAATAGTGTGAGATGAGAGAGGAGAGATAGGCAGGAGCTAGACCGTGAAGAGCTTTGAAGGTCAACAGGAGAAGTTTATATTGGATTCTGGAATGAATTGGGAGCCAATGAAGAGATTTCAGAAGCGGAGTGACATGGTCAGAGCGGCGGGCCAGGAAGATGATCTTAGCGGCAGAGTGGTGGACAGAGACCAGCGGACTGATGTGAGACGAGGGGAGGCCAGAGAGGAGGAGGTTGCAGTAGTCCAACCGAGAGATAACCAGTGCGTGAACGAGAGTCTTGGCAGAAGAGACAGACAAAAATGGTCGAATCCTGGCAATATTATACAGGAAGAAACGACAAGATTTAGCTACTGCCTCGATATGAGGAATAAAGGAGAGCGAGGAATCAAATATAAAGCCAAGGCTACGAGTTTCCTTGACCGGAGTAAGCGTGACATCGTTGACAGTAAGAGAGAATGAGAGGTGAGGAGAAGGTTTAGGAGGGAAAACAAGCAGTTCAGTTTTTGCCATGTTAAGCTTCAAGCGACGATGAAGCAGCCAAGCTGAGATATCTGAAAGACATGCCGAGATACGATCGTGAACATCAGGAGAAAGTTCTGGAGATGAGAGGTATAGTTGTGTGTCATCGGCATACAGGTGATATTGGAGGCCATGAGATTGAATAAGTTTACCCAAGGGGGTTGCCTTCAGCCTCTCTCTGCCTTATGCCAGCCTGCCAACATTTCCAGCCTCAAATAATCCCCCCCCCCGCCTCTCTCTGCTAAAGTCTCCCAAAGGTCCAGCCAGGCTGTGCTCTTGTACCCTGTGGCTGGGGGCAGGGCAACAGCTTATAGCTTGGTTGCATCCGGTGGGTGACTCTTGTTTTTTTTAAAAAAAAAAAACTACACTGCCAGCTGCCTCTGCCTGCACCAAAACTAGACTCTGAGATACTCTTAAAAAGGCTCTGTGTGGTACAGCAGCCTCTCAGGGCTTAGCTACAGCCATCTCTGAGTTCTGTCTTCAGTCTAACTCTGTCTCTAAGAGATATGCCAGCCAGCCAAAGCCACAAATCTATCTATTTTCCCTGGTTTGCATTTCAAATGTTCTGCATTGCATCCCAGCAGTGCAGTCAGAGCCTGGCTCACAAGTGTACAAAGTGAAGTGGAAGGGAAGTGGTAGCAAAGCAATGATACGCCAGGTTCCAACATTCGCAGCAACAGGGCATCCGGAAAGAAGAGAGCCTCTCTCTCGACTGGCACCTTACTGTTGGTTGTGAGAGTATTTCTATAAAGATGACCCTTCATCACCCATGATGTAGAAATTCTGTTTTGGCCTGTGGGTGGCTTTGACTGACCTCTCCTTTCCCACATTTTGATTTGTGGATGCCTTGCCTCTGCTGAGCTCCAGGTACACGACTGCACACCAAATCTGCAACAGGAAAGGTGCCCTGCTTGCCCAGGACTTTTTACCTAAAGACTGGAGATCCCATTAATGCCAAGGGCTGAAACTGCTCAATGTGAAACACCCCAAAGAGGAGGTTTGACAACCTGAGTTTGAAGGATATGGCTCCAGCAGTTTTAAAACACAATAATTTTAAAACGTTGAACTTTTTTAAAAAATCCTAAAAAAACAATGGATGAACAGATCTGATTCAAACTTGGCATGGCTAAATCTCTCCTTAAGAGCTATCATGGTGCCAACTTTCAGCCCTTTATCTTTAAAAATGTCATTTTAAAATAATAATAATTTAAAACCTCAAACATTTTTAAAAAATCGTAAAACTCAATGGATGAACAAATCTGTTTCAAACATGGCATAGCTAAAGTCCTTGTTAAGAGCAATCATGGTTCCAAGTTTCATCTCTTTATCTTTAAAAATAAAATTTTAATAATAATTTTAAATCCTCAAATTTTAAAAAATTCCTAAAAATCAGTGGTTGAAGAGATCTGTTTTAAGTTTGGTGTGGTTAAAGCTCTACCTAAATCCTATCATGGTGCAAAGTTTCATCTCTTTATCTTTAAAAATGACAATTTAAAAAATAATAATTTAAAAACCTCAATTTTAAAAAAATTCCTAAAAAAAATCAATGGATTAACAGAACTTTTTCAAATTTGATATGAATAAAGCCCTAACTAAGAGCTACCTTCATGCCAAATTTCATGTCTTTATCTTTAAAAATGACAGAGTTATAAACATTTTTGTTAATTCCCATTAGAGCTGCTCTTTGGCTGGGGAAGATGGGGGGGAAATCCGGATTTCCCCTCCCCCTCCCAGATTTGGCAGCAAAAACCCAGACAAATCTGGGCAAATCCGGTCATATAGTCACCCTAGTTAGTCTTATCTGGCCCAACTTTAACTATAATAAAGCTTGCATCTACATTGAATTTAGTCCTTCTAGTTATTAAGAATTACTCCGACATATCCAAGACAGGTGTGATCCCCTTAAGCACAGTTCACAGATTTGACTAGAGATGTACAGATTGTATAAAATCTGTTCCATCTACATTCCATGCATTGTCAGGCACCTATCATTCCATTGTTCATTCATCCATGGAATTGGATTTCTTTTTAGTTTCTCATTTTGTGCAAATTCACACTTGTACAAATTCGCCCATGTGCGCTTGCGAAATTGCACAAAACTTGCACAATATTCCAGAAAGTTAGAAAAATGGTCCAGAAGTCTGTGGAATCTGCCCAATTAGGGAAAAGACAGTTTGCTGCAGAATCCATGTGTCAGATTCATAAAAAACCAAACTCATTTGATTCCATTACAGATTTCTCAACATCCCTAGGCTTTGACTCTACATAGGTGTAACAGAATTACCAACCCAAGTAGTACAAGCTGGCACCCTACTGCCAAACATGCCATATTAGGCTGGAAGAAAAAATATCACATCTTATGCTTGATTCAGCAGTAAAGTGTGGGAGTACAGAATACACACTGAATACAAAAGTTTTGTTCTATCAATTTGATTTTCTGAAATATAGAAAGCACAATCTCTTTTTTAAAAAATGTCAGTGTGAAATCCTCATTCCACCCAAACCAGAAGACCTCCTGGCTAAACCACAGAATGAACAAAACATACCAGGCAGCATCATGCCTCATTATCATAGCAAAACCTATCCTTAAACATACAAAAAGTCTACCTTTTTTTCCTTGAAGCCAATCCCTCCTTTGATTGGCTAGCTCTACTTTAAAACCAATTGTGTTGTGTCTGGAAAGGATTTTAAAGGGATGTTCCTCAGTACTGTATGAACAGCATAGTGCAATAAAAGAAAATGTTTTGAACAAACAGCAATGAGTCATCAAGTCTCCATCCGTTCTCTTTTGTAGGGAGGGGGAGATGGGGTCATTCTTTTTTATTGCTTCTGACTGATAATGTCTGACTA
This sequence comes from Elgaria multicarinata webbii, assembly GCF_023053635.1. NCBI lineage: Eukaryota > Metazoa > Chordata > Lepidosauria > Squamata > Anguidae > Elgaria > Elgaria multicarinata. The sequence continues at coordinate 61,091,430 of NC_086177.1, forward strand.
CTAGGGCAAGGTTTCTGGAACAAAACCAAATGTTCCCTCCACATCGGCTCCTGTAATAAAGCAGAGGCATTTTCCCGAGTTCTTAAATGCCTCATTCCACAGATACTGAAACTGTCTTTTATCTATAAGTATGTCATCTAATAAGTGTTTTATGTGGATGGCCTAAGAATAGATCCATGCATAATGACCAAGGAAAGCATAGCCTAAAACAGAACCATCTTAAAAGTATGCGATAGAAAGGGGGAAGGAGAAATTAGTAAGTAAATCTGGAGACAGCCAGTGACACCATTTCTATTCTTGTGAACTGCCTTGTGCCTTCATCAGGTAAAAGGACAGGATAGACATGAAACAAACAAACAATTTTTTTGCCTAGATTTGTGTTCATCCCCCACCCCCACCCCTTGACTTTACTCTTAGCTTTGCCCGTTACTGCGGTTCATTGCTTCTCATCCATGAAATGCATACTCTGCACAGGACAATGACTGAAGTTGACAAATATTTTCTAAGATGTCAGATATAATCACACAGGTTCCTAGAGTGTCTTCATTTTTTTGCTTCTTGCTTTTTTGTGAAGTACTGTGGTAACAGATGTTAATGTGGTATAAATGAGCATGTCAGTTTTCTCGCACCTGTGCTGACAAGTGTTAGGAAAGTTTGTTTGAGCTTGACATGCTAGCTGACCTCTTCCTGTCTCTCTTGGTTATATCAAGCATAGGTGTAGCTGTATTAGGGCTTCTGTAGTGTGTGTGTGCGTGCGTGCGTGCGTGCGTGCATGCCTTATGTAACATTTTAATACTTACTATTTACATAGTGCTTTTTGCATGTTCCAAGTAGTGCTGCACCCAAAAAAAAAAGGGAGGGGGTGAGAAGGTTGGAACGTGTTCAGAAGAGGGCAACCAGGATGATCAGAGGTCTAGAAACAAAGCCCTATGAAGAGAGACTGAAAGAACTGGGCATGTTTAGCCTGCAGAAGAGAAGATTGAGGGGAGACATGATAGCACTCTTCAAATACTTAAAAGGTTGTCACACAGAGGAGGGCCAGAATCTCTTCTCGATCTTCCCAGAGTGCAGGACACGGAATAACGGGCTCAAGTTAAAGGAAGCCAGATTCCGGCTGGACATCAGGAAATACTTCGTAACTGTTAGAGCAGTGCGACGGTGGAATCAGTTACCTAGGGAGGTTGTGGGCTCTCCCACACTGGAGGCCTTCAAGAGGCAGCTGGACAACCATCTGTCAGGGATGCTTTAGGGTGGATTCCTGCATTGAGCAGGGGGTTGGACTCGATGGCCTTGTAGGCCCCTTCCAACTCTGCTATTCTATGATTCTATGAAGGCATCTGCAAAACCTTAAAAAAAAAAAAAAGCAGCACCCACCCAAGTTCCATTCTTTATGCATGGAACACTTGTTCATGCTCATTGTTTCACTGAACATGTTTCTTTTTTAAAACTTAAAAGGACTTGTTCTTGTGATCTCAGCCAATCAGGGATCACATACTGACCATGATGATATCACAAAACTATATACCTTATCAGATTTAACTATGTGTCTTTCAATCTGGTCATAGACAACAATGAACAGATTTGTTTTGATTTAACTATGGGACAACATCACTGAGGGCAAACAAAGTCCTCTAACTGTCTTATTCCGAAAGGAGAAAGGAAACACATCCCTGTTGTGTAGACAACTTGACCAATGTTCCCTGTCTTGCCGTACTGGTGATGTCATTGCTTGCCAACACTACATGGCAAGGTTTGCCTCAATCCAACTCTCTATTTACAGTTTTCCATGACTAGTTGGGACAGAATATGGATGCACATCTGAATGTTCATCTTCATTCGAGTCCACCTAGCAAAGGGGCATCAAGATGGTCTCTTTGGCAATGAGACCCATTTCTTCTTCCCCCAGATACCTACCCTCACTGATTACTACAAAAGTCTGAAATGGGATACTTCTACACCTTACAGTCCAAATTTGGGATCTGAATGCCACCTCATAACACAGAGTCCAGCCTTCTAGCACAGAGCAAGCCAAGCTGCATATGACAGTGAGTGTTGGGCTATAAGAGTTCTGTTGCCTCTTCACATACTTCAATTAGACTATAAAGTGGCTCACATGAAAAAATGAAAGAAAGAAAAAAGAAAACAGTCACGTTGAAAGAGGACAGGTAAGCAGAGGAGGTTGTGTATGTAGAACTCCTCTACACTCAGAGCAAACACACCTAGTATATTATTGCAGATGATATGTGTGTGTGTACGTGTGTTTGTGCACACACACGCACACACACATTTTTTAAACCATCTTAAAAATAATTTCTTATAAATCATGCACAGACAGAAAGAAAGGTCAATGGCTTTCAAAGTTCTTCAGATACAGGATAAGTCTCTGCCCAAGGATCTATAACATTTTCCTACACCACCCATTAACAAAAAACGTATTTCATGGCTATCTGTTTTGGGATGTGTGTTTTTTAGATTCAGTCCAAACTGCTCATCCAAGATATGATCAGAGTGGTGTATGTCTGTGTTTGTATGTGGATTGGGAGTCAACAAAGTAGTTGACATTTGAAGTGAACAAAATAGCATGTGCACACACACACACACCCCTCTGTTTATATTTTTCCCTCTTCCATCAGCAGTTTTAATTTCCTTTGTATGCAAAACAAGGAATTGCTTATAAAACTAAGTGAAACAAAACTTTTACAATTTCAAATAAGCTCTCAGGCTTTGCTCAGGAGTTTAGTTTTAAGGTGTGCGGGGGGACTACAGTAGCCATTTAGGTTTACCTGTATTAATTAGGTCAATAAACTCCCTCCCAAAATCACTCCTTTGAAACTACTTGAATTAGAACATGTTTTTCTTACTTTAGAAGCAAGAAAGACAGCTGTGTAACAGACTGTAATTAATATCTGCAAAACTATCCTTTTCATAATTAAATGTATAATGATGGCTATTTTTATATTGAGGCATTTCAATATTCTTTCCTATATTCCCCTGCAATCCTACTGCAGCTTTATCGGACCACAGTCTCAATAAACCTCAGATACAGATGCTCTGTGCAGTTCCGTCAATAGGATTACATGCTCCTAAATGACATTCAGGAATAGACTCTGGGCTAGTGCTGAGTTCCCTGTGAAGGCAACCATCAAAATTAGGTCAAAGAGTAAAAGGGGGAAGGCTTAAAAACATCTGTTGTGTATCATTAAAATACTGGAATTACAACTTACCCATTAATAATCTCTGGCCTTGTTGGTTCATGGGATATTACTAAGCTTTAACCCTGCTAGATTGTACTGGGGAAAATGTATATGAATTACAAGAAGATGCTGCCAGTTGCACAACATCTGTTATACAGCCTCCATTAATGCTTTATAGAAAAATCCATCTTCTCAGTTTCTTCACTGCCACTGCACACTTTAAATGCATGATGCTTATTTTATTAGGCCTGTGACTCCTGCTTTATCCTCTTACTACCAATATTAAAACACTAACCAATCAAATTATGAACAGAGGATAACTAGAAACATCCCTTTGTTTTTAAGAGCAAACAAACCTTGTTGTAAACCTAATGCAAACTTTGCTTAAAATAGCATTTCTTTCTCTCCCCTACCCCCAATCTCTCCTGCTTTCTCTCCCTCTGTTCTCATGCACAAATTGTGAACAAGCATTGCAAATGGAGAGACACCATTAGAAATATCCGATACATGCTTTGAAATGAACACTGTTCTACTAGCTCTACCCTTTTCAGCCAGTTGTCCACAAAACCTAATTTAAAAATGTATTCATTTGTGAAGTTGTCAAAACCGGCAATGAACCTTTAATCAATGGAAATCTTCATCAGTGGCTATTCCATTTTAAATGCAATCACTAGCTCCTAACAGTTTTCCAGCCTATACTTCCTTTCTCTAATTGACAAATTAGGTCAATTGACTGATGATCATAAGCAGGTTGTCATTAAATCTGACTAGTGTGAAACAGGCAGGATTTGTAAATTGTTAATCCATATGATTCTCAGTCAGTGTTCATCTTGGAGCTGCTTCACATGTCACAAAATACAGATGTTAGTAGAATGTTCACTGCAATGACTGTAGTGAGCATGCTACCAACAGTGCAATGATTGAATGGGGAGGGGCACTCTTTGTTGGTCAAGTGGTAAACATACATCCAGAGCCAGCATCAAGCATAGCATGGATCAATGAAATCAAATTTGCCTTCTCAAGGAAGGGGCACAATTGGTGCACTGGTTGAAGATCAGCAAAGGCAGTCCAGGCCACAGCCACCACTCAAGTCCCCTGGAGCAAAGCTGGGTCCAGGAGCACCTCTCCCCAGTTGTGATCCTGACCTTTCAGAGAGAGTGCAACTTGATCCAGAACAAGCTAGATACCATATCTCAGAGTGGCTTGTCAGCTGACCAACAAAAAGTCTTGTCTGGGTTGAGCCTTGACTTGTTAACCCACATCAAATTTATCACTACATCTTCCAGACAACAGTTTAGGACTTTTACAGCCTCTTTGGCATCAATTGAACTCTGTAATATATTTTAATCCACCCAATAACAAAATATCTCTGAGTAGATCACATAAAGCTAAAGGAATTCAAGAGAAAGGGGTGCCATCAATATTAGGGTTGAAGTGGGAATATAATTCCCAGGTGGGTTTAATTTCTTTTCTTTTTTTAAAATCATTTGAGAAGTTGAACCCTGGATGCGTGCCTGTATCTGGTGTTCCAGAACAATGAAGTAAAACATAATAATAACAAATAATCCAAGAATGTCAATAATAACAGTTATCAAACCAGATATGTAGCTCTGGCATCCTCCCCTTACTGATCTTGTATTTGGCTCTAAGAAGAAAATGAAAAATTGAAATGTTATATACTGTGGCATTTATTTTGTGGCTGAATTTCTTGGTGCATAGCTTGACTTTTTCACAGACAGGGACGGAAGTTGACAAGGAATATGTCCATGTTCTGCTAATGCGTTAAGAGGGATTTTACTCACTTTGTCATTTCATGTTTTCCTTTTCAGGTTTCCATGGACACACACCTTTGCCTGTGACTGAAGAAAGTTGAATATACATCATTTCTGTCAGAGGCGAGGACAGTAGTGAATGGTCATATGTTTCTATGGAAACACAAATGTGTCGGCGTACCTTATTATCATACCCTTTTGTGCAGCTTTTCCATCTCAGTAAACACAGACAAATGTTTGCATCTTCTGTGCAATATACTATGTTACAAAAAGACTTTTCTTCAGTAATGGGAGTAGCCATTCTTCAATAGTGATGTAGCACCAGCAGCCTGGGAGCCATATGTGCCCGCCCAAAGCTTTCACTGTAGCCCCCCCTCCTAAGAGTGCCCTGACCTTCTCTCCACTTCCAAATTCTCTGTCCTGACACCATCCCCCAAGCAGTTTCCCAATTTCCTGTACTGTCTGCTTCCTCTTGCAGGAATCCTCATTCAGAGCTCACTTTTTCCATCATGAGTAGGACTGAAGAAATAAAGATACATTTTAGGACTGCTGGTGGGTGCCCATGTGTATGCATCTCCCTGCAGCTCTTGACCTCCCAAGCCAGCATTGCATGTGGCCCTTGGAGCGGAAAAAGATGTGCACCCTGCTCTAGAGAAACTTGAGGGGAACCAATGTTTAATTAAAAATTAGTAGGATTCAAGCACACAGATAAGATACTTGTGTCTTACTCAGTTCAATAGAACATACCTCTGTATCTCAACCCAAGTCACTGGATAATTCAGAAGCTATAAGTTTTAAAATATTACATACGAGACATCCTACTACCTTTTTTGAGAACTGTCCAAAATGTATTCTGATAATGTTTTGGGGTTGTTGTTGTTTTGCCACATTTTCCATCCTTTGGACATAAAACAACTCATAATCGAGATATTGAAGGATGTAATAGACTGTTTCCACTATAGACTTCCCTAGGGTTTATAGCTCCATTTGACCTAACAATCTCCAGAAGCCCCTCTCCCAGCTTTGTTCTTACTGACTAGGTTTAGATGACACCATAACCCACAATGGGTTAAATAATCCACGGTGGGTTATTTAACCCACCATAGGTTATCCTGTCATGTGTCAGGTGTGTTTTTTAACCCACAGTGGATTATATTGCCAAAATAACACATGCAAACAACCAATGATGTGCAGAGTGGGTTATTTAAACCACTGTGGGTTATCATGTTGTGTGGAGAGCACCTTTGGTTATTTTTGCTGGCTACAGAGTGGCTAGGCAAGAACGGTCAAAGTAGTGGCTACCACTCTACTCAAGCCAGCAGAATTCTATTTTTGGCAGTGAGGAATGATGGGATACAAGCAGGAGAACTGAAAGGAGGAGGGAGGAGGATGAATTAGTCAATGCACAATGGATAAATAATCCACTCACAGTTGCTTATAACAAACTCACATTTGGTTATTTCTCTGATCATTTGGGATTACCCACAAAATAACCAACTGTGACTTGACTAGTAACCCACCATTTGTTGTGGTGTCCAAAAAATATCTGTATTTTTTCTGGGTGTAAGAGAAATAACTTGCCACCTTGTCTTAATTATTAAGTTGGAGGGGGTGAGGAACCAACAACATTACAAAGAAATTTTTGAAATAATTTTAAACACATTTCTAGTTTATATTCTTTAATATTTTTAGGAGTGTTAAAACACAGAACTGCGAGAACAAACAATAGCAGGGAGAAAATCTAAATATAGGAACGGTGAATGCATATTTGTTTGTACTATGGCCAAGTTACTCAGTAAAATGCACACACATACATAATTTTATAGACATTACTAGATGAGTGACATTTACAAGACAAAAGACTAAAAAAAGGGTAGTCCTATAATCCTACTCATTGCTGGCATTGTTACTTTCCCAGTGCTACTTACATCCATATTTGCCAGAGTTGTCACAAGACTAGAATGAACCAGGTAAACATTAGGGACACAGTCAATAAGATATTGGACTGTTAAATTATTCTTTCACTTCTGGTCAGTTTATTGGGTTATGTACAAGAAACCGTTCAACCAAAATAATATGTATGATTAGGTAACATAATAATCTGAGCTAGATCAAATCTGGTTCCCTAAGCACATATGTACAGTAGAGGTTTTATTTTAATTTAATTTCTATTCATTATCATTCAGTCGATGCCTGCAGCCATTCTCAATCTTCCTGCATGTGACTGGCAAACTATGCTTTAGCCATGTACATAGCATATGTACCTGGGCCACCTTGTGTTCCTAATCACTCTCTGATGCTTCAAAACACACACAGGGAGAGAGAGAGTTCCTTCCCACTTCTTGAAGCTGCTATGGCTGACTGGGCTCATCTGTCTTCTGTTCAGATTTTTACATTTATTCCTTCCCTCTGCTTAGCTTTGCCTCCAAGTTTCACATCTAATTTATGTCTCGATAGCACTCAGTCCCCAATGGTGCCTGAGGACAAGAAAAGATGATACAGTACCATTAGTGTAAAATAAAAGGCAGCATGCACTGTAAAAGTAATCCTCATTGATCGAAGTCTTCGGTGACATAAAGCAGGAAAGAGGATTCTTCCAGGAGAAAGCAGAAAGGGATACTTTCCCCTACTGGTAGGGACCCATTCAGCATCTGCTCTTATGTCTTCGTTCAGAATATGAAGCCTTTCAATCCATATCTGAGAGGGTTAAGTGCCATCACAAATCCAGATTGTAGGCTATACCTCCTCCCACTGTCGGAAATGGAAACATTTGCCTAGGCTTTATGTTTACTAACAGTGCATATAAACAGGCATGGATTTCTGGCAGCCATTGCTTCTGGTATATTGTTCATGTTATGTTTATTTGTGTGCCACAGGAAACAGTCTGGTGATGTTGTTTGAATAAGAGGCAAGACATTTTGCTTTCAAACATTCCAAGGAGGTCAAATGATCCTTCTCTATGTATCAAGGGGGAAACCACCTCTGATTTTCTGGCTTTTAGGATGGGCAACCATAGCAGAGTAATGGTTCCTCATTTGCTAACTTATCTAGGATGACCATATGGAAAGGAGGACAGGGCTCCTGTATCTTTAGAAGTTGTATAGAAAAGGGAATTTCAGCAGGTGCCATTTGTATGCATGCAGCACCTGGTGAAATTCCCTCCTCATCGCAACAGTCTCCTTCCTATCTTTCCTCTCTCATCTCACACTATTGCCCCGCTCATGCTCTTCGCTCCTCTAATGCCATGTTTCTCACCTGCCCAAGGGTCTCTACTTCCCTTGCTCGGCTTCGTCCATTTTCTTCTGCTGCCCCTTACGCCTGGAACGCTCTTCCAGAACATTTGAGAACTACAAGTTCAATCGCAGCTTTTAAAGCTCAGCTAAAAACTTTTCTTTTTTCTAAAGCTTTTAAAACTTGATTTTGTTCTGACTTTTATACTGTTAGTTTTACTCTACCCTGTGCTTGTTTGGTGCATTCTCTTCCCCTTCTTATTGATTTATTGTGATTTTATTAGAAGGTAAGCCTATGCGGCAGGGTCTTGCTATTTTATTGTTTTACTCTGTACAGCACCATGTACATTGATGGTGCTATATAAATAAATAATAATAATTGTATCTGGTCAAGAGGGCAGGGTTCCTGCACCTTTAACTGTTCCCGTGGTTCGCTGAGTGGTGGTCACAGACTCTCAAGACACAATTTCTCTCTCTTTAGAAGGTTTATTACGAGCAGCCTGCAGTGCTTGAAGGTGACAGTCCCAAAAGACCTGAGGAACTGCCCAACAATTTTAGGAAAGGTTAATATATTTATAGGGTCAGTTCTCCTCAGATACAATGGCAGAACTTTCTCACCAATCATAATACAGCTCTGCAATGCAACAACCGATGAAAAGCAAAGCATTTAGGCATGTACAGAGTTTGAGCATTTCTCTGACTAAAATACCATACATATATGGGTATTGCACTAGTTACAGGAAGTACATCTCTATCTGTTTCGTTTTTTTGGTTATCTTGCTTTGCAGACATCTTACTCCACCCTCCCACTGCTGGTGTTGACAACGTCTTGTGACATGGCATTTATGCATGTGCAAAGTGCAGATAATTCTAAGACTAGAAAACCAATATGTAGATGGGTATTGTAATCCTGGAACATCTGTTCCTTGGTGGTTACTACTCTTCCTGTCCTCGCTGAGAAGCTCATACTCTGACTAATGTGTCAGCACTTCTTGTTGGTTGAGCAAGTGTTGCTCAATATATTTTCAGCTACAGTTTGCATCAAATTGCTATAGAACTTAATTTCTAATAGAAAGGACTTACACCAAAACAGGGTGGGCACAGACAAAACAGCCCATTCGCACATTTCCACAACACCTCCTTTCCATATGGTCACCCTAAACTCATTGGGTGAGTGAAATAAGCTCCAGCCAGACAAGACCTCAAATAAAGCAGTGCACAGAATCCCCTTTCCCAGCCACTACCCCCACACACACCCAGCCACTGCTCTCCCACTCACCTGCACCCCACCCGCAGGACTTACCAGAACACTCCACATTTTCTGGTGAGCTGCCCAGCTTCCTTTCTGGACTGCCATAGTTTTAGTGTTATATATTATAGAAGGCCAGAGAGGAGGCCGGTTGGCTCGTCGGCATGTATGGTGGCCTCAGGTAAGTCCTATGGGTGGGCAGGCGGCAGCGGCAGGGAGGGGAGGGGGTGAGTGGGACTTACCTGAGGCCTCATGCATACCAGCAAGCTGCCCAGCCTCCTCTCTGAACTGCTGTAGATTTAGTGTTGTAATCAAAGGCAGTTCAGCGAGGAGGCCAGGAGAAAGAGAGAGAGCTCTCAGATTGTTTAGCTGTGCTTGATTGCTCTGTCTGCTTCATTTCTAGCTGCTGAGAGAGTTAGCTCCTGCTTCCTTTTTATTTATTTATTTATTTATTTATATTTTTTTTGCTGGGTTGCTTTTCTCTGTGTGTGTGTGTCTGCTTTTACTTGCTCACTCCACACTTGCCTGTTAGTGTGTGTGTGCTCTTGTTCTACCCTATTACCCCCACTGAGAAATTCTCTTGGAATCTCATCTCCTTCTCCCCCTCCCAATGCTACATGACAAATGAGTTCCAGGGCAGGGTTTTACCATTTGGAATTCCCTCCCCCTAAGCAACATGATTGGAGGGGAAACAGGGAGGAGACTGTGGCTATTGGTTAGCCACAGATGTCAATCTCAAAACTTCCCCTTTTCACCCCTTAGTGTCTTCCTAATTTGGAAGTGTTTAGTTAGCCGTCCATCACCATGAAACAAGCCCTCATGTTGCCTAAAAAACCTTTGGAGATGGATCTTTTTGGGGCTCCAAACAAACTTCTACCCACACCATGGGTTTCCATCAGTTTAACTGCACAGCAAGTTCAGAGATCCATCGTGGGGGTGGGGAACGACACCCAATTTTTGGTGTGGAGCACACCCCTACTGGTTATCACTAGAATTGGCTTATGACAGTTCATTCAGAACAGAATAGAACAGCTAAACTGAATTTAGCAGATATTTTTACAAGTGAAACAACAACACCATCCCACAACAATGCAAGTAATAGATAATATTCTTAGCTCTCCCCCCCTCCCACAAACGATGGAAAAGCTCTTATGTTTGTATTGTTTATACCAGTCCCAATAAAAGTTGAGTTTTTTCAAAGTGCTTATTTTATCGATCCCTTTACTACTTCTTCGTGATTATTTGTAAAACAACATATGCCAATGTAATCCAGCACTGATTGTTTTCATGCTAATCGAGGTGACCATGAAATGCTATATATGTGTCACTGCATGCTTAAAAGAAGAGCAGCTTTAGGAGTTTTTAATATCTCTCTTATGACTGTAGGTAGGGCTCGGAACAGCAAAGAAAACTGGAAGAGGAAATTGGTTTGGACAAGCGGAGCTTCTGTACATAATTCATATTAATTTGTGTGGGAGATGCTGGCTCTTAGAAACAAAAAAGAAGAAGCCGTGTCAGATGGCTTACTCAATATGATTATAGGATCCCGCCCCATCTTTTAGAGATTAGACCTGACTATGCAATGCTACAGTATTATTAGTAACAAAATACTTAGAATTTAGAGATGAGACAAATTGCACTTACTTTTTTATTTCTTCTTCTTCTTCTTCTTCTTCTTCTTCTTCTTCTTCTTCTTCTTCTTCTTCTTCTTCTTCTTCTTCTTCTTCTTCTCCTCCTCCTCCTCCTCCTCCTCCTCCTCCTCCTAAAGAGGGGGTATTTTTTTTCCAACCAATGCAATTTCTTTCTTTTTTAAAATAAAAAACTGCATATCCCTCCATTTTAGACAGCTATAAAACTGAAAACACTAATGCTGCACACTGACTTAGGTAAGTCCAATTAGCCTCAATGAGACTTACTTCTAAGAGCACACATTGTTGTTGCTTCTTTGGGGGGGGTCATTCTTCATTCACGGTATATCCTGTATGCAATACAGGATGGTATTGTCCTACAGCTGTCCTGTTTTCCCCATGATATTTCTGTACATGGAAAATACAGCTGTGCAACGGATCTACCATCAGCCACCTACAACACACTTTGTGTAGGCAGGTGTTGGGCAGTGTGGTGTTCACATTAACTAGTGACGACAATCAGGTAGAAATATCACCCTATTGTGCCTCCCTTGACCTTTAGCCCCTTTGCTATTCTGCTCCTGGGAACAACACTGGGAACTTCGGAAGTGCAGAATATAAGCGTGCAGTATACCACCCTTTCTATTCAATCCCCATGTACATGCAAATGAGAGAAGTGTAACTGCTTGCTTTGGTGGTAAGAGAACGCAGACTTCTGATGTTGCAGAAGTCCTGTGGAATCTATATAACATGGTTGCAGAAGTCCTGTGGAATCTATATAACAAGGCTTGGAGGCAGCAAAAGTGAAAAGGGGTGGCAAGGAAGTTGAAAAGTTCATATTGAGATGGGGGAGGGACTACACCAGAGGAGGTGGACCGAAGGCGTACAATGCTACTGACATCCGATAACATCCTGCCAGGCTTCTCCCACCAATGTAGATGGCTGGTAGATGCAGGAAAAGACAAATCGACTGTGTAAAGAACCAATTTAAATCCCACAATGAATCCAGAAGCAGAAGCCCTTGCAAGTTGCGGGATAAAAAAACTGGTGTGGTGAAGCTGCAGTTAAAGCTGCAGGAGCTATACTAGAGTGACCAGATTTAAAAGACGGCAGGGCAACTGCAGCTTTAACTGTTGTGATGAAGAGGAAATTTCACCAGGTTTCCCATATACACAAATGACACCTGCTGAAATTTCCTTTTCAATACAACTGTTAAAGATACAGGAGCCCTGTCCTCCTTTTCATATGGTCACCCTATGGTCCATAGATTACAATCATTGTCAGAGACTATGGGCTTTGCTAGACCTGCCGGCTTATGCCGGCAGGGAGGCGGGGCCGAGGCACGCTAACGTTAGCGCGCCTCCCCCAGGCTTCCACACGCACGACGCGCAGGGACGTCGAGTCCCTGCGGCGTCCGCCATTTTTGTTATTGTTGTTAAAGGGGCTGGGTGTGGCCCGAAGACTCCGAGAAGGTAAGTGGGGTTTTTTTAAAAGGGGGGGGGAAGGATGGCAGGGTGGGTGGCAAGGGGGCAGGGCGGGTGCGATCGCGCCGCTCGCCGCCCGAGCAAGCAGGCGAGCGGCGCTTGCCCGGGCAATGCCTGGCATGGGGCGGCATTGCCCGGGCAAGCGCCGCTCGCCTGCTTGCTCGGGCAGCGAGCGGCGCGATCGCACCCGCCCTGCCCCCTTGCCACCCACCCTGCCATCCTTCCCCCTCCCCTCTCTCCCCCCCCGGGCCGATGGGCACAGCGCTCGTATGAGCGCTGTGCCAGGCAGGTCCGCGGCTTTTCACGGCTACTCACGAGTAAGCGAGTAGCCGCAAAAAGCCGCGGAAGTCCCTAGACGTTCCCCAGCTCCAGCCTCAGGCCGGAGCTGGGGAAAAGGCGCACCATAAGCGAATTCGCTTATGGCGCGTTAGACCAGGCCTCAGCACGGCCTGCCACTGGATTCCCCTGTGCGTCATGTGGACGCACAGCAGAGAAACCGGGTCGGAAGGCGTGCTAAGGCCTGGTCTAGCAAGGCCCCAAGTTTTATCATTGGTTGGTAAGAACGTGAGTCCCGGACTTTTTGGTGACAACACCCTGCTTGTGGAATTTCTTTATGAAAAGAAGCTCCACCACTAATGGTTTTTAGTTGGGCAAGAAACATGTTTTATTCCATTTGACCTTTGGTAGTGCATAATTATGATATTGAAGTTTTAACTCTCTGATTTTCTTTTTAAGCCCTGTCTTTTATTCTGCTTAATATGTTTTAGTGATTGTCTCCTAAATCCTCTTGGGGGCCCTGGTTAGGGCCAAAAGGCAGACTAATAGTGTGTGTGTGTGTGTGTTAAAAAATAAACTAATAAGTTTATGATGTCGAGAGTGATAACCAAGAGTTTTGTGCAGAGAGAAGGTAGATTTGGCAAAACGTTGTGGCATACAGAGTCACGTATAGGGACTTGCCTTCACTAGTAAAAAAAAAGGGGGGATTGTGAAGTTCCAACTGCTCTGATAGTAATGCTGTGGTGAAAATTTCTCTCACATTTTTTTTCTGACCATTCCCATTCAATCTGTAGAAAATATATTGTTTTCAAAAAGAAATTCAAATGTGAAGAAAATTTTGGAGAAATTCTCATGGGTTGGATTTGGAGATCTAGCACTTACCTTGTTTATTTATTTATTTATTTATTTAAGCACTTTTATCCCACCCTTTAGCCAAAATAAAAAGGTTCTCAAGGCAGCTTATAAAAATATTTCTAAGACAGTCTCTGCCCACAGGCTTACAAAAAAAAATGGCACATAAGAAAAGGGGATGGGGAGGGAGGAGGGAAAAGGAGAAGCAAATTTAGGCACTAGATCCTTAGTTGCAAAGTTCAGCAGCTGCTTCCTTGCCCTCTCCCTCTAATAGCCTCAAAGGAATCAAGGCATGATGGAGGGATGCCTGACTGCCGCTCCCTTTTCCTCTGATGGTCTTAGCAGCAATGGTTGGTAGCATGAGGGAGGGGGCTCTCAGCTGGAGCTGGATCCAAGCACAATGAGTCCAAATAATCTGGAGAGCACCAGATTGGAAAAGGCTGGTCAAAAGGGGATAAGCTAAGACCACAGGATATGTAAAATTTAGTTACTATTCAGAGCAAGTTTCAGTTTATGTGCAAACATCATTTCTTGGTTCCATATCAAGAAAGCAGGAGCCAGCATCTAGCCCCACAAAACAGGAATAATAATAAAAAGTATATAGATACCAACAGCTGGGCTGAAATACTCTCTTTTCTGATAACATTTCTGTAAAGATTTCTGATATGATTCTTTTTCAAACTTTTCACTGAATTGTTGGAGATTTTTAGGCTCCCTCTGGAGAATTTTTGGCAAAAAGACCCTTCATATTGCCACCCGTGAATAGGATGGAGCATTTTGGACACAACCGTGGAGCCAACTGAATATATTTTAATAATGCTGAAGGAAGTATTGAGCTTGGCCCCTAGTGCTTCCAGGCTTCCTTCCTTTCATTCATGAGTATAAGTATAGGAAAGGGGCCAAAATTGATCAGGAAAATGTTTTTTGAGGATTCCACCTGCCCCCGCCCCTGAGACGTTGGAGAATTGCACCTCCTGGAGAATAACTGGTGAAATATCTCTGCCTCCCACAAATGGGGTGAAGGATGAGTGGCCATTTTGCAAAGCCCTAAAACCACCATCTTTAATGTTATCCTCTATGGACCACATGAAGTGCAGTTACTCAAACTATTTTCTGTTGACTGAGTGCATGTAGCCACTAAACCTTTTCACAGAGAGCCATAACATCTTGAAACACTGCCATGACAGTAATTATCCAAAGCACCAGAACAAGGACTGTACTATTAGATATGAGACACCTGGCCATAAAAAGAAATAAGAAAACAAGCTTAGCTTAAGCTAGCATTAAGGTTAATGGGAGAGCCAACTCCAGTCCTGGAAAACATTGAGTCCAATATACTATTTCATTTAGGGCAAAGGGTAGGGGCTTTCAGAGTAATAAGGCACAGAGTGAAGATGAAATAAAACTGAAGATGTTCATAAAGGAACAATAAAGGGAAGAAGAAATGTGTGGTTTTAAAAAGAAACTAAAGTAGCAGAACATCAGGAAAGGCAGAAGTTCCAAATAAAACAGAAAATCAGGCTCTTTACTGTAAATGATAAATGTGATAGGAAATGAATGGAGGGGGTGAAAGAGACTGACAGATGAAAACACACAAGCCATGGCTAGACCAGGCCTATATCCTGGGATTGTTCCGGGATCAGCCCTGTGAATCCAAATGACACACAGGGGATCCCGGGAGCGGGCAGGGACGACCCCTCCATTTGCCTGGGATAATCCTTAGGTCTAGCTAAGGCCACAGAGATGAGAGGGATTAGAGGATTGTTTATATTTTTAATATGGTTACAATATATTCTTCTCACTAAATACTATTCTCAAAATAATCCAATAAGATAGTTAGGCTAAGCGATAATGACTTGGCCAAGAGTATCCAGTGACTTCCTTGCCGTTCAGTGAAATCTTAAGAACTTATCTTGCCGCCTCTTCTCTGGAATCTCACTTTTCTTCCCCCTTCTCTGGTTCTTATTTTTCTTACCCCCCTTCTCTAAAAACACACTTTTCTTGTTCCTCTTTCTGTTGATTCTCACTTTTTTACCCTCTTTCTCTAGAATCTTGCTTTTCGTGCCCTCCCTTCAGAACTGTTGTTTTAAATGGAAACCGTTATTTTTATACTGTTTATGTTTTTGATTTATGTTTATGTTTTAAATTTTGTATACTTTTTAATGTTCACTGTTTTTAACTTTTGTAAACCACCCAGAGAGCTTCGACTATGGGGCGGTATATAAATGTAATCAATCAATCAATCATTTTGTAATATTGGACCCTGCTAAAGCATGTCCAATAAAAAGCTCTATTGGCTTAATAGAGGTGGGGTAAAGGACCCCCTGTTCCCCCTCCCTCCCCGCTAAAAAAAACAGTTGGAGGAAGGAGAAAGCCAACTCACCACCAAGGACTCGGTTACTTCACATGTGCACTGCAGGGGGGGGAAAGGAGGCGTGTCTTGCCAAGCAGCCATGCATCTATGGGTGCCACTTTGCTGCACTGGTTTCCAGTGTGTTCCTAATCCCAATGCAAACTGCTGGTTTTGACCTTTAAAGCTCTAAATGGTTTGGGACCAAGTTACTTGAAAGACTGCCTTTACTCATAACTGCCTGCCCACACTTTAAGATCAGAAAGAGAGGACCTTCTGATTTGACAGGACCTCCTTGTTAGGTGGGTGATCACACATGAGATCACTTCTCTGCAGTGGTCCCACTACTTTGGAACAAGCTACCATCAAAGGTCCACCATGCTGCATCACTGCAGGCTTTTAAGAGGCCTTGAAAACATATTATTTTACTGTTGCCTTCTCTTGATATGGCTGGTGTTGATGCTGCTATTGCCATTGTTGTCGGTGCTGCTTTTATTGGCATTTATTGCTGTTTTATTGCTATTTTTTTTTATAATAATTTTTATTCATTTTCAACACTATATAAACATAGATAAACATTTCCAAAATATAACTGAAACAAACACAATAAGAAAAAAAAATACATCAAATATCTGCTGCATACATATTGAATAATTGTTGAGTACAAATATAAAAAACTATTACATATGCCTTATCACACTACAACATCTTCATTCTTAACATAAAAGTGCACCCCCCACCTCGGGATCATTCTTGAGTCCAAAATCTAATCATTTCTTCTGCTGGTGGTTTCCCACTTCCCTTAGTAAACACGAACACTAGGAACTGTTTCCAGATTCCATTCCTTCGAACTCATTTATTTTACTTACGCCTTTTCTCCACTTAATATTGCATGTCAGTTTATCATTAATGGCTATGTCCCATACTACTTTATACCATTCCTCAATAGAATATTCCCCTTGGATCTTCCAGTTCCTAGCTATC
The DNA here is from genome assembly GCF_023053635.1 of Elgaria multicarinata webbii. Classification (NCBI taxonomy): domain Eukaryota; kingdom Metazoa; phylum Chordata; class Lepidosauria; order Squamata; family Anguidae; genus Elgaria; species Elgaria multicarinata. The sequence continues at coordinate 61,108,449 of NC_086177.1, forward strand.
ATCAATCGTGCTGCAACCAACAAACTCGATATCAGCTCTATAGTTCCTTTTCCACACTTTATATCTTCAAATAGTGACAGCAATGCTATTTTTGGTGTTTGTTCTATTTTCATTCCCACTATTTCTTCAATTTCTGAGAACACCATCTTCCATAATCTTTGTACATATTTGCATTGCCACCACATATGTAAATACGTTCCTTTTTCCCCACATCCTCTCCAACAATTTGCTGAATGTTGATCACTTATCTTATTCAATCTAACCGGGGTTAGGTACCACCTCCATAAAATTTTAAAATAATTCTCCTTTATTCTTACTGATAAACTTCTCAACACTCTTTGTTTCCATAGTCCCTCCCAGCTCTGTCGCCCTATTTGTATCTTCAAATCTGATTCCCAAATCATTTTCTCTGTATTCTCTCTAAACTCCTTCTCTAACAATATTTTATATATTTCACTCATTAATCCTTTTGAAACTATACTACCTCCTTTTCCTTTCTCCTTACTTACTACTAATTCTTCAAACCTCGTCATCTTTCTGCACATTCTATTATCTTTAATCCACTTTTTATTCCATTGTTCTAATTGACCATATTCTAGCCAAGATAGCTTCTTCTCCTTTAACAAATTTTCCATATCCTCTCTTGTTTTAATATCTCTTACCCAATCCTTTAATTTAATTTTATTTTTCTCTTTTAATATTTTACATAATCTGCCCTTTAGATCCTCTGGGAAATTCTTTAACATTATTATCGGTGCTAAGGGAGAGTTGCTCGGAAGCAGCTTCCCTTTAAATTTACTCCAAATTTCCCATTGAGTCCTCAGGAGTGGATTATCTATACTTCCAACCCACTTTCTTCCTCCATCTTTAAAAAAAAACATTCTCCAGATTCATCTCTACCTTACTTATGATTTTTTCTTCCATCCAATATAAATCTCCTACTCCCATAATTGCTTCTACAACATGTCTTAATCTATTTGCTACGTAGTATAATTTTATGTTTGGGAGACCCATTCCCCCCTTTTTTTGACTTAGGTACCAATTATTTTTATTCACTCTTGCTCTCTTTTCTCCATTACAATATTTATTAATAATATTTTGCCAACTTTTTATCTCGGTTTCTGATATTTTTATAGGTAGCATCCTAAATACAAAATTAATTTTAGCTAATATCTTCATTTTTATCAAAGCTATTCTCCCAAACCAAGATAAATTTAATCTTTTATATTTCTCCAATTTCTCTAGTACCTCCTTCTTTAACCTCGTTAAATTTTCCCTTTCTAAATTCTCTAGATTTTTTGTAATTTTAATTCCCAAATATTTAATCTCGTTCTTAACTTTCAATTCCATTCCCTTAAATTCCCAATCCTTTTCTTCCTTCTTAGTATAGTTAAACAACATCATCTCTGATTTAGACCAATTTATTTTTAACCCTGTAATTTCCTCAAATTCCCTCAACTGATATTTAATTCTTTCTAATTTTCTTAATGGATTCTTAATGGTCAATAAAGTATCATCCGCAAACATGTTTAGCTTTATTTCCCTTACCTCTCCAATTCCTTCTAATTCTTTATCCTCCCTTAGTGCCTTCGCCAAAACTTCCATAACCATTACAAAAAGGACCGGCGAGAGCGGACATCCTTGTCTTGTTCCTCTGGCTAGTCGTATCTTTTCAGTAAGTCCGTCATTTACCACCACTACCGCCGTATTTTGGGAATATAGCTGTTCTATTACATTTTTAAATTTATTTCCAAATCCCAATTTATCTATAATACTCTTTAGTGCCTGCCAGCTCACACAATCAAAAGCTTTAAAAATATCTAATGCCATAATACCTGCCTTAATATTTGCTTTTTTTATTACATTTATTACATTTAAAACTCTACCCACTAAATTATGCATATGTCTTCCTACCACAAACCCACATTGATCTGCTCCTATATATTCTGCCAAAAATTTATTTAGTCGTTTGGCCATAATAGATGTAAAAATTTTAGCATCCTGATTTATTAAAGAAATGGGTCTATAAGAATCGGGATTAGTCAAATCTTTATCTGGTTTTGGGATCAGAATTATCACTGAATGTTCCCATGATTCAGGTATCTTCTCTCCTGATAATATCCTATTATAAAGTTCCATTAATTTTGGAACTAAACAATCTTTGAAGACCTTATAATATTCTGGACCCAAACCATCTGCTCCTGGTGATTTACCCACTTTTAACTTATCAATAACCTCTTCAACTTCTCTTTGAGTTATTACTGACTCCATTAACTCCTTATATTCTGATTTTATCTCCTTCTTTATAAACCTTCCAATATACTCCTCCACCTTTTCTTGTTGAATTTCTTTACCCTTGTACAATTCCTGATAAAATTCCTGAAAATTTTTTATTTTAGCTTTCATTACATGACAATAATTCCCTCGGCTATCTTTCAACGTTTCTATCCCATTCCTCCCTTTTTCTTTTTGTGTGAGCTTGGCAAGCAACCTCGAGTTCTTATCACTGTTTTCAAAATATTCCCTTTTCATATACATTAAATTCTTTTGAATCTCTTCTATATTTAAGTTTTCTAATTGTTTCTTCTTAGCTTGTATTTCCACTAATTTATATTTATCTTTACTTCGCCAATATCTTTCCTCCAAGTTTTTAATTTCTATCTCTAACTTTTCCTGTTCTGCACGTTGTTGTCTTTTTAAACTACATGTTTCTCTAATACAGATTCCTCTTGCTACAGCCTTCATGGTGTCCCAAATGACTGACCCAGCTGTTCCTCCTTTTTCATTAATTTCCCATGACTCCGACAGTTCCTTCCGAATTTTATCTACTATTTTATTGTATTTCAATATCTTTGTGTTCAACTTCCATCTATATGCCTCTTTATAATCTTTCTTAACTGTAAATTCTAAACTTAACAAGGCATGATCAGTTACTTTTATTACCCCCATTTCCATTTTACAAATCCTCGTTGCAAAGTCTTTTGAAACAAATATATGATCTATCCTGGAGTATGTATGATGAACTGGGGAAAAGTATGAAAATCCAGGCCTATTCCCGTTAAGTAAGCGCCACGAATCTAAATAATCATTTTCTTTTACTAACTTATTCAATATAGTCATATTGTTCCTCTTTTCAGCATTAGTGGGATTTGACCTGTCCCTTTTATTATCCATAACCATATTAAAATCCCCAGCTAATATAGCATACCCCTCCTTAAATTCTTCTATTTCTTTAAACAACTTTATAAAAAACTCTCTATGCCTCTCATTTGGGGCATAAACATTAATCAAAGTATAGACCTTTCCCTCAATTTTACCTTTTAACATAAGATATCTACCCTTATCATCCTTTTTTACCTCTTCTAATGTAAACCCACTTTTTTTTGAAATCAAAGTGGCCACTCCATTTTTTTTTGATGTCCCTAATGACTTTTCATAATAGGCTAACCACTTTAACTTTATCATATTCGAATTCTCGGAGCCTTGGTGTGTCTCTTGGATCATTATAATATCTGATCCTTCTTTATTAAGCATTTGTTCTATTCTCTTCCTTTTCACGACTGCCCCTAAACCTTTAACATTGAGTGTTGATACCTTTATCTTTTTATCCATAATCACCCTTTTGAAATCTCTTCCGATCCCTTGTGCTCAGCAATTCAAACTTGCTTACATAAAAACACAAACTCCATACATAAAACCCCCACCCTCCTACCCCAATCCCTCCTCCCTTACCTTCCCCCCCTCCCCACCCCCCCACTCTAATCCCCCCCCATATCCCCGTGAGTCTAGTACTCCAGCCATCTACTTTAAAGGGGGAGGGGGGAGGCAGTGCTGTGCCTGGCCGGCAGGTTTCTAAATTAACATTTTTATTTGCAATTATCTCCAAACATAATTAACAATTCTCTTACTCTCCAGATGTCCCAGCCTCATTCCCTCCCCCACCCACTCCAGCCCCATCTGCTTCCCCATCCAGACCCAGCCTCTTCAGCAAATCTTTACCTTGATCCAATGAGGTTACTCTGTGTTCCCTCCTCCCATATGTAAATCTTAAAAAAACCGGGTAACCCCATGCATAAGGAATTTTATTCTTCATTAATGTTTCCGTTATTGGTTTAAGACTACGTCTCCAATTTAATGTGCGTTGAGAAAGATCATTGTAAATTTGCACTGGTTTGCCTTTACACTGTATCTGAACCTTAGATCTCAATTCTTTCATAATTTGCTCTTTTTTGTAATAGTTACCAAATTTCACCAATATGTCTCTAGTCCCTTTGTAGTTTTGCCCCCCCACATGGTGGACTCGGTCCAGATCCGATCCATCTATTGGTATGTCAGGCATCAGCTCCTTGAACCAGTTCACGATAATTTCTCTAAGATCTTCTCCTTGCGTCTCCTTCAGCTGCTTTATTCGAAGCGAAGATCTACGAGATTGATCTTCCAAAGCAATCAAACGCAATTCCCATTCTTTAAATTGTATATTAATTGATTTTTCGAAAGCCTCTTGTTTCTTCTGGTCCAGATCCGCTTTAGCCTCTATCTCTTTGATCTTATCCGAATTTTCCATCGCTTTATCCGCAATAGTACGCATTTGTTTTCTGAATTCACTCATATGCTGATCCATTTTTTAAAAAATAATAATGTTATTTTCTGCTATAATAGCCTTAATTTCCATTAAAGAGGGAGGGTTACTACCACTTTCTTTTCCCCCTTCAGCCATGTTTTTTTCTTTATTTGGTATTGTATCCAAAGAGACTGGGTCTATATCTTCCTCTTCCTGTTCAACTCCAGGGGCTGTACTTTCCAGGAAGGAGAGGTAAGCCAAATTATGATTTGAAGGTTTCTTTTTTTGTATATTAAGCTTTTCCCAACTTTTGATCTTTTTTTTTTTTTTAACGTTGGGCATGGGTCCCTTCTGGGTAGGGCATAAATCTTAGAGTCCAACTCTCTTCCTTAGCAACTTATGCTGGCTTCTCTATTATATAGCACTCACAGCTCCTTCTTCACGAGGAGGGGGGAAATATCCAGTTCACAACAGCATTCACTAGAGGGGATCAGATTTAATCATTCACAGTCTCTCAGCATCCCACATCTCCCTCACCGAATGCCAAATGCAGCTTTATTCGCCCCTTCACCCCCCCTTCTCGCCACGCCAATAAATCCAATCAACCACTTCCACCTTAGAAAGCCAGCATTTCAATCGTTCCCATGTGAGATAAAGATGAAAGGTTATAACACAAATCAATGTCCAGCAAGCGTAAATTCCTTCTTTTTAAACTGCGTCAGAGTCAGCGTTTACTTTACTTTCACTTTTGATAGAGTTGCCGTTTAGACAGACATTGCATTAATCATAGCTCATCTCACCTCCCTTCTTAAAATCTCTCCACTTTCCCAGCTCCTGTTGGTTTTATAATCATTTTCTGTCAGTTGCTCAAAGATTTATGCCCATTAGAAGAGAGATAATTGCCTTTTCCGGCAAGCGCTGTTCAGAGCCTCAGAAGAAACCCGCCATCGCTCAGGCTGCCAAGCTCCGCCCCCCCGTTTTATTGCTATTTTACTGTATGTTCTTGAGGGATTCCACACATCGTACTGAGGGCGCTTCCATGCGTCCCCAGTGCTACCCCAAAGCGATCGTGTAGCTTGCCTGGAGAAGAGACGAGGAAGAGGCGTCCTTGCCGCCGCCGCCACCCACCTACTTCCTCGCTGGCCGGGTCGGAGAGCTCGGCCCCGCCTTCTTCCGCCGAGCTCTCCGAGCCGGCTGGCAAGGAGGTAGGTGGGTGGCGGCGGCAGTGGCAAGGACGCCTCTTCCTCATCTCTTCTCCAGGCAAGTTACACGATCGCTTTGGGGTCGCACTGGGGGCGCATGGAAGCGCCCTCAGTCTGACATGTAGAATCCCCCCAGATCACTTCTAATATTTTAACTGCTTTTATGTATTTTAGTCTTGTATGCAATCTTGTAAGGGCTTCTGCTCTGAAAGGCAGCCAAGAAAGGTTTTAAATAAATAAATATTATGCAGACTTTCAAATGGATACTCCTAGGTCAGGTATGGCAATGTGCATCTGAGTTTGAGGGTGTGAATAGAGTTACTATTTTCAGTCAATGGGGTGTTATTATTATTATCACTATTGGGAGAAAAGGTCCCTTCCTTTCCTTGAGGTACTCTGTGACTTCCCCATCATTGAACTATGATTATGTAACTTTAGTAATATGAAAAAGAAGTAGAATAACAATTCACTGGTTAACTACAGTAAGTAGTCTAGACAACATGCATCAGTATAAATGGAATTTTAGAATAACAAATATTTCCAAAAGTTAATTTGCTTCAGTCATAGTAATCAATAAAGAGGTGAGATTTTTTTTTCTTACTCCATCCATCCTATTACACATAAGGGTCCATCCAGGGTCTTCAAGCTTTGACATAAGGAAATTCTGAAATTACTTGACAGTTAATTTTCAATCCTATGTAATTTTCTTTGTAGGATCACAGATGCATTTTAAATACGATTACTGATAGGAAGAAGCTATTCATGCCTTTGAAATTTAGTGGATATATTATTTTAAATAGAAAGATTCTATAAACCAGTGTTTTTCAAACCTTTAGCAACACCAGAAAATATATGGGGTGGTGGTGGTGAAGGAAAGTATATTTTTAGATTGGAACAGCTTTGTCCCTTATGTTAGTTTTCTGAAAGAGAAATATTTCACATTAACAGTAAACATATTTTCCTCTGGAGCTAAATCCTATTGATTTTATTGGACTTAACTTTCAAGTAAGTGTCCTTAGGTAAGTGTCCTTACCATTCTCAGACTCTGAGGAATCAGGCCATGAGGACATCCATAATGCCATAGACACCCTCAAGTCATCACAGCCTGAGATTGCTAAATCAAACCAGACCCCTTTAAGAGACAAAGCCTGCCAGTATGGAGCTGAGCCTAACTAGCCTAAATCCAGTATTGCTTCAATTTAAACTTCACTGCTGCTCTGATTTCTGTTGCAGCAACATTAAGACAACCATGTCTAGCTTCCAGTCCCAGCACCACTTGGAGCTTTGTGTGGTGCTGAAAACTTTCCATCTTACTTTCTGAGAAATCTGAGCTAACCTTCCTGCTCAAGATTTGATCCATAGCAGAACCCCTGACATCACAAAGCACCAGCAGAACCCACTTCCTGAAATAGTACACACTCATATTCTCATGCCAAACATGCTGCCTGGGTGCAAGGAGCTCCGCTATACATTTCTGAAAGCTTTTGTCTGTCTGCAATAATTTGTATTCATAGGTGGTAGGTAGAGACAAATGTATGTAGAGACAATGTACCTGCTTCGGCTGTTATGCCAACTACGGCCTCTCTTGGACAGGGAAATCTTGGACACGGTGGTACAGGCATTGGTAATATCAAGATTGGATTACTGCAATGACCTCTATGTGGGGCTGCCTTTAATTCTGCTCCAGAAGCTGGAGCTAATGCAGAATGATGCAGCTTGCCTGCTGTCTGGAGCTGTCCCTTTCCAGCATGTAACTCCTCTGCTGAGAGAACTGCACTGGCTGCCTATTTGCTACCAGGCCAGGTTTAAGGTTCTTGTACTTGTGTACAAAGCCTCAAACAACTTGGGACCAGGATACCTGAGAAAGCGCCTTCTCCCCTACCAACCTGCCCAGTCGCTGAGGTCATCCAAGGGCCTGCTCCTGGTGGTTCCACTTAGACCAATCCTCCGATTGGAGTCCACCAGGAGAAGAGCCTTCAACGTGGTAGCCCCCCTCCTATAGAATTCCCTGCCTCTGGAGGTCAAGCAGGCACCAACTTTGTATTCCTTTCAGCACCTCCTGAAAACATCATTATTCCAGGAAGCCTTTCCTTAATGACCAGCCATGGTTCACTTTACGTTTTGCTTCTTTTAAAATCTATTTTAATGTGTTTTATTCAGAGTACACCACTCCAAAATTTTGAATGGGGAGCGATATATAAATACTGTGAATGAATGAATGAATGAATGAATGAATGAATGAATAGTGTGCTGTCTGAAAAGGCCCAGTGGCTCTACAGTTTTGCAACCCACAAAAAGTGGCCATACTAGAAATAACCATCTAATCTTTCCCTTCATTTTCCATTGACTACTATAACATGTTAATATAATTTAGATGTTTTGTAGTGAGAGCTGAAGAGACATTTGCTGCTGTGCTGAAGAACTTTTGTTATTGCTGCTGTCTAAATTATTCTCAACCTGAGACTGGACCCCTCTATTAATTTTTTTCAGATATAAACAGAATACATATGAGAGGGCAAAGATACTGCCAGACTACAATAATAGGCTAGCTAATATTTGTGGGTGGGCACTATCACAGGATAACATGCTAATTATTTTGAAGCATTTCAAGCCACATCTGAGGTAATTGCACACAAAAGCTATCTGTGATCCTTTAGCTTTTAAAAAAACATGCTGTCTAAAGAAAAGGTCATTTTTTCCACGATGAATAATATGCCAAGCATTCATTACACACACCAGTGTTTATTTTATTTACCAGCCTGTTGGTTACCAAGGAAATACTTGCCATTATTTGGTGCTTACAGTGGGAGAGAGATCATGCATGCTTTACTGACTTCACAACCTCTTGAATATCAAAGATACCCCCCCTCTCTCTCTCTTATTCTCTTTGAGTTACACAAACTTGAATTATTTTCTATGGAAACATGCAACTTTTTAATTCTAGAAATTCTATCTTGCAGTTCTCACCTACATTGCATCCATAGCAGCTCTTCACTCACACAGAGAATTCACAACTGTCCGAATCTCATGGGCCCCAATTGAACAAACCTTGTATTGTGCCTGTAGTGCTGATAGGGTGCAAGAAGGTAGGAAAAGGCAGTAAAACTCACATTGGGCCTGTTCAGACAACATCCTAAACCATGGTTAGGCTGCTAACCTTATTGCAGCAAATGATTAGTGATTTAAACCGTGATTTAAAAATGATTTAAACCGTGGTTATGTAGCCACCATGGTGAGGAATGGCTCACATAACATGTTAAGTCATGGTTCTCATGACACGCTAAGCCATAGTGTTAACTCAAAATGCTTAACCACTGTGGCTTAGTGTGTCATCTGAACATGGTCACTGAGAGCAATCCTATGGCCCCTAGGCAATGTCTCCGAATCCTGGATATGAGGTCAAAGACAGCACTCAAACCTCAGACCCAGAAGTCCAAGCCCCCTGCCCCTGCCCCTTTGCACTGAGAGAACCATGTTGGTTGCCTCTTCAAGGTCACAAAAATGATTCCAGAGAGGATGAAAAGGGAGCAGTTCTGGGGGAGGGGGGAGAACTTGGGGGGTTGGCTTAGGGAGAATCCTCCAGACTCTCCAGCTAAGGATGTCATGAGCGTCCCGCTGAGGGCTCGGACTCAGTGAATTCCCACCAGTCCTCCCCGCCCCCCGCCTGCTTGCCTGAGCCCAGCTCAGTGCGTACTGAGTTGGGCAAGGAGCAGAGACCAATACACTTGCCTGACTGATGGCTGGCCTGTTTCATAAAGGCTCCGTCTGCCTTAACCCCTTGCGCTGTCCTTGCAAGAAAGGAGGGCATAGGTGCTGTGGTGGTGGCAGGATGGGAGCCAAGAGGGAAGCGCTGTCGTTCTCATCCTGCAACCACCACCACTACACAGCTGAGTTCTTCTGCTGGTGCCCAACCATGCACAGAAAGGTGTGGGCCCTCTCGGCTCCTATCCTGCTGCCTCGGCTGCTGCAGTGAGCCACCATTTTGTTCACAATGGTGCCTCATTGGGGAAATGGGCAGTCACATCTAGCTGGTGCGTGCTGAGTTGGCCAAGCCCATTGGTCCTCATTCCTTGCCTGACTGGCAGCCTGGCCAGTTTTGTAAAGGCCCCCTCTGCTTCAACCCATCACATTCTTCTTGTAAGGAAGGAGAGCACAAGGTGCTACAGTGACAACAGAATGGGAGCCAAGAGGGAAGCCCCATGATGCTCCCATCCAGCTGCCTCCACCACCACAATGAACTTCAATTTTGTGCACAATGGTGGCTTGTTGGGAAAGCAAGCATCCACAACCAACCTGTACAAGCAGGGACAGGCAGCCAGTAGGGGTCTGGTGGGTAAGTTTGCCCATCCCTATCCCCAGCCTGCTTTCCTCCCACTAAATGGGTAAAAAAAAGCCCGTCTAGCAAAACCCAATTGCACCAATAGCCAGTAATGCATTACGAAAGGCCACAACTTTATTGCTTACAGGGTTTGGTATTGCATATGGCTAGTATTCACTTATTGGGCACCTTGACTGTTAAGTTGGTAATGGCCAATAGCATGACAAGACCCCTTAATAATGAACCAGAGAGGGAAACCCCCACCCTGGTCTCCCTTTCCCAAGCTTCACAAATCATGGCATTGATTGGTCCCCCAGGATGTCCTAATCAAATAGTATGGGTGAAGAGCTATGTGGCTGGGTCATAACAAGGACAGGCTACACATTCACTCCCTTAACCCAGGGCAACTGGGCAAACTCCCCCCAGCCCTAGTAAGCAGGATATGGGGTTTATTCCATAACTTCCTTGCATTTACAACAGTCAGCACACATACCTTTATATAGGCATAAAACAACTCATTATGGAATCTTCTTCATCCTTAATTTCAAGACAAATGTTACATACAGGAGGGGAAAGGATTTGAAAAGGAGTCATGCTACAAGAATTGAGTCACAAGTGCTATCTGGAGTGTTTTATGCTTTTCTTTTTGTTATTTTTGAACATTTTAAATTATTATTATTATTATTATTATTATTATTATTATTATTTGCATTTTTATACCGCCCAACAGCTGAAGCTTGCTGGGAGGTTCACAAAAACTAAAACTATTCAAAGTATAAAACAAACAGTATAAAAACATGATATAAAATGCACGTTAATAGGCGATTAAAAACATACCACACATGATTAAAACATCTTTAAAACATCCTTAAAGCATTCTAAAATTTCACTGGATAGGCCTGCCTATTTTAGATGCTGATGTTATTATTGTTGTTGTTATTATTATTATTATTATTATTATTATTATTATTTGTTTAGAATTTGTTTACTGCAAGTTGCCTTGGGAAAGCTTTTTGTTTTGAAAGTAAGCATAAACATTTTAAAAGTTAAATTAGTCCAAATAAAAAAAGAGAGAAGTAATCATTTCTTTCAAGCAATCTGTGGCCAGATCTACACCAAGCAAGATATGACGGTTTGAAAACTGTGTATGGCATGTGTCCTGGGCCCCAACAGTTGACACTACTGTTTTAAACCATTTTAAAGCAGTAGTGTAGATCCTGCCTCGGGCCATAGCTAGACCTAAGGTTTATTCCTGAATCGTCCAGGAATCAAACCTGTTCATCTAGGTGACACACAGGGGATCCAGTGCTCAGGCAGGGGCGAACCCTGGATGATCCCAGGATAAACCTTAGGTCTAGCTGTGGCCTCAGTCACTATTGGCATTTCTTTTTTATCTTAGTGTAAAAAATGGTGATAGAGAAACAATCTAGACTAGGTGAACTAGAAGGCCAAATGGTATTAATTTGTCAAGGTTAAAGCTGAAATAATGATGAGTTAGTTCAATTCAGATTGACTCTTTAAGAAGAAAAGTTAAAACAATTGGAAGGTCATGGCCCTCCTGGTGATAACCAAGATTTTAGATGTGTGGTCCATCATGGCTTGGAATAGGGCCTTTAGTGTCATAGCACTCACTCTCTGGAACTCCCTACCACTACAATTAGGATGGCACCAACACTTCTCAGTTTTTGTTGCCTTCTAAAAACATACCTTTCCAACAGACATTCCCCAAAATCTTGTCCTCTGCACATAGCTTAGAAATTTCTTTAATAAAAGTTATTCATATATATTATTAAATTAAGAAATGGAAACCTAAGTATATTTCACCCACCAGTTATTATTTTGGGTGGTTGCATTTTGCTTTAGGGACTTTATATCTAGTTTTGAGTTGGCGGAAAACCAGTCTCCTATGCATGGAAATAATATAAAATTAAAAGTTGTTTTCCAATACTGTGTAATTGTACTATACAGTTAAGAGTGAAATGGATTAATTTGAACAATACGTGTTTTTAACACACAGGCATTGGATTTACTTATTTTTTCTTCTATCTGTAGAATTATTGCCGGTTCTTAAGCTACCACATATCTACTGGAAAACATTTCACCAATTTGTTTGTCTAATTACTGTAAAACATGATTAAAACTAGAAAAAAGAAAGAAGTCAGTCCAGATTGACAACAGGAAATAAATTTAACAGAATTTTTTTTCTCCCTCTAAAGGGATTTAAGTTAGAAGAACAATTGGTACTCGTGTGGGAACTAATCTCTCCTACTTGAAATTGCATGAAGAAGTTATATGGGAGTTATAAACTTTAATATTTCCCACTACCCAATTATTTAAGCAATAATTACCAAAAGTTAACAATTGGTTGACTCTTTAATGGCCCAAAGCAAAAGACTGCAAGGGTTTGTTATTTTCTTGTGTTGATAAATCTGTCATCAACCAGTGACTAGCAACAAATTTTCCTACATTCTGAATGTGCAGGACATATTCCATTAACTTTATAAATTCATTAAAGCTCCTCGGTACCAGATGGCATAATATAAGAAACGTTTGAAGTACTCAGTAATTAAAGCTGTTAAACGCATAATGGCCTAGCTGTACATTTGACAGTTTGCTATATAAGTTTGTGCTTATAAATGTTGGGTAAATAACACTTCCATTTTCTAACATCTTGGGTTTCGAGGCATTCAGATGGAAATGTTCATGACTGTAACAAAGTTATACTCTGGGTCTTGAATGCTGCATTTCTTTCCTTTTTCCTTCCCTTCCCTTTTCTTTAGGGCAGGGGCCATAACTCCATTTCTGACAACTATGAAAGGGCTCAGAAGTTGATTGATTAAGCATGCCAGAATTTTAATGTCGCAGTCAATTGGTATTTTCCCAAGAAAGAAGCAATTTTGTTTCTTTTTGGCGAAATATCGGAATTTCTATCAGTTCTATTCAATCCCCTTGGAGGTTTATGTCACCAAACTCAAAAGTTCAAGAATGGTCAGGCTCACAGAAGTAAGAACAAGCAGAACTGGAAATGAGATGTCAAAAAAGAATATGTACTCTGATAGAAAGGCAATAGTCTTTTTAAAGAGCAGTAGTCACTTAAAGCCTTTTTCAGAGGATTCATTCACTGTGCAGGGAGTGTGCAGTGCTCACAAGGTTATTGCAATGGAACCAAACATCTTCCATTTCCTAGCATATCAGTTGCAGGAAACTGAATTTTCCCAGTCAAATAGTAAATTGCTATTAGTGGGCTATATCCAACACGGCACTAACATATTTCTGCTCATGCAATAGAACTTTCCTGCCATCTCCTCTGACCTGCAGCCCACTGTACAACCTCAAATCTTCTCCAGAGTGTCCCCAACCCTCCATTGAAGATTGGGGGTGGGGGCAGGGGATGCAGTGGGAGGGGGAATCCACTTACCTGACAGATGCTGTTCCATCAGCAGGTGGACACAATGGGATGTCTCCCCAAATTTGCACTTCCAACTACATTTTGGAATCTGGTAGCAGGAGATACTGGCACATCATGATTAGTGTTTATGACACCACAGAGCACCATAAATACATTCTGCACTGTGTCACATGCTTGCACTATGCTCAGAAGCTTGTAGAAGCTTCACTTTAAAAAAAACACGCCAAAAAACACCTAATTATGTAACAGTCAAACATATTTAACAAATAAACAACTATGTACAAAGGATAACTAGAATTATTGATCAAAGATAGGTCAGAGTGTTCTCGTATGAAATTAATTCAACTGCAAGTACACAAAAGGTATCAAATGGCACTATATCTTTTGGGAAATCATGAGCATCTACAAAAAAATATGTCCATGAATATGGTCGATGTTGCCAAAAACAAGTTTAAAAATATATATAAAACAACATTGGCGACTGTCAGAAGCAAGATGTGGGACTCGATAGATTCTTGGTCTGATCCAACATGACTTTGGTTATGCTCTTATGTTCTTTTGTGCTTTGGAACTCTAACATGGGTGGAAGAGAACTGCTGCCATCACCTCAACAGTCATAGCCTACCAAGATCCACTCCTTCTCAGTGTTTGAAGAAGGCAGATTGATGAGGAAAAATTGGAAGTGAGAATGTGGGGGTGGATTTTTCTCCTCAGTGTTATGCGTATCCCATGGGAAAAAGGCTTTTCTGCCTGCATGACTTCCCTTTAAACCATCCCACTAGGCTGTGAAGTGACTGGAATTAGCGGATGAGCACAGCAGCAATCCCAATCCCACTCATTTCAAAGGGACTGGTGCATTGCAAGCGTTTGATGGACGGTGCCTAAAATCATTATTACAACATTTACTTAATGCTTCGTGTTGGGATCATGTTTGCAATAAAGTACAGATGGGATTAAAAGTGCAATTTGTTTTTATTCTAATGAACAATTTCAATAGGATTTTAATTATGTCTGCACTACTTGCAGGAATTTACTCATTCAATATGCACAAGGAACTCTTGGGGATCTGTGCCAAAAACATATGGAATGTATTAACAGAAGGGTTTTTTTTTTTTTTTTTGCCTGCAATGTTTGCTCTTTTCTTATTTTAATGCAGGCTTAATATGTAGTTCGTGATCTTCAAAAACTTCAGTATACACTTGCTTTCCCTTTCTTTGCCAGACATTAAGGAAATCCAAAGAGAAACAACACAACAAATGTGGAGTAAGTCTATTATTTATAGCAAAAAAACTGGTGGCTGTGGTGGGAGGAAGGGTATTATTATTATTATTATTATTATTATTATTATTATTATTATTATTATCTCTATTTCAAACCCAGTAACTAACCAGTCATTTTAAGAAAGAACTGATCTCACACTGTTCCTTTTTGCATCATCCTTGTTTTTCACTTATTTTTCACCTGTTCCTCAGAAATGTTCATTAATTTTCATCTGGCAGCATGGGATTTCTATCCAGCTCTAAATCATGGGGGGGGGGGGGCACAGACACCTTCTGTCCTCCAGATATTTTTGGCTTACAACTTATGTCAACCCTACCTAACGTAGCCAATGGTGGGGAATGACTGGAGTTATAGGCTGTAACATCTAGAAGGACACAGTTTCCCCACTCTTGCTCTAAATGTATATGGCTGCCCTAGCTTAATATAGATAGCTGAAAGACCTGGACAGTCAAAGGTCATGGCTAGACCAGGCCTATATCCCGGGATATCCCAAATGACACACAGGGGATCCCGGGAGCAGGCAGGGACGACCCCTCCATTTGCCTGGATAATCCTTAGGTCTAGCTAAAGCCCAAGGCAGCAGGCAGTTATCATGGGATAGTGGGAAGGTTTGCATAGGCTGCCCAAAGTGTGGATGCCTGGGCTGAACTTTTGAAGACCTTATTCTGAATTGGATTTGTAGCCCACTTCACAACATTAATGCATGTTTTACATGCATTAATTGTCCCTATCATATATGACAATATATTAGCATTAGGAATGTGCATCAGATTCAGATGAGCCAGAGTTCAGTTGGGCCCCTTTGGACTGATTCTGGTGCTTCCTGAGGCCCTGTGGGCTTTCCTCAAAAGCAATCAGAACTGAAGCTGGACCAGCATGAAACTTCAGGTGTGATTAAGGCTTTGAAAACCCAGTCAGTCTGTCTAAAAAATTAGTATCTTTTAGATTTCATTTTCTGTAAGCATTGATGAGGGGGAGGGGGAGAAGTGGAGTAGCTTTCTAATCATCAGCTTTACCATGGGCTTTATAATCTCTGTGCTTTTGGGAGGGACTGTGAGTTACAAACTGTGGGCATGTTTACACAGGGCGATATCCTGGGGATTGTCCCAGGATTGTCCCTGTGCATCCACATGACGCACAGGGCATCCCGGGAACAGGGAGGGACAACCCCTCCCTTGCAACAAGATATTGCCCTACCCTTTAATTTTGATTTTTCCTGAGGTCTCTGGCGAATAACTACGAGGAGCTGGGAAACGGGCATGGGGCACGGAGCTCTTCAGGAGCTCTGTGCCCATCAGGGGTGTGGTGGGGGGAGTGGGAGTAAAAAATTTTTTTAAAGTTACTTAACTTTTCAAAGGAGCACTCGAGCACTCATCTTGAGTAAAAAAAAAACCAAAATGGCGGGCGCAACGTCCTCCATCCTCCTGGGACGTCACATGCTGCATGTAGACTGAGGGGGAGCATCTTGCAATCATCATATCACGAGATCATCCCCCTCCACCCCACTCGTCTAGCCATGCCCTCAGTCTCTTAACTTCCTTGTTCTTTAGCAAGCAAGTAGGGTCAGGGGTTCTCTGTTGAGTTGGGGATGGAGTAGGGTGGCTTCAAGTTCTATTTATTCATGATTTCAACATCTTTTTCTTTCCCCTCCTCAATTATTAAAGCAATCCTTCCCTCAGACATTTTCTTGCAGTGAAAAATCTTTCTTTCCAATGCTGTCACACTTTTTTAAAAATCCAAAACTGATTTCAATCAACAAAATACCCTAGACCGTTCTCCTATGCTTTTGAAACTTTGCGTGGTTTGTTTTTCCTTTTTGTCTTTTTCTTTCTCCCCCCGCCCCTTTTTTTTCTTTTTGCCTTGGAAGAATTCTAAGATCTGTGTCATTTCCATACATAATGACCAAAAGAAAAAGAAAAAAAAACAAAGAAAAGAAAAAAGAAAAAAAAGGGCAGGAGTGAAGGTGGGGGAAAAAACCCCACCCCCACCCCTCCAAAATGTGAGGAATTCCTTCTACAGAAACTGCTGGATCTATACTTCTGAAACTTCACAAATTTGTTACTTGTTAGTTTGTTTTATCATTTTCAGAAGAATGGTCCACAAGGAACAGAGGTGGATAAACACACCTGGTCTGGATATTCTCAAAAAAAAATTGCTGATCTTGCACAAAGATCCCTGGAGCTATTCTGAAAATTCTGACGCTTGATCTCTCAGAGGGGACATTTGTTTCCACAAATTACAACTAATTCTGTGAAGAAATAAAAATGTTCTATCAAAATACAAAGTAGCATAAGATCCTTGCACTTATCCCCCCACCCCTTCAGGGGCTATTATGCCTGCGAATTCCATCCAATTGTGAGAAAGATAAAAAGGTATAGCTTTTCTGAATTATTTCGCATGATCATCAATGGGAGGCAGGATTCCAGGAAGTCAGATTTCCAAATCTCAACTCAGGTTCAGTACAGTTGCAGGCAGCCTCTGAATCATTCCAAGACAATAAGGTTATTTTCTGCAGTGCCAAATCAGGGTCCTAGTGAAATCTTATGATTACTATCATCTCTAACACACACACGAATAATATGGATGTTATAAATTTTCCCATGAACAATAGGAAAAGCACATTGACGCAATGCTGGCAGCACAGTTCAGTGTTGGTAGTTGTACAAGTGAAGATGATCTGTTTCTACTATTGGTTTCAGCTGTTGAGTTGGTAGTTGAGTCAATAGCTCATGACAGTGCCTCCCAAGCCTGGTACCCCAGGCAGACCTATGGGTCACCTGCCCGTAAATCTGGTTCTGAACCAGAACAGTGAAAATGCAAGCTAAAATTCAATTACGTCCCCTTGCATAGTATTTAAAGTCTATGGTTCATCATTGTGACATTGGTTGTTTATCTTACACGGTTTCAAGCCAATTAAAGTATTCTTAAGAACTCTATTTTCTTTCCAATTTAATGAGGAGGCATTTGAGTATGTGAAAGAAGGCTAAAAGGAGATTCCTTAATTAGGGTTTTTGTTACATGCTTACAGGGTCCATGGACTTAACTCAAAGGAAAAATGCCAAATTAAAGCCCTCAGAAAGTTCTCAAAGTCTTTGGCCTATCTGAATTATTTTAGAAACATGGAAATAATTGAATAATACTAAGAACATTTGTGACAGTATTATTATGTGCAGAATCTGGGCCATTTTATATCTCAATGCACCTGTAACCCAGTGATGCCAACATATTCCCATTTAATAATTTGGATTAAAACTGGTTTCACATGTAAAAAAATACTTTTAAGTAGAGCTGGGCACAAATGGTCTCATAAAACTCCCCACCTCGTTTGTGGGCAGAGAAACTGGCTAGACAGTTTTACCAAATTTCTCCATAGAAAGGAGAAATTCTCAGTTTCTCAGAGATGCTGCTCACTATTAGCAGCAATTGTAGCACAGCTTCTTTCTTTTATCTGCAGGGTTTTTGGTTTTTGTGCTGACATTACAAATGGCAATTATGGTCACCATGTTGCATCCTTCACCATGCTGCATACCTCATGCCATTCAAGGGCATTGTGTATATATGATGTGAGGGGCACTGCATAAACGGTGGAGAAAATTTGGCAGTGACCAAGAAGGCCGGCATAGTTGCTTGGGGACAGGCTGGGGACAGTTGCTTGGGGACATAGTTGCTTGGGGACAGTCCCCCTTCTGACTCCAGAGGGTCCTGTGATCCCAGGAACACTCTCCTGGCACCATAGTATTGCTCTCCTTGTTCCACAGCATATATTTCCTCCCTATTTACATTTTCACTAAAAACATTGTAACCAGGAGTAAAATCTCTGAAAAAGACTTTCATATCATCTTCAAAATATGATTTTTATAGTACGTATTTTAAAAGGCTAACAGATTGCACCAACCATTTAGCAATAATAATTAGTTGTGGCTAAAATGAGCATTTAAAAAAACCAAGCTAGAGCTAAGCCTTACCCAGGCTGAGGCATGGGAAGCATCTGAGATGTACCATAATGGCTACTTCCCCCTAGTGGCCCAAATGAGAAATAGTTCATAGAATCATAGAATAGCAGAGTTGGAAGGGGCCTACAAGGCCATCGAGTCCAACCCCCTGCTCAATGCAGGAATCCACCTTAAAGCCACCCTGACAGATGGCTGTCCAGCTGCCTCTTGAAGGCCTCTAGTGTGGAAGAGCCCACAACCTCAACAGGCAACTGATTCCATTGTCATACTGCTCTAACAGTCAGGAAGTTTTTCCTGATGTCCAGCTGGAATCTGGCTTCCTTTAACTTGAGCCCGTTATTTCATGTCCTGCACTCTGGGAGGATCGAGAAGAGATCCTGGCCCTCCTCTGTGTGACAAGTTATTCGCTTTAAGGGAAGTTATTCACTTCCCTTAAACTCAGGATAATTGAGTTGAAAAGGGACTTTTACCCTGAGTTATATAGTTATTTTTATTCCTTTTTATGGACCTGTTTTAAGTAATAGATGAATTCTCATTTACAATGGATACTGCTGACTGTCTGATATTCTGGTTGTAGGTAACACAAAGGAATTGATTATTCTGCTGCTGCTGCTGCTGCCCTTTTTCTTCTTCTTCTTCTTCTTCTTCTTCTGCTGCTGCTGCTGCTGCTGCTGCTTCTTTGTTTGATTTTAACCATTTTTGGACAAGAATTTCCAAGTTTCTCTGAGTGGAGAATGATTTGTATTTGCTTCATTGCTATAAATCTAAGTAACTCTAATAAAACCTGTTTAGAAATTGCTTATACATTTTATGTGATATATGATCACACATCTGTGATAAATACTGTCTTAATGAATATTAAAACTTCAGAAATATTTTCTGCAGGGATTGTAAATTGTTCAGCTATTAATTTTATCAAAAATAATGTTTACATGTTATATTTAGTACAATTATTACAATACAATTTGGATGAAGAGTGTGATCATAAAAGACAATAAAATAGCAGCTTGTTTTGAATAATTAATTAAAGTGTAAGGTTTGTCAATAAGGCATAACTAACCACACGACATCCACATGTTTAAAGTTGTTAGCAAGTGTTCTCTCTGAGCATGTGTATGCCAGTACATGTGCTCAGAGATGCATGTGTTTAAGGGATCTTTTGACATTGGTTGTACCACATCTAGATTTGTACCATTATGTGTGTGTGTGTGTGTCACACTCACACACACACAAGTATATTCACACATGGAAGTTGGTTTTATTGAACAAGAATACAAATAATCAATCATGGGATAGTATCCACCTCTGCTATTTCCATTGTGCTAATGGTACCCACTGTTTGCACATCAGAGCTTTTGTGTTTCTAAAAAATAACCTGGAATGGTCATTTCCAGATTGGGACAGGTCAGTAGAGTGGCCTTCTGTGAGCCCCACTGCCCTGTACTGAAAATGAGAATTTCTACTCATTTGGGGTTACTTCTAGAATCACAAAAGAACAGTTTTGCAAGTGGTCAGTCCCACGAGTGTACAGGCACAATAGGTTGCAATCATAATTAGATAGCATTTTTACAAACATAACATGGATTCACTTAGTTCATGGCATATTAAAGAAATAAAGCATGGAGCAACATGGATAAGGTACCAGTCTGTGCACAGGGTTCAAAGTGTGGAGAAAATAGCTCAGGTGGTATCTGAACTGAAGGCTGCTTATCCATAGAAAACTAGGTCAGACGCCTGCCTGTTGTATCTGGCTTTGAAGGGGTTAGGCTAAAGTTCCAAAGAAGCTGCAAGCGTTGAGTTTAGGCAATTTGGGGCCCTAAAGCTAAGAGGGAGAGAAAAAAAGAAAGAGAACTTGCTGGATGAGGAAGGGAGAAAGAGTTCAGGGCAAATTGTCTCTCACTGTGGTTGGTAAGACACGACTAATCCTTGTGCATAGTTGCTGTGGTAAGAGAAGAGGGCAGAACAGATTGGGGTTCTACCTTAAAATCACTCATAACTATTCCCAGCATCTTGTGCTCCACTTCCTTCTTCCATCTTCCTCTTCCAGAAATTTATTTTTTGAAATTGGAGCCCCTGGGATTCCAGGTCACGTTGAGCGTCAGCTAACTCTTCTGGAAGAATTAGTTGACCACAATGGGCATAAAGAGGGAGTGTGGAGAAGCAGAAAAAACAGGATGCTTGGCTGTGATCATTCCCACTGGAAGACAAGGGCAAGATTGCCCTAAAGTTGCTGGGCTTCCAGCCACACACTGGTTAAAAAGGCAGATCACATTTCTATGCACACTCCCATTAGCATATAATAGAAAAGCCAGGACAGGAATGGGGGCTGGAAATGATCTCCAGAAAATGGAGCAGATCTTAAAGATAGATTTCCTAGGATCCTATCAAAGCCTTCTGAAGATGGTGCTAAGATGCAAGGAAACTCCTGAGATCACAGCCAGTGAAGCCTGCAGGCAGGTCACCACTTCATCTAAAGTGGGGACCCAGGTGGTTAGAAGTAGGTGGTCTGGGACAAAGTGGAGAGAGTTTGTGTGGCTGAACCCCAATGTTTCATGGCTCAACATGATTTTAGAAATGGAGTGAGAATAAACAAATGCCAACAGAACAACTGTGCTTGTGATACAATCAGAGAGCCCTCTGAAAGCTAAGGAACTAGCCATATACCAGATCTGCAGTATAGTATCCTTGTGGGGGAGTCCAAGAGCCAAGTGGCTTCAGTGAGTGATTTCAGTAAAGTGGGACCAGTGGAGATATCCAGAACACTGAGGGCTCGGAATATTGTGTTGAAAAATGGATCAAAGGAAAGTCTTCTGGGCGCAACTGAAACAAAATAAACAAAAGAGAAGAAAATGACTTTGAGAGCTGTAGACATTGTATTCAATAGGATGGCTTTAGGATGTACTCAAACCTAATCACACTGGGACTATGGGTGATTGCATACTTTGCCCACCTTTGAATCATAGATGTAAACCATTTACTATCATCCTTCAGAATAACCTGACCTCTGTTTTCAGATCATTGCACAGAGCAAGCATTTAACCCCCCTTTTGTTTTGCTTTTATGATATGGTTTTAGATTGTTGAAAGAAATCTGCCTCGGTGGCCAATATTCAAATTTAATCTACTACTAGGTGGAATATGTGTAGTCTTCTTTCTCTGGCACAAGCTAAGGGCTTTATTTAGGTTCTCACTCCCTTGCTCACACATCTTGGTTGGTATAAGGCATGACGGGGTTTTATTTACAGAAAAGAATATTGATATCTTCAGGTGCCTTATGAAAAGTTGCCTGTTTTACTCTTTAAAAGCTGAAAAAAGACAAGCTGTCAGCATAGGCAGGGATGTGTTTCCCAAAGAGTATCAATGCAGGCCCCAGAGTTCAAGGAAGGGATGGGTGAATGAGTGATATTGAAGCTCACCAAACTTCTCTCAACATCAGTCCTCTGCTCATCTCTCCCCAGTTCATGCTCATGTTCATGATCACTGTTTGTTTTGCATGTAGGGAAAAATTGTGCAGATAGAACAACAATCAAACACCGAAAGTTGCACTAAAAAGAACCCAAATTTACATGAATTTCCCCCATGGACTAATACATGGGTGATTTTAAAATTTGCACAGTTCTGAAATTTGTGGGGAAATGAAAGGGGAAAATTTACACAATTCAAATGCGAGCACATGATGAAATATTTGTAAACATTATGGGTGGATGTGTTTTCCTGCTCACACTCACATTCGGAATTGCAAGCAGGACATGCTCACATGTTTTACAGGTAAAAATGTAATTCTCACGCATCTCTAGTTCAAGGACCTAAAAGCACACCAGCCAGCTCTAGTCAAGACAGCCAAGAACTCTCAAGACAACATATTTATGTATTTATTTATTACATTTTTATACCACCCAATAGCCAAAGCTCTCGGGGCAGTTCACAATAATTAAAATCATGAAGACCATAAAAACAACCAACGATCTAAAAACACAAATACAGCACAAACAGGATAAAACCACACAGCAAAAATCGATATAGGTTAACATATAGAATTAAAACAGCAAAGTTTAAATTTAAGTTCATAGGTGTTAAAATACTGAGAAAATAAAAAGGTCTTCAGCTGGCGATGGAAGGAATACAGTGTAGGCGCCAGCCAAACCTCTCTGGGGAGCTCGTTCCACAGCCGGGGTGCCACAGCAGAGAAAGCCCAAATGGGAAGTCTGTGTCCATCCTGTATGAGCCTTGCACCTGATTGCTAGTTGTCCATCCCATCTATGTCCCATGCCAGAGAAAATAGAGTTGTAGTATTATCTGCCACAATAAAGGGACATTTAGGCCACAGCTAGACCTAAGGTTTATCCTGGGATCATCCTGGGTTCGCTCCTGCCTGAGCACTGGATCCCCTGTGTGTCACCTAGATGAACAGGTTTGACCCCCTGGACGATCCAGGGATAAACCTTAGGTCTAGCTACGGCCTTAGTTAATGAAAATTATTCAATTTTCATAAATCAAAAGATGGAACCTTTGATAGTTTGGGATTCCAAGCCATGGCTAGAATCTTCCATATTATTTTCATTTCTGTAACTAATCCAATAGCAACAATGCATTCAGTTGTGATATATATCATTTCTTCCCAAGGGCCAATGCATTAATGAACAAAAGTGTACAGAGTGCCTGAATACTGCCCAAGATCATTATTTGGTAGTGAATTCTATAGAGTGGCATTTCTTCTGTTGATTTCAAATACCATAATTTTTCATTCCATGTACATATTATGTTAGCCAGCTTTGAATGTCATCATAATTCACAAGGTGTTTCATTGCCAAAATGCTTCTTTTAGTCCAGTCAGCTCCCTGTTTCCAGTTTGGCCTCGCGTGGATGAAGATTTAGAATGACTGCAGCATGAAGATTGTGAACTATTTTAACTGCTCTCCCATACTTTATTTTGACTGACAATGTTACCATTGGAGTTTACATGCAGAATTATAGTGATTGCAAAGTGTTTCTCCTACTTCGTTATTATCATGGAAATTTCTATAAACACACTCATCTGTTCCTAAGTAAATGCCATGGTAAAACAGTTACCTACATTGGACACACTTCAGTTTTGCACTGTTTAAAATATCTGGAAAAAATATAATACCATATTTAATAAATATAATACCATATTCAGTAAGCAGCCAAAACTGCTGTTTGCTATATATGACTGTTTAATCTTTAAGAAGACTGAAACAATCCACTTTGTGTTCCCCCCTGCCCAGCTCTTTCTTTCTTAGGGTCCCTGTACTTCCTGTTCTCTATTTAACCCACCTTGTTCGCCATTTTGAGAAACCATAGGCACTTAGGATAAATATAGTTCTTCCTTTACAGTTGTGATGCATTTGTGTGACACTAAGAAGTGACATTCAGGGATCAGAAGCACAAATGTATGTGTTTAGCTCCCGTATATTATATGGTATCACATAACAGCCAGGAAGATAGACTGCAGTAACAAGTCACTAAGAGTACAAGCCTAGGATCCCTGGCAGGGTGTCCCTGAGATCATAGGATGGCATGGATTTCCCTACCTGAGGCTGTAGACACAGCTATGACCACCCACCCAAACCTTGTAGCCACCACGGAAAACTCTGGACAGTTTCTCCTTCTGAGGGTAGAACAGCAACTTGGGAAGGGAGTCAAGAAGCAGTCAAATGGGATGTTGAGTGGAAAGGGGGAAGAAGAGGTCAGGAGTCCACAGTATCCAAGAGCCTGTCCGTTCACTTCCCTGCTCTGAAAGGTAGGTAGGTCATCTAGATTGGCCAAGACGCCTGTGTCAAGCTAAAAATATTAAAAAGCTGGAATGAGAGGTGAAAACACCTCTGTTGTACTTCTTCCCTGCCTACCATTGCTTTGGATAGATGAAGAGCTCTGATCATGGAGCCCTCTGCCTATAGTTATGCTTAACAGGCAACCTTAGTGAAAACTGAAGAAGGTGATTTTCTTGTAGTCACCGAAGCCATTTCTCAGTCTGAAGAATTTAAATTGGTGTCATGCTTGATCACATTGAAGACAAGGCATTGGAATTTTGTAATAATAGTCATAATGTCTAAGCAGAACCTGCCTATAAAACTCCAACGGAAGCCTGAACAGCTTTCAGAAATCTTTGTGAACCACAACAAAATCCAATTTTTAAATCTGTAGTAGGTAAGTTTGTAACAGAGCCAAAACCAAAGGCGAGAGACTGTGAATTTGAAGCTGCAGAGGACCACATGCTGAGGGGCAAGATTGTGTTCATTATCACAGATTTCAAGTTAAAGAGAAAATCCCTGGAAAATCCCAGTCAAATACTTGTTCAAGGTGTTGATATTTACAGGGCAAAAGCATTAACGAGAACTCTGTAGCCAGCAATGGCTGCAGAGCTACACAGAGCAAAAAGTACACGGCAAAAAATCACCAAAAAGTAGCAAGGAAGCATAACTAAAGTAAGGAACTCCCCACTGAAAAATAACACTGCAGCACAGAATAACCCCTTGAGATGGGGTGCGTGTAATATGCAGTGTCACTTGCCACAAGTACTCTAGTGCCCTTTACTTCACCGAGATATGTCATTTCAGGGTGTGGAATGTCTTTCAGCCTGTGGGTCAAATTCCATTTTGAGGAATCTCTAGGGGGCCACATTCCTGTGGTGGGCAAAACCAAAGGTAAAGGGGGTGGAGCAAAAATACCAAAAAAATACCCACCTATTTTAGCTTGAAGTTATGACTGCCAGTAACTAAGCCTTAGAAGAAGCCTATCAACCTTTTAAAAGGGGGAAACAACCACACAAAAGCCAAGAAACCACCAAATGCTTGGTGTTTGGGGGGGAAGAGTTGGAGCCAGGGGAATAGGGTGTGGCTATCTGGGGACACCCTAGAGGGCCAGATTGGGACCGCAGGTGGGCTGGACCTAGGCTTGAGGTTCTGCATCCTTGAAATTATACGAAAATCCCAAAATAGAGAGATGGCATAAAAGCTTTACAGTGGCAGCATCACCACATCCAAAGAACAGAAGGGACCAAGCCGCATGGTGCACTGTTGTTGAAGTTGCAGATTCTGTTGTTTGTTTAGTTACAACATGTAACTAAACGTTTCCCCACCCCCACCATCTCAAAATAGCTTACAATGGATAAAAGCAACGAACACATATGACAAATCCTACAGCATATGACAGAAGATATCAGTATCCACTGATTTCCAGTTTACAAAAGTAAACTCAAATCCATTTACCCAGTGGTATGCAATACATAATTCGCGGTGGCAGCAGCAAAATACTTGGTGGTTTGCCGCCAAATTTCAGTGACAAACCACTACAGGAGGCCAAAATGGAGACATTTAGCCTGAAAACAAAGTTGATGTGTCCGTTTTATTCCTCTGTAATGTTTTATGCATAAATTTTCCCAGACCCTCCAAAATTGCCTACCCATCTCTAAGCAGACGGGTTTTGGCACGGAAACAGCCTTGGTTGCCCTGTATGATGACCTATGTCAGGAGAAAGACAGGGGGAGTGTGACTCTGTTGATACTTCTTGATCTCTCAGCGGCTTTCGATACCATCGACCATGGTATCCTTCTGGAACGTCTGGCTGAGCTGGGAGTGGGGGGCACTGCATTGCAGTGGTTCCGCTCCTACTTAGCAGGACGGCTCCAGAAGGTGGTGCTTGGTGGACATTGCTCGGCCCCGTGGACTCTTCGGTATGGGGTTCCACAGGGGTCGGTCTTGTCCCCCATGCTGTTTAACATGTACATGAAACCGTTGGGTGCGGTCATCCGGAGTTTTGGAGTGCGCTGTCATCAGTACGCTGACGACACGCAGCTCTACTGCTCCTTTTCAACTTCATCAGATGTGGCTGTGGATGTGCTGAACCGGTGCTTGGCTGCGACAATGGACTGGATGAGGGCTAATAAACTGAAACTCAATCCAGACAAGACTGAGATGATGCTGGTGGGTGGTTCCTCTGATCGGATGGGGGGTGTTCAACCAGTTCTGGATGGGGTTGCACTCCCCCTGAAGGAGCAGGTTCGTAGCTTGGGGGTTCTCCTAGAACCATCATTGTCACTTGATGCACAGGTGGCCTTGGTGGCACGGAGTGCCTTCTACCAACTTCGGTTGGTGGCCCAGCTACGCCCCTATCTGGACAGGGATAACCTAGCTTCAGTTGTCCATACTTTGGTAACTTCCAAATTAGATTACTGCAACGCCCTCTACATGGGGCAGCCTTTGAAGATGGTCCGGAAACTGCAGCTTGTGCAAAATGCGGCGGCCAGATTGATAGCTGGAACAGGAAGATTTGAGCATATAACACCGATTCTGGCCCGCTTGCATTGGCTGCCTATATGTTTCCGAGCCCAATTCAAGGTGCTGGTTTTAACCTATAAAGCCCTACATGGCTTGGGACCACAATACCTGATGGAACGCCTCTCCCGACATGAACCTACCCAAGCTCGGAGGATGGCAACAAGGGAGAGGGCCTTCTCAATGGTTGCCCCCCGACTGTGGAATGATCTTCCCGATAAGGCTCGCCTGGCGCCAACGTTGTTATCTTTTCGGCACCAGGTCAAGACCTTTCTCTTCTCCCAGGCATTTTAAGCAGCATTTAATAACGTTAAGTTTGTTTTTAATGGACCCCAGAATTGTTGTTTTAAATGGATACTGTTGTTGTTTTTATACTGTTTTTATGTTTTTTTAAAAAATTGTGTACTTTTAATGTTTACTATTTTTAATTGTTGTAAACTGCCCAGAGAGCTTCGGCTGGGGGGCGGTATATAAATGTAATAAAATAAATAAATAAATAAATAAATAAATAAATAAATAAATTAAGACAGCCAGAATAGGAGCATTTTGCAACCTTTCCTCAAAGCAGCCACTACTACTTCATACCTTAACTTGGCGGAGTGGGGAGAGACCATTCCACAGCCCCAGGGGAAGCCCTGTAAAGCCCTGCTCTTGACAGTCCAGGCTCTCACTGGCCCTATTGTTGGAATGAAAAGCACTCAATCTGGTGAATGCAGCTTGGATGGAGACGAGGGCTAGGGCTGTGCTCTGCTTCCCTTCAGTTCGTAGAAGCAACAGCGGAGTGGCCTGATTCGCCTCCGCCAAAGGTGGAGACGGATCGGGTCAGGGGAGCTGCGGATTGAGATGAAGCAGATTGAGACCAAGCGGATCCTTCGCCTCGATCCAGAGCTCAGAAAAAAAGGTAAGTGTGAAGGGAGGAGGGCTTACCTGGCACCACCGCAATCCATGCAGCGACGGCAGCAGAGCCAGGTAAGGAGGCAGGGGTCTTACCTGCGTCCGTCATATTCCGGTGGTGGCTTTACCTGAGGCCGAGGCTCAAACCGAAAGAGCAGGCCGCAAGTGCGGCCTGCCATTCCGCTTTGAGCCTCAGCCTCAGGTAAAGCTGCCACTGGAACGCGACGGATGCAAGTAAGTGGTGTTGGGGAGGGGGCCTTATCTGGCCCTGCCTCTGCCGCCGCAGTCCGTACAGCGAAGGCAGCAGAGCCAGGTAAGGGGCAGGGGGGGAGGGCGGCTTACCTGGCTCCGTCATGGTCCAGCAGCGGCTTCAACTGAGGCTGAGGCTTCAAACCGAAGACCAGGCCATGCTGCAGCCTGGTCTTCCTGTTTGAGTCCTCGGCCTCAGTTGAAGCTGCCACCGGACCACGATGGAGCCAGGTAAGGGGGGGAGGAGGGAGGGGTGCCTTAGCTGGTGGCAGAGCCACCACAGTCCATGCGGTGATGGCAGCGGAGCCAGGTAAGGGGCAGGGGGGAGGGTGGCTTACCTTGCTCCATCGTGGTCCGGCAGCGGCTTCAACTGAGGCTGAGGATTCAAACCGGAAGACCAGGCTGCAGCTGCGGCCTGGTCTTCCTGTTTGAGTCCTTGGCCTCAGTTGAATCCACCGCTGAACCACGACGGAGGCACGTAAGTTTTGAGTAGGTAGGGGGCCTTACCTGGTGCTGCCGTCACCGTGGAACTCCGATTCGGATCCGGAGCTCCGCAGCAGAGCAGACCATAGGCGGTTCAACACGGGGCGGAGTGGACTCGATACGGAAGTTGCAGATTGGGGGGTACATGCACAGCCCTAATAATGGCAGGCAATCTCTTAGGCTGGCAAATATCTTACAAGATTGCCAGTGGAGTTGAGGCAAACATGATCCCAGGAAACACTGCAGAAATGCAATATGGGAGTGTGCAAAATACACTCTCACACACACATATTCTACTCTAATTGCTCTTAGAAGTGCCAGAATTAAAGGAAAGTGTGAAACTTCAGAAGGTAACTTATAGAAGCAGCAGTGGGGGAAAGCTGTGGCCCTCCAATTCCCATCAGCCCCACAATGCTCAGGAATGCTGGGAGTTGTAGTCCAGGAGGAGGGTGACCATATGGAAATGAGGACAGGGCTTCAGGATCTTTTCTCGGACTTCTTGCTCTGCAGCTGTTGGTTTCAGTTACCAATCTTGGCTGCCATATTCTCTTACCTGTACTATCATGCTGCAATGCAATCTGGAATTGTATTGGTAAGTACATATATTATAAATCCTAAACTTATTAAATGGACATTTCTCCATGCACTTGCATAGTGAGTACCTTAAACGCCAGATGGCAGTCTAGCATCCCTCCCTTCCCCCCATTTTTTGTCTCACAGTATTGATCATGTTTTCTTCATAGTATTGCTTTTTAGTAGCTTTATAGCTGACTGTCCTGTCAAACAGTATAACATAACTAATATAGATGTAATTCCTTACACACACACACACATGGCCCTTCTAGAGAATCCTCATTATTATATTTAGGCTGCAACCCAATACACAACTACCTAGGAGTAAGTCCCATTGAAGCTAATGGGTCATAGTTCTGAAAAGAAATGTACGCAATTCCAAAGTAGAAAGAATTTGTACTGGCCCTTCAATTTTCTTTTAAATCTCATTGACCCACAATCCAGACAGCATCACATCTTTACAATTTCCAGGTGAAATATGTCGTGACTACAGCCTTTTTACCTGGAGGAAAGCATTAGAGCAAAGCAGCACACTGCAATATACAGAAGTTGT
The DNA here is from genome assembly GCF_023053635.1 of Elgaria multicarinata webbii. Lineage (NCBI taxonomy): Eukaryota > Metazoa > Chordata > Lepidosauria > Squamata > Anguidae > Elgaria > Elgaria multicarinata. The sequence goes on from NC_086177.1 coordinate 61,138,218, forward strand.
TGATCTGTTAAATGAAGTTGCCCCTGGTGAGTTGAAAAGCAAATATTTTAGAGTAACATTGCATGTCTTTGTTGCTCTGAAACATTTAAACACTCATTAATGCCATGCCATTTACCATTAAAAGCTGGAGACATCGCTCTCTTTTGATTTTTGATTTTTTTAATGCATCCTTTTTAAAACAGAAGCGTTTTTATTAAAAACAAAAAGAGGGCAAAACTTTACAAGGCAATGCTTTGATAAATAGGAGCTTAAAAGGTCAAGGTGGAAAGTGTATGTCCCATGGGATTTGTAATTATAAAAGAATTCTTCCATTCTGTCATCTTGAAATGGCCTTGCAGTTTTTCTTGTCTTAGCTTGCCTCCTGTTGGTATACTATAGTAACATTTGGAAGACAGCTTTACATAGAACTGATAGAGTACTCTACAGTCTGGTTGGGATGGGAGTAGGGGTGCTTAAAAAATGCAGCTCTAATAAACTCCTCCCCAGATTTTGGAGTTTTGAATTCATTGCTCTTTTCCACTTAAGATGGAACTGATGTGAAAGAAATTCTCCAAGGTTACATTTTGTAGACAGTGCTATGCAATTACCACTTTCAGTCCATTTTTGTGTATCCTCTACCCTCAATATTAGCAATGGCCACGTGTACATTGAAGGAACAGTGCACAAAAGCCATGTTGATTTGATCTGACACATTAGCCCTCTCCAGTTATCCTTGCATGATGAGAGGGTAAGCAGGAATGTGCTTCCTGGCGCCGCCCACCTTTGTGAATCCCTGCCACCCATTGGTGGCTGCCCTTCGTGTGTTGGGGAAACAGGTCCGCAGTAGGGACCTGCTTTACACGTGTAGAATACCCATGCAATCGGAAACCCTGATCATTTCTTTTATTTATTACATCCCTGTCCCACCCAATAACTGAAGCTCTCTGTAACACAGAGAGGCTGTAATACA